>NC_091221.1:3823891-4138891 GCF_040958095.1 Procambarus clarkii | reverse complement strand
AGGTGGATGGGGTGAGGTGGTATTTAATAGGGTATTAATTTCATCAACACAAGACAGAACACGAAACAATGGGTATTGAATAGAAGTGATTGTAGAAAGCCTATTGGTCCATATTTCTTGATGCTTCTATATTGGAGCGGAGTCTTGAGGTGGGTAGAATATAGTTGTGCATTAATTGGCTGTTGATTGCTGGTGTTGACTTCTTAATGTGCAATGCCTCGCAAACGTCAAGCCGCCTGCTATCGCTGTATCTATCGATGATTTCTGTGTTGTTTACTAGGATTTCTCTGGCGATGGTTTGGTTGTGGGAAGAGATTATATGTTCCTTAATGGAGCCCTGTTGCTTATGCATCGTTAAACGCCTAGAAAGAGATGTTGTTGTCTTGCCTATATACTGGGTTTTTTGGAGCTTACAGTCCCCAAGAGGGCATTTGAAGGCATAGACGACGTTGGTCTCTTTTTGTTTTTTGGTCTCAGCGTTCTGTTTTGTGTCTGGAGAGTTTCTCATGAGTAGGCTGGCCGTTTTTCTGGTTTTATAGTAAATCGTCAGTTGTATCCTCTGATTTTTGTCTGTAGGGATAACGTTTCTATTAACAATATCTTTCAGGACCCTTTCCTCCGTTTTATGAGCTGTGGAAAAGAAGTTCCTGTAAAATAGTCTAATAGGGGGTATAGGTATTGTGTTGGTTGTCTCTTCAGAGGTTGCATGGCGTTTCACTTTCCTTCTTATGATGTCTTCGACGAAACCATTGGAGAAGCCGTTGTTGACTAGGACCTGCCTTACCCTACAAAGTTCTTCGTCGACTTGCTTCCATTCTGAGCTGTGACTGAGAGCACGGTCGACATATGCGTTAACAACACTCCTCTTGTACCTATCTGGGCAGTCGCTTTTGGCATTTAGGCACATTCCTATGTTCGTTTCCTTAGTGTAGACTGCAGTGTGGAAACCTCCGCTCTTTTCCATGACTGTTACATCTAGAAAGGGCAGCTTCCCATCCTTTTCCATCTCGTAAGTGAAACGCAGCACAGAACTCCGCTCAAATGCCTCCTTCAGCTCCTGCAGATGTCTGACATCAGGTACCTGTGTAAAAATGTCAACATACCTGCAGTATATGGCCGGTTTCAAGTTCATGTCGACTAAGACTTTTTGCTCGATGGTACCCATGTAGAAGTTTGCAAACAGGACACCTAGGGGAGAACCCATGGCGACCCCATCTACTTGCTTATACATGTGTCCATCCGGGCTCAAGAAGGGTGCCTCTTTAGTACAAGCTTGGAGTAGATTCCTTAGGATATTAATATTGAGAATTGAGAAACCGATTGAGAATTCTGTAGGTGAGTCAACCGTACAGAAAAAGGGAGGTGGTGAAGGGGAACAGGGACCACAGGAGGGGCAAAAGTCAAAGCACGACATAAGGAAGCGTGAAGGTATTGTAAGGACCGCGCAAGGTAGCAAAGGCAGTAGCGATCATGACGGTCGGAGAGACAGGACGCCGGATTCAACATCCAGGCTGAGGGCACCTACTAGTGTGCTAAAGCCAGAATTTCTGACTAATCAACAATTTCTTTTCACAACTGTTTTATCAATCCAAATACTAAGTCTAGTAGACTGAGCCAATGGATGTATGTTCTTTGAAGCAGCTGTGTTAATTTTATTAATAAAATGTTATATAATAACGTTTATGCACAAGGATTTATTAGTTTCCTGCATGAAGAAGTTTATGGAAAGTTCATATTGACGTAATTTTAATATTCATAACTACCATACTTACAGGAAATCAACATTTCATTTCCCATTTTTTTTCAAAATATATGATCTTGTTCCTCCATCTAAAAGGAAATAAAACCAGTCTCTTGAATTCAACATTTATTATATTACTTTGAGAGTGTTTGATACTGTATTTTCTTTTAAGTATCGGGCACTGATTCTATACAGTCATACTATTCCTTGCAAGGGATGTTGAAGGAATGTATGAAGACCATAAGGCACGTAGTATTACAGATTTTAAAATGGTGTTTTCTATTCTCAACACTCAAATGTAAATATCATTACTCAAAACAGGAGTTATATGATCACCAAACCACACATTATTAAAAAGAGAAACGACGACGTTTCGGTCCGTACTGTTCGATATCTTCACTGCTGGACTCCCTACTACTGCTTTCCTTCCTCTTTTGTTTCTCCGTCTCCCTTTGTATCCTCTCCTCTTGTTTCTTTTGCAACCTCTTTTCTTTCTTTACTTGCTTTTGCATCTTCTCCTCTTGTTTCTTTTGCATCCTCTTTTCTTTCTTTTGCAACCTCTTTTCTTTCTTTTCTTGCTTTTGCATCCTCTTCTTTTCTTGCTTTTGTATCCTCTTCTTTTCTTTCTTTTGCTTCTTCCTCATCTTTTTCTTCTCTCTGTGAATTTCAAGTAAAGTTTTTGTATTTAGCTCTTCTTCAGTAGAACTAGTTTTGTGAGATCTGGTGTTAACAGAAGAGGTAGATGCACTGGGTAATAACTTAGGTTTGGCCTGTTTTCCAGCTTCACCAGTGCAATATGATTTTTTTACAAAAGAATGGCAGCAATTATATCCCCATATGCCATCTTGCCAGTAACTTCCCCAAACACTTGTGTGATTTCCAGGATATACATCTTCTTCATATTTAGATCGTACAGTCTGTTTTTCAGCACGTTGAATAATTTCACCATTTCTGGAGTACTCAACATAATTTTCTGTTTGGGATATTAATAATTTTCTGTTTGGGAAAGGAGCATTTAAATGCTCCTTTCCACCATATTTTTCTAAAAAATCATCAAATGCTTTTTTATTGAACTCTTCCATCTTGTTAACAAACTGCTTTTCAGGCAATTCAAGCTTTGTAGGTTCAGCCTGTAGGCTGACATCTACACCTTTTTCATAAGCATCCAAGGCAGAGAGTTGAGCTTTAGCTTGGTCAACAGTATCTCCTGAAAATCTTGCAAAATTCTCACCAGCAAAGTCAACCTCATCTTTCTTTCTCCCATTGTAAGGGTTCTCTCTCATGGAGCGAGACTTGGCATCGTAATGAGCTGAATCAGGGTCTAAATTTCTTAAGTACTTGGCTGTGTCTTCAGGTATACGCAAGTTACGCACTGTAATTCTCTGCTTACTGTCCACTTTTGTACCTGGCATGTCGACACTGTCAACATTTTTGTCTTCATCTTCAGGTTCATCATCACTCATCTCTTCGTCCTTTAATTTTTGAGCCTTTATATGTCTCCTATAATCTTCAACTTTTTTATGTTCTTCAACAACAGCTGTATTATCTGATGGGTCAAAACCATTCCACCTACCTCTCTTTCTATCAAAGTCGCTTTCTTCTTTTGGTTGTGGACGTTGATGTGTAAGTGTTGGACGACATGAACCAAAGTAGGGTGCTGTAGCTATATATTGAGGAATGTGAGGATTGATGTCTTTACCCTCTTCATCAACAGCAGCTGGGACTGTACCAGCTTTCTGAGCGTCATCAAGTTCCTTAGCCTTCTTCCATTCCTCTCGTGTTTTCTTCGGTTTATCACCCTCAGCTTCATGTCTGCAGAAGGACAGTGGCAGACTTGGTGTGTTCATTTTTTAAATCCTGAAATTAGATATTGTTTAATGTAAATTACAAGCATATATACAATTTACAGTGAACTAGTTAAAGCATGTAGTAAACCTCAATAGCCAATAAAATCTTTCGTACCTGCTATGTGGCATAAAAAATAATATATATATTCAAGTATGGTGCATAAGTATTGTGTTACATTTATTTTATTTATTGCACATTTGTCTATATGTTTCTAAAATATGTATTCCAAATTTTAATGTTACTGATGTTTTACCGATTAATTTGGTCCAATGCAATGCATATAAAAATAAATAAAAACCTAGTAGCGGCTGAAATAAATAAAAGCCGCTACTAGCAAAATTTGTAACGTTAACGTATTTATCGCTTTCTATGGTTGAGGGAGTACAAACATAATTACAGAGGATCTCCACAAGTTAGATACTTAATTTAGAAACCGTACTTGTGGTCAGTCTCGACTCCATTGATGATGTGCACTGAATTTTGTAACAAGCTAATCAAGACTAACTCGTTTAGCTAAATGAATTGTGGGGTTCAGTCCCTGAACCCATTATGTAACCCTTTCCACTACCGCCCACAAGATGGGTATGGGGTGCATAATAAATGAACCGATCATTGCATAATAAACGAATTGAACTAAACTGTTGACCAAACCACAGACAAGAAAGTGTGTGAAACTAACCTAAAAACTCGGGTTCTAGTTCTGTCTTCTAGCAACATAAGGGTAAATAAATCATCTATAGTTATAAATAATCAATAACTCTTATGGCTTACCTGGGTACCGTTCGGGTAAAGGCGATCACAGACGACAAACTGTCAAGTGGTGGAAGATTCACTCGTTTTCCTCAAACAGAAAATTTCTACGCCTTTGCAAGCAGGCTCATAAAACTGTTGGAAAAAATATTGCTTGGTAGCAATAATCACCAGTGATTATTTACGCGATTGATTGATAAAGATTAAGCCGTACCCATGAAGTGGCACGGACATGAATAGCCCGTAAGAATTATTTACGCTTGAAACAGTGGCTTATATACCCTCTTAGAGGAGAGGTGCACTTCCTTCTTCTTCCTTCCTCATGTCATTATCCCCTTACCTGAGTAACACAAGAACATAAGAATGAAGGTAACTGCAGAAGGCCTATTTGCCCATACGAGGCAGGGGTCTATTTATTTAGGCAACGTCTATTTATATTCACCCAATCTCATTCATATATATGTCTAATCTACGCGTTAAACAATCAAGGGATCCTCCTTCTATTATGTTACGCAGTATATGGTTCCACAAAACAACAATCTTATTACAGAACCAGAATTTACCCAGTTCTTTCCTAAATCTAAACTTGTCCAACTCATACCCATTGTTTCATGTTCGGTCTTGCGTTGACACTTTTAATACCCTATTAATATCCTCCTTGTTATGCCCATTCATCATTTGTAATTTATTTTTAATAAATGTCCAGGTGAACGTGTCCAGCGTAGGATGACTAAGTTAATTCCCCAAATTAGAAATCTTTCATATGAAGAAAGATTAATAAAGCTTAAATTGCATTCACTGGAAAGACGAAGAGTTAGGGGTGACATGATAGAAGTTTACAAGTGGGTGAATGGACATAACAAAGGGGATATTAATAGGGTATTAAAAGTATCAACACAAGATAGAACACGAAACAATGGGTATAAATTGGATAAGTTTAGATTTAGGAAAGACTTGGGTAAATACTGGTTCCGTAACAGGGTTGTTGATTTGTGGAACCAATTACCGCGTAACGTGGTGGAGGTGGTGTCCCTCGATTGTTTCAAGCGTGGGTTGGACAAGTATATGAGTGGGATTGGGTGGTTATAAATAGGAGCTGCCTCGTATGGGCCAATAGGCCTTCTGCAGTTACCTTTGTTCTTATGTTCTTATCTGCAAATTTGTAGATGATACAAAAATCGGTAGGGAAATTAACACGGAAGAAGACTCGCTATCACTTCAAGTTGATCTAAATAGGGTTTTAAAATGGTCAAAAGACTGGCAGATGCAGTTTAATGCTAATAAATGTAAAGTTTTGAGGCTAGGTAATGACGATAAGAGTTACAAGATACGAGCTAGATGGTGTTGAGATTGCGAAGTTGAATTGCGAAAGGGATCTGGGAGTTATGATAAGTAAGAATTTAAAACAAAAGGATCAATGCATGAATGTTCGTAATAAGGCAAATAGGACACTGGGATTTATTAATCGCAGCGTTAGTAACAAGACACCTAGTGTGGTTCTTCAGCTATATCTTGCTCTGGTTAGGCCCCATTTAGATTATGCAGTTCAGTTTTGGTCGCCGTACTATAGAATGGATATAAATTCACTTGAACGTGTCCAGCGAAGGATGACTAAGTTAATTCCCCAAATTAGAAATCTTTCATATGAAGAAAGATTAACAAAGCTTAAATTGCATTCACTGGAAAGGCGAAGAGTTAGGGGTGACATGATAGAGGTTTACAAGTGGATGAATGGACATAACAAAGGGGATATTAATAGGGTATTAAAATTATCAACACAAGACAGAATACAAAACAATGGGTATAAATTGTTTAAGTTTAGATTTAGGAAAGACTTGGGTAAATACTGGTTCGGTAACAGGGTTGTTGAATTGTGGAACCAATTGCCGCGTAACGTGGTGGAGATGGGGTCCTTCGATTGTTTCAAGCGCAGGTTGGACATTTATATGAGTGGGATTGGGTGGTTATAGATAGGAGCTGCCTCGTATGGGCCAATAGGCCTTCTGCAGTTACCTTTGTTCTTATGTTCTTATGAGTATAGGGACACCATTATCGTGCAATTTGCGGACGACGTAACACACGTCATAAGAACATAAGAACAAAGGCAACTGCAGAAGGCCTGTTGGCCCATACGAGGCAGCTCCTATTCTATAACCACCCAATCCCACTCATATACTTGTCCAACCCGTGCTTGAAACAATCGAGGGACCCCACCTCCACAATGTTACGCGGCAATTGGTTCCACAAATCAACAACCCTGTTACTGAAACAGTATTTACCCAAGTCTTTCCTAAATCTAAACTTATCCAATTTATACCCATTGTTTCGTGTTCTGTCCTGTGTTGATACTTTTAATACCCTATTAATATCCCCCCGGTTATGTCCATTCATCCACTTGTAAACCTCTATCATGTCACCCCTAACTCTTCGCCTTTCCAGTGAATGCAACTTAAGCTTTGTTAATCTTTCTTCATATGAAAGATTTCTAATTTGGGGAATTAACTTAGTCATCCTACGCTGGACACGTTCAAGTGAATTTATATCCATTCTATAATATGGCGACCAAAACTGAACTGCATAATCTAAATGGGGCCTAACTAGAGCAAGATATAGCTTGAGAACCACACCAGGTGTCTTGTTACTAACGCTGCGATTAATAAATCCAAGTGTCCGATTTGCCTTATTACGAACATTTATGCATTGATCCTTTTGTTTTAAATTCTTACTAATCATAACTCCCAGATCCCTTTCGCAATCCGACTTCGCAATCACAACACCATCTAGCTCGTATCTTGTAACTCTATCATCATTACCTAACCTCAGAACTTTACATTTATCAGCATTAAACTGCATCTGCCAATCCTTTGACCATTTCAAAACCCTATCTAGATCAACTTGAAGTGATAGTGAGTCCTCCTCCGAATTAATTTCCCTACCGATTTTCGTATCATCGGCAAATTTGCAAATGTTGCTACTCAAACCTGAATCTAAATCATTTATATATATTATAAACAACAGAGGTCCCAGGACAGAGCCTTGAGGCACTCCACTTACAACATTTTCCCACTCTGACTTGATTCCATTTATACTAACTCTCTGTTTCCTTTGGTATAGCCATGCCCTAATCCAGCTTAATATAGAACCCCCAATACCATGAGACTATCTTTTTAATCAGTCTTTCATGTGGCACTGTATCAAAAGCTTTGCTAAAGTCAAGGTATACAACATCGCAATCCTTACCACTATCAACTGCCTCAACAATGCTAGAATAAAAAGATAACAAATTTGTTAAACATGAACGGCCATTTATAAAACCATGTTGCGACTCAATTATTAATTTATGTTTTTCAAGATGAAGACGAATTTTATTTGCTATTATAGATTCGAGCAACTTTCCCACAATAGACGTTAGGCTAATTGGTCGATAGTTAGACGCAAGTGATCTATCTCCTTTCTTAAAAACTGGTATCACATTAGCAACTTTCCAAAACTCTGGCACTCTGCCTGTCTCTATTGATTTATTAAATATGGTTGACAGTGGGTCACAAAGCTCCTCATAACATCTAACCCAAGCAGCCAAGCATGCAACTGTAACCTGTAAGGCAAACGTAGAACTAGCCAGGACTACTAACTGGGAAAGGAAATGGAGGATTACCACTAACCCAGAAAAGATCCAATTAAGCACTGTCGGCTGTATGGCCTTCTCAATCGAAAATGGTGGGGGGGGGGGGGGATAAGAATCAGGGGTGAACCCATAGCCATCTCAAACTCCAACACAGTGCTCGGTTACAACTTCAACAGGCTACTCAACTCCTCCCGGTACGTATCCCAGAAGACAGCGATGGCCCAGGGCTCACTGGCGAGGCTCTTCCGTTTCAAGCAAGCCCCATCCCACATCAAGCTCCACCTGTACAGAATGATCATAAGGCCTAGCCTGGAATACCCTTACGTTCCCCTGAACCTCACCAACAAATCCAACATGCTGAAGATCCAACGAGTACAAAATAAAGCACTTCGCTTTGCGGAGATCCTGACTCTGATGGACAGGGTAAGAACTGACCAAATCCATGAGACGCTCAACATGAAGCCAATGAACATCAGGCTCAGCTACCTGGCCAGAAGACAGCTGTACCGCATGAAGAACATATATGTCCCAGACCCCGAAGATCCCTACGTAGCAGAAAACACCACCAGCGACTACGAGATCCACGAACCACCACACAACCAGAAGAATCACTCAATATATATATTAAAAAAAAATAAATAAAACTACTGTACAACAAAAAAATATAAAACCAAAATATAAATTTTGGGTATAAATTGGATAAGTTTATATTTAGGAAAGACTTGGGTAAATACTGGTTCAGTAACAGGGTTGTTGATTTGTGGAACCAATTGCCGCGTAACGTGGTGGAGGTGGGGTCCCTCGATTGTTTCAAGCGCGGGTTGGACAAGTATATGAGTGGGATTGGGTGGTTATAGAATAGGAGCTGCCTCGTATGGGCCAATAGGCCTTCTGCAGTTACCTTTGTTCTTATGTTCTTAAAAACCCTTTGTCGTGGTATCAGAAGTGTAACTACCCTGATGTTGCTAAGATTAACCTCCTTCAGCCTACTTCATCGGCTCTAGTGCTTTAGGACACCAGCAAGGTCACAAACACTAGCCCCCCCAGCCAATGTACTGACAACCCAACATAACACATATGCAAACAAACAACACATATGTCAACCCATGGTGGACAGGCCACCGAACTTTCAAACCTCCTCTCTCTCTCTACACCCATATCCTCTTCCTGAATTTCATCTCCCCATCCCTCTACCTCCTCCATCCTTTCCAATCCCTTCACATACAAGATTTTGTTGAAATTCTTGGTTGACTATTGCTCTCAGACAATCTCTCATTTACAATCCAAGGTTACATTCAATTTCTCCTTAAATTGAAATTCAAATTAAAAAAATCCGAAAGGCAGATGCTTTGGCTAACTCATCATGCATTCGGAGGCCAACACGAGATGGAGACCACATGAATGGACTGTTGCCATCATTAATAATTTTGTTGTATTTGTGTCTAGCTTCAGACTCGAGCATGTTAGTTATGTCCTGAAGAGTTGAGAACAATTAAGGATATTAAAGTCACTTAAAATTAATGTATCAAGGTTGGAGACTAGTACACATTTCAGTACAAGAAGCAAGGCAAATAGTTCGGTCTGAAGGGTAGAGACTCGTCTGTTTATACAGACTCCCCACTCAAAATGTAAGTCATCGCCCATTGTTAGGACAAATGCACTTCCAGCTGCACCCATGGGGGCAGTGTAGGGAACCATCAATGTATATGATTTGAGAGAGAGAATGCTCTGTGGACAGAGCATCAACATGGCCTAAGGCATTGAACTTTGCCTCAAGACAAAGCTTGGGCTGATCTCTATTTTGCTTCTTGAGTGGAAAGGGAGGGATTTGTAGCGGGTAAACAATATACTCGCTCCAACCTCTCATTAGCTTAATGGCGTAACTCATTACATTTTAATTCATGTGTTTAAATTCAAATAATTTTTGCCGTTTTATATTATTTAATTCCATAATTTTTCTAAATGTTTCTCATTTACATTTCTTTTCAAGTTCATGTTTTTGGGTTAGTTGCCTACTACAGTATTTATTTCAAGCTCTGTTCTGTCTATATCATCAGGGCAAATGGTGGGGACCTTTGATAAGCCACCAGCCTCCTGTCCTCGTCAAGGTCTCTAATATTAGTGGCCCTCAGGTAAAGTTAGGTAAATATGTTTAGTCTCTGATGTCATTCCCTAGAGCAGTGATTCCCAAACTATGGTCATTACCCTTATTAATGGCCCCCTACACTCAGTAAAAGCCCCCCCCCCTCCTCCACTGCAGTTTAGGAACCAGTGCCCTAGAGGGAAGAAAGCATTCAGCTCATTTCAATTTTTCTGCCATGGTTTTTTTTTTTAATTTGTTAAGTCACGTGTTATGTGACATGCAAGCATTGCAAACATCAAATCTGCTCCACACTATGTAACATCTTACCAGCACCAATATTAATGTTAGCTTCTATATTGAAACTACAATATTAATTGCCTGTAATCAAATGGAGCCAGATAATGAATTCAATTTTTTCTTTGTAAGTTTAAACTGCATTCAAAAAGGACAGAAAAGTTGTTCAAGAACCAGAGGTCACAGATTCAACATATGTAAAGATGCTAAAAAATTACAAGGTTCTCTTTTGCAAACAGTGGTAGATGATTGGAAGATAAGTGAGGTGGTGGTGGATGCCAAAATCATCATACCATTTCAAAGCATCATACGATAGAGTTTTGGAAAAATGGGACATCATGAGCATAGCTCTCATCCTGTAACTACACTTAGGTATTTACAAAAACAGAAAATATTGTGCTACAACATCACTCTCTACAACTAATTTAATTGGATAAATAAGACATCATTGCATAATGCCATATAAACTAGAGCCTTTCAGGAAAATCAAACTTAAGAGATATAATCAGTTGGCCTTACATGTAAGCACTTTATTACTATGAGCAAAATTGTTTAGACAATACAGTACAAGGTAAACATAATAGAAGTAGAAAATGCCACGATGTAATGATGTTCATGCTGCAGCAACCTGCCGCAATGGTCCATCTAGATACTTGGCAAGGGCCTGGGTCTTGGCTCGAAGAAGACCAAATCCTACATTGTCCTTGGCATAGATGCAGAGGAGAAGATTTGCCACTTGTGTCACGCATACTTTCCCATCCTGTCAAATACAGTTCCAAGATCAGTTCTGCCCATGTATTGTATATTAATTAATATTTTCATTAAAGAACAAAATACATAGGTTAAATTCTGAAGGTCAATTTAGGGCAATCAATTTTATTCTACTTTACTGGATATGTACTTTTTCCAAGAAAACACATGGTTCATAAAATAGACAATGAAAAAATGATATTTAACAGTCATTTGTTGCTTTGAATTTTATGGGCCATTTAATACTCAGCAGAAAAGCTTGATCCCCCATAAGCAAGATACAACTTAAAATTCTGTGTTCATGCTGCCCTTGTAGTACTGTAGCTGTCACAATTTTTCAACACAATAAATATAGATTTTTTTAGTAGTACATATCCATCTCGTAGTAAATGTAGTAGTGCATTTCCATCTCGTGTTATATTTGTTTGTACTATATTTGTAAAAGAATACAATTGTAAAATAGATACCAATACCATTTTATTCTGATATACAGTACCTCAACTATATTTTAAATATGACATTTTTTAAATGGAAAGTGGTATTTATTTTAAGGTACTGTACATACATGTACAGATCCTATAAGAAAATGGTTAAGTTAAGCTTTTTGGGATTAGTGTATATTTATATGTATAAGAGACAGTGGTGTGGAATATGGAAAAAAACAAATTAAACTTCCCTTTTTGAACATAGTAGCTTTCCATAGTTGAATTATGTGATCCTTAGTAGACTAAGTACAGTACTTGCACAAAGCGTCAATAACGTGGCTGAAAAATGTCGACCAAACCACACACTAGAAATTGAAGAGACAACGACATTTCGATCTGTCCTGGACCATTATAAAGTCGATTGTGACTATATAATGATCTGACTTGATAACGGTCCAGGATGGACCAAAATGTCGTCTCTTCAATTTCTAGTGTGTGGTTTGGTCAGCAAACCCTAATTTCCACCCAGCCTAGACAAGCACACACATGGTTGGGAAATGAAGAGCTACCAAGGCAGGGCAACACATTTGGGAATATTTCCTTACATGTAGCAGTAAATAGGTACCTATGAGTTATGCAACTAATGTGGGTTGCATTTTGGGGAAGCTCTGTTCTTGGCCCAAGAGGACCTAAAAAACCTTACAGCCTTCTTGTCCCAGACAATGGAAATTTTTTATTTCTGAGCAAGACCTTTCCATAGCTCTCCAGCGCTTTCTCACCCTGATGCCAATAATTTACTTGAGCAACAAGTAAGTAATTATCAAAAAAAGGCACCAACCTGGGAAGGTATGTAGCACCATCAAATGTGCGGAATAATCAGAGGACACTAAATATCACCAAGGATGCCAATACAAGAACAGAAACGCATAAGGCAAATGATACCAAAAGTATTTGATTCACCAAGAATTCTATTGAAGGACAAGCGACCGCGAAGGACGGTCGGAAAGCAAGACACATGCTCATCCTGGAAGTCAGGATATTAAAAAAGGACATGCACGACTGTACGAGAGACGTACAGTCGAGACGTCTGGGAACCCCAGACAGAGAACCAGGAGGGGGCCCCTTCGGGACAGAACGTAAAGGAACAGGGAAGGAGGCGGTGGGTGTGTCTGGGTCTAAGGCCTGGAAATGGTTGTGAGACTGAGGAAGGTGGGAAGGATGAGGAGAGGAAGAGCGCAACACGTGAGCATAAAAGACACCAGCGAAAGGGGGAAGACAGCGAACTTGGCACCTCGCCTCAGGAAAAGACAAACGTTCCCGGTGCTTCAAGTTGAGGACGGCTGCCTCAAGCTTGTAATGTATACATGCCCGGGAGAAGGTATGGTGGGCCTCACTGCAATTGAGGCAGCGAGTCTGGGGAGAAGTGCACTCTGATTTAAGAATGACCTTCGTCCCCACACAAGGGACAGAGAGAGAGAGAGAGAGAGTACTGGAGCATCGGAGGGCACCATGCCCAAACTTCTAGCACTCATTACAGAGCCGAGGAGAAGGAATGTACTCCTGAGTGAAGCACCTGGCACCAGCAAGAATGACAGAGGGCAGAAGGATCCTACCATCAAAGGTAATTTTCACAACTCGAAGGGGCTGACGGCGACGACCGTGAGGGAGACATGTAAACGTGTCCACCTGGAGGACAGAATGGCCCTGGGCTTCAAGGATACGCTTGAAATCTTCGTGGCAGTCCTTTAGATTCCTAACACCAGTCAGAACATGGTGCGGGAGAAGAGTGCCAACACTGGTTTTTAACCGAGCGTTCTTGGAGACCCAAACAGGGGTCTCACCAATGCAAGATAAGGCGGCCAAGCGGGTAGCTGCATCCTGAGGAGCAGCAATGACACTTGTACCGAGATGGGTGGGCTTGAAAGTAACAAGAAACTTCCACGGAATCAACAAGGTGCCTATGGAGGGAAAAATTGTCAGGAGTAGAATCTAATCAAAATACTTAGTCCACGTAGCAGGACTAAACAAGGCGTGGTATGAATTAGAATGGGAAGGGATCATGTGGGTGTGGCCACAATGGGGACGGCGTTGAGAACGCCCAGAGAGGGGTTAAAAGGTGCAGTAGTTACAATAAGAGACAGAGCTGGGCCAGGGGACAAGGTGCTCACCACTGGGGGCATAGGGCTCAATCCAACCACAGAGGAGGGAGGGGGAGCCGAGGGAAGTAGTCAGGAGCAGCTAGGTCTGGGCCCAATGTAGCATGGGCTACAGAGCCCGGTCTTCCAACACAGTCCAACTCGGGGGCCTGGTAGCCCACCCCACGAGCTCGAGAAGTCATAAGAGGAATAGGAGTCATTGGCATGAAAACGAGAAGGAAGACTTTCATTCACGAATGTGCCCCCCACACCCACCACACACACACACACACACACACACAAAATTAGAGGATTGGACACCCAACAAGAGACATGTTGCAGGTCTTGCCGGGGCGTCCCAGAAGTGCGTCGTGAGTATACTCCCCACAAACGCCACCTTAAGAACCATCAGTCCGTTGAGATAGGGTTCAGTGAAGAAAGAAGGACTGACAATAAAAGCGTCCCCTCGCTTGAGATGTTTGGATATCACAGTTCTACAGGTGAGAGAGTTTGCCTCCTCAAATACCTGGGCATCAAAACAGAAGAAGTCCAAGAGAATAATCAAGACTGGCAAAAGGTCGGCAGGAAATGACAATTAGAAAGGACAAGAGGGGGGGGGGGAATTAAACAAGGGAAAGGAAAAAAAAAGAGATCCAGCACAATTAAAGACAACAGCAGGAGCACAAGGCCCCAAAAGGATAGAGGACTGATCCATGGAGCATCACACTCCAGCAGCCGCCCACCAAGCTCCCTCACAACGACAACGGGCCAGATAGGGAGGAGGCGCATTCTGATGTGTTTTAGCATCATCAGTACTCTGACAGCAAATGTTCCAATGATGCTAAAATGTGTCCTCCAAATGCTATTCAAAAACATCTGTATATTCATCGCACAATCTATTATAATTACAGTTTTGCTCTTGCATCTATTCTCTAGAGAATTTATTTGCAAACATATTCACACCAAGATTCTAGTTATAAACAACAAATAACTGAGAAAACAAAATGATTGTAAAAAAAAAATTCTCATTGCTGAGCAGCCTGTGAGTGGGCCATGAAGCCCAGAACATTTACTGTTGGTAACATGCAGAGAGGTTGGACCACCAGAGTGCTAATTGACGAGCTGGAATGAGGTTTTGCAACTGGTACCCCCCCTTCCCCCCGTCTTCCATCTTCTATCTCTAGCTTACTGGAGGGGTCAACAGTTGTTGCAAATTAAAGACATTTTTTCTGTGTTGGAGAGCAATGATCAGTATTTAGTGTCAGATATGAGAATTTATCAATGCTATCATGGTTGACGCCTCTTCATATTAACCTCAATGCGTACCAGACTGTCAAGGTGCAAAGTGTTTTGATATAAATATATACTGTATAAATTTCTGTGCTAGGATGTACTTTTTTATGAGGCTGAGGTGGTATTGTTATAACAGTAATTGCAAATAAGTAAATAAAGAACTTTTTTAACAATCCTGTGAAATCTGCCTTCTACTTTGATCATAACTGGTTTGGATGAAGACTGAGTTTAGTATGTTCATTCTTCAATAAATTAATATACTGTACTGTACTGTATTACCATTGGTTTTACAATTTTTATTTGATTTACTCATGTACATTTGACCAAGTGATAAGTGACATATGTACAATACTGTTCAAGCTTATTTATCCGGACTATATAGGAAGGATAATCCGGACCGGATTATCATGCAGATAGGCAGATAAGCAGAATTCTTAGCAAGGAAGTCCAAAAACAGCCACACAGTATTTACAGTTTTTTTTACCACAACCAACATAATTCAAATTTCTACACACTATAAATACAAAATAAAATTTAAAACAAACATCACCTTACCGTGTTGTAGGTTGTCTCCTTATTTGATAATATCAATTTTCAAACGTATAGTTCTTGAAAATTTACTTAACCAAATCTCTGGATACCCAGGTTTCTGTCTGGATATGGAGACGTTTTGCCAGAAAATTATCCAGACAACTCTGGTTGGATAACCCAAATATTCGGGGTAGCAGACTTCGGATAACTGAGCTCACATTGTGTTTACATTAATAGTCACTATATACTGTAATTTGCTTCTACTTTATATTAATATATGTCAGTGTTTCAGTTCTGTGTGTGACACCTATGTTGAATTCTATTGACAATAGCCAAATGATAATAGCAGACTTGATTTACTCCGAGTTGTTATTAATTGAATAGCTGTGTTTTTCATTTATTCATTATTTAATACTGGAATTGTCTTAGTAAATGTTTATATACAATATTTAACCAGTGCTAATCAAAGCTAGGGTGTGACAGATCTGTTATACATTTTTTTTTTGTAGGGAGTCTGGAGCAAGTGGTTCTACAGTGGCTGGTTGAAAAAAAGTTAATAAAGCTTTATGCACTCTAAAGTATACAATGTAATCTATATTTAAATTAGGTTGACTTAATATGGATGCATTCTGACAGGCTGGCGTGGCAGAAGCCTAGGTGAAGAAAAAGAAAATTTGGTTCCACCGAACAATTTCGAAGTGAACACAAACTGTTCGCTCATGATGCAAGAATTCAATAAAACAAAGCTGGTTCGATCAAAGGTCCCATTGTATTTGCTAGTTGGTCAGCAAGCTATTATTGTGAACTTAAATATTAATAAACCTTTAAACATTATGGGGGTGTTTTGCTGGATATGCATATGGGGCCAGATTCACGAAGCAGTTACACAAGCACTTAAGAACCTGTACATCCTTTCTCACTCTTTGGCGGCTTTGTTTACAATTGTTAAATAGTTAGTGAGCTCCGAAGCATGAGGAGGCTGTTTATAACAATAACAACAGTTGATTGTGAAGTTTTTATGCTTGTAAACTGTTTAATAAATGTAACCAAAGCCGTCAAAGATTGAGGAAAAATGTACACGTTCGTAAGTACTTGCATAACTGTGCACTTGTGTAACTGCTTCGTGGATCTGGCCCCTGGTTTTTGGTGGATATATGTGGGCAGGGAAACCAAGTACCTGTCAAACTAATATGGATAATGCTCAAAGATACAGAGACCATTAGTACTTTGGTAGACCAATGATCATGAGAGAGGTCGGAGATTGGTCTCCAGACATGTCTAGTGGCTGACTTTTTACCATGCTACATTAAGTCTCTGACCACTTCCAGAGACTAGCATGTCATTTAATTTTGAGTTTATGTGCAGACGATGAGTCACAATAACGGGGCTAAAGATATGATTACAAAACCACACACAAGAAGATGAAGCAACGACAACATTTTGGTTTGTCCTAGACCATTATGAAGTCGACTGTAATGGGAGCGAGGTGGTGGTTGTTTAAGATTCAGCTACTGGGAACAAAAAGTTCCAAGTAGCATGGGCTATGGTGAGCCCGTAGTAGACTTACCTGGCACAGGAAAGGGGCTGGGGAGCAAGGGAGGCATGGGCATTAAATAAGGCAAGAGTGAGGTGAGGAGCAGGTAAGAGGAGGTGGTAAGGTGGGGGAGCAGGTATGAGGTGGTGGTAAGGTGGGGGAGCATACCACCTCCTCTTACTTGCTGCCCCCCACCTTACCACCTCCTCCTCTAGGTAAGGAGGTAAGGTGGGGGAGCAAGCCAGCTAGAACCCAAGAGCAGCCCCCAAACCAATGCCAAGGACCATCTTCAAAACCAAAAAAAACAGCAGACGGTCCACTTATGCTTACATTGCCGCATTGGAAAAAGATCATCCAGAATCAGATCTTAGAGGCAGATATAACATATTCACAGCTAATCCAGATATAATTACAAACCTCAGGAATACAAAAGACTTAGTTGAACTGAAACCAGAGGAAAAAATCACCAAAATGATAGTACAACATTACCCGGTTAAAGTTCATGCAAACAGACTCTTAAAATGCCCAAATGTCACAACGGCAGAAAGGTGTAAGCACGACAATGTAGAAACAAGACAGGTCATTGTAACAATAAAAGGACCTCGCATCAACACTCAATGTTGAGATCTATGGACAATTCAGTCTAACGCTGTACAATCCAGAACTCCAGTGCTGTTACAGATGTCAGCGCTTCGGCTACCATAAAGATGGCTGCAGAGGCCCAGAATGATGTGGAGTATGCAGCGAGCTCCACAACACCAACATATGCAAAAATCTGCATAAAGAAAGCAAACCAACAAATGCAAAACGTCCAAATTGCGGGAATACACATCACGCTTGGAACAAACAATGCCCAGAAAGGGTAAAAAGAATACAAATTTTCGGACCTACCCAGCAACCCAAAGCCACAACTTCTAGACCACAATCGACAAGACTCTCAGTTAAAAGCCAGTGGTACACTCGTGGGCAAGTTCAAATAAATTAAGATACAAATCAGCAACAGACTAAACCACCAATTCCTTCTAATCTGAGCAAGAACAGGGCCTCCAATAACTGGAGAAAACAAAGTACTACTCCACAAGGCAAAAACAACAACCGAATAGATCAGGGCAGCAAAACAAATACACCAGCTACTGCCTCCAAGACCTCCCAAGCACGAATGACGATCCCTACATTATCAAATGCCCCAGTAGCTGGATGTAGCAAAGATGCTAGGACCCAACCAAGAGTCCTCACCTACCAAGAAAAAAGAAAGGCAGCCAAAGGCATATCAAGTAACTACTGTTCCAATGGTTATTGCCTCCCTGAAAGAGACCTTCAGCAAGATGCTTGACAAAACATTCAAAGCACTGGAACAGACCAACCCACAATCAAGGAAGGAAATGTTAACAAAGTTAAAAAAATAATCTATTGAACTTATTTCTTCCACACTTCTAAAAGCTCTACCTGAAAAGGTTGACGAAGTAGAAGTCGAAGAAGGTGACGAAGCTGAATTGTTTCAGCACCCAATAGCAGTCTCTACCCCAACCAAAAAGACACAAGCCGTCGAGAAATCAGCACTTTAGAAACTACCATGGACTCAATGGATTCAACTCTAATAGAATAATGGACAATTTCAAGATTATACAATGGAATATTCAAGGATTAAAAAACAAAGTACTGTACAAGCACTCAGAGCAGTGCTTCAAGGACAACATTGATATTGTTTTACTTAAAGAAACAGTCAACAGGACAAAGAAATATCAATATCCCAGGATATCAAGGGTTTCCACTGCCCAATTGCACAAGGTGGCACCAGAGACATTTCAATTCTAGTAAGAAATCATATCAATGCCATGGCAATCACAAACCTGCTTAATTTAACTGTGGTGAGACTGTCGAAATTATGGGTGTTAATCTCACTATGAGGAACTTGATGCTGTCCATCTACAATGTATACAAGAGCCAGAGAGAACACGACATGGATCTCTCTCTGCAATCTTTGAAATAGCAGTCACTACACCTACTACCATCTCGGGTGACTTCATCGCTCATAGTGAATTACTACTCGATTCACCAAGAACTGACGCCAACGAAAGACATATTGAACACCTTTTGGATAAAGTGCCTGAAATCAGTCTGCTTAACTTGACGGAACCAACCCACATTGGTGGGGGTAAGCTGGATCTCACGTTTGTTTCCACCAGTATTTATGAGTTGTGTTATTGGTCAGTTGACCATGTTCTGACTAGTGGCCACTTTGCTACAAAAACAGTTATTAATTTAGCACTACCTCCCAGACCTCCAGCTCCCGAGCTCGGATGGGACTTTATCAAAGCAAACTGGACGAAGTTTCTGGAATCTCTCGAAACTTGGCACCAAAACTACACTCC
Source organism: Procambarus clarkii (assembly GCF_040958095.1). NCBI lineage: Eukaryota > Metazoa > Arthropoda > Malacostraca > Decapoda > Cambaridae > Procambarus > Procambarus clarkii. The sequence goes on along the minus strand of NC_091221.1, from coordinate 4,119,510 downwards.
TCCGGACAACACCAAAGAAATGGAAAAAGATTTAGTAAATGCAATACAGAGAGCAGCAAATCATGTCATCCCCAAGAGGAAAACAATTACCCAACAACATAAGGACCATTGGTATTACTGTGATAGGATCATAGAACTACATAACAGACTAAATTGTGCACAAAAGAATTTCAGAAGAGACAGTACTGAAGCCAATCTAGTACTTCTTAGAGCTGTCCGAGATCATGTGCACAAAAAAAAAAAAATATAATAATAATAATAATAATAATCAGAGAAGAAAAATTTCTAGTGGTGTGCCAAACTAAATCAGCATACATCCTTGTGCGACATCTGGAGGCAGATCAACAAGGCCAAAGGAAAATTGCCTCCTGCTCCGCCAGAGCAAGAAGCAGAAAGGTTAGCAAATCTATTTGCTTCAACAGCTGGTTCCACTCAACTTCCTCAAGCAACTCAGACTTATCAACAAAGACTTCAAGCAGCAAAAAAACTAAAAACACAGCTCCAGGTGAGGACAAAATCACTTACAACATGCTGGCCAAGCTAGGAGAAAAGGGTGAAGAAGCCTTCTTGAATCTCATCAACAGAGTATTGGTGACAAGAAGTCGACCACTCTCTTGGAACAGTGCAATTATAGTTCCCATTCCAAAACCCAAAGACCCAGGAAATCCAAGACCCATCTCATTAACAAGCTGTCTGGCCAAAACTGTAGAAAGAATGGCTCTTAATCGAATTGAATGGACAGCCAATCCACTGCACCAAAATATGTTTGCTTACAGAAAAGGTGTTGGAACCACAGAATGCCTTACCTTCCTCCTGGATCAAATCAATGACAAACCTGGAATCCTTATTTTTCTAGACCTAGAAAAAGCCTTTGAGATAGCCAGTGCTCCAGCTACACTGTGCTGCCTTATGGATAAGGAAATCAAAGGACATGCTCTTGCCTTTGCCAAAGAAAGCCTGCTTAACAAAGAAGCTATAGTCAAATTCCAAGGAAAAACATTGTCCTCAAAGAGGCAGGAAAATGGAACTCCGCAGGGAGGAATACTTAGCCCTTTCCTCTTCAACTGTCTCATGGAACAATTCATGAAGCTCAAGTTACCAAAAGCCAAACTGCTTAACTATGCAGACGACTTCATGGTCATCATCAATGGCAAAGGCGCCAGGAACCATGCACAAAAATGTCTAGATATTATCAGCAGGGAAGCGGAATGCATAGTAGTGAAAATAAACAGCAATAAAACCAAAGCAATGGCCGTTAAAATGAGAACTCAAGACATCACCTCGCAATACAAGGTTATGAAATTGAGTGGGTTACCTCTTTTCAATACCTAGGAGTCATAATAGACAGCCAGTTAAAATTCACTCAAGAAATTGAATACCTTCGGCAACGTTGTAAAGCCAGAAACTCGGCTTTGCGCTCCCTGACTAGTCTTAGAGATGGTGCATCCCTACTAGTACTCAAAATGTACTACGTTCAAGCAGTTAGGTCACTCATTGACTATGCTGCTCTTGCTCCTGCTCAGTGATAACCAATGGGAGAAGCTGGATGTGTCTCAAAATGATGCTCTCAGAACAATGCTGGGAGCACCTATATGGACCCGTCGAGAGAATCTAAGAATGGAAACCAACTTACCAGCCTTAGAAAAACAGGATCAAAGAAAGGAGAGCCACCATAACAGCAAAACTTGTTGGAACCACCGTCAGACTGTCAATCAAAGATAGCATACACAGATCACTTCAGAGAAACCTTCAATGTAGAACAAGTGCATGGACAAGGCGCCTGACAGCCGAGTGGACAGTGCTTTGGATTCGTAGTCCTGAGGTTCCGGGTTCGATCCCCGGTGGAGCCAGAGACAAATGGGCAAAAGGTTTCTTTTACCCTGATGCCCCAGTTACTTAGCAGTAAATAAGTACCTGGGAGTTAGACAGCTGCTACGGGCTGCTTCCTGGGGGTGTGTAACAAAAAGGAGGCCTGGTCGAGGACCGGGCTGCTAGGACGCTAAGCCCTGAAATCATCTCAAGATAACAGATAATCTGGTGAAGATTCTAGAGATGGACCATTAAAAACAAACGAGAAGACAGACCACATCAACACTTTCAGCAGCCTCCTCCATGGAAAGAATTGAGTCTAAAGATAATCATTGAAGGATTACCAGTTAAAAAATCAGTGTGACTCGCAGAAGCTCAAAACAGTCATAGAACAACAAATGGAAACCATCTCAAGACCTACAACGACTCACATCTTCACAGATGTTTCAGTTGATCAAGAAAGAGTTTCTGCTGGGGCAGCAGTTTACACTAACAACCATGAAGCTTACTGGAGCATGAATAGTGGGTGCTCAACATTGCAAACAGAATTATATGCCCTGAAGGAGGCCATAAACTATACAATTGAGAATAATTTACATGATGTTATCATTCATTCCGACTAAATCTTCGCTCCAGGCATCGATATCCAGTCAGCACAGAGATAATATACAACTCCTCACAGAAATCCAATATATTGGAAAAGAAGTCCATAATCTAGGATTGTCACTCACCCTTAATTGGTTACCAAATCACATTGGCATAGATGGTAATATAAAGGCACTCACTAGCAAAAACTGCCACTGCTCTATCTGTTGTACAGGTTCAAATTCTGTACCTCCAAGTTTTTTCACAGATTTAAGAGCAAATCAAGAAGAAAATACTCCCAACTATCAAAAGTCTCCACAGAGCCAAAGTAGCAGAAGGAAGATCCACTGCGATATGGTACGAACAAGGCACTGGGTATTACTCCAAGTCTGACAAAAGATATCCAGAGACATTGCAGTGGCCATACACAGACTCAGACTTGGTTACAAGTGCTGCTGGGAGGTAATAAACCTAACAGTTAAAGAGTGTGATATCTGTAGAACAGAAGCAGAGGCGCCACTATTGTGCTACTTACTGGAATGTGAAGCTACTGAAGCCCTGCACATCAAACTCGACATTAATCTAATGACAGCAGCTGCATTAGATGCACATTCCACAGCGACTACAATGATTAGAAAAGCCGTTGAAGAATGGGACTCGCTAGTGAACATTCTGCAACTACATCCGCCACCAAGATAATGTTATTAAAACAATTTTTAATTGTTTTCAAACACTAAAACCAGTGCACTAAAACTGAAGTGAAAAAGATATAGGGAAAAAGGAGGAAACCCCATCTCCATTAAAACTTTGACCCAAAGTAAGAAACTTTGTATCAGAGTACAAAGGTCATCGCGAATAACCGAACTCAATTATGGGCTCACCATAGCCCATGGTACATGGACATTTCGTTCTGAGTAGCTAAATAAAAAACAACAACAACAACGTGGGGGAGCAAGTAAGAGAAATAAGTAAGGTGGGGGAGCAGGTAAGAGGTAAATCCTAGAAGGTAAGAGTAAGGTGAAAGGTAAGAATAGGATGAAAGGTACGAATGGGATGAGTGAAATAATGGGATGAAGGAAGAATGGGATAGGTAAGAATAAGAGGGTAAGAAAAAGGGGGGTAGGCTTATGTCAGGTCATGTTTGTTAGGAAGATTAGAGCATTTGAGTATGTACTGTTAAGAGTCAAAGCAACAAAGCCAGGACTAAGGTTCATGTTGGGTATGTTGTGTATGATTTGATAAGACACATCTGTGAAGAGCAGAAGCAGGAAAGACTATTTTAGAAGAAGACCAATCAATATGATTGATTTTACATCTAGGTCATTTGACGGGTATTAATTTGCTTATCCGGAGACTGATTATGTACCATTTTTTGCACAGGTCTCTGAACATACAGTATGACCTTTCTTGTGTATCTATTAATCTGACATCCTAAACTGCAGGATTCATACATATGCTTGCAAAAATATTCATAATTTTAAACAGCTTTACATTTTGACAATGAAAATAGTTTCCACATGATTCTCATAAGACAGTTACCTAATTGTAGGAAATACTAGTAAATTATTTTATCCAAATATTAAATGGTGGATATCTTCCATAATGACTTATCATTATTTACCCCTACACTGCCATATGCAACTCCACCCCCCCCCCTCATTTGAGTTGTTAATTATATTTAGTCAGGTGCACCTCGATGTGGTACTCTTAAACAGTTGTGCAGTTCAGGGTTTAATTCCCGATGTTGGAAATGGGAAGCTTGCATTCAGGGTTTTGAGAGCCTCACTACTGACCTTACCAAGCATGCAACCCACAACAATGGCATAACCCCCAATACCTATTTACTGCTAGGTGAACAGACGCTTCAGTGAAGGGAAATGTGCCCAACCACGAATCAAACCTCTGGATCCTCAATTGTGAGTCGAGGATGTAGACCACTGTACAGTACTACTGGAATGTATGCAAATGCTATGATGTTGTTTTACTGCACAATGCAGGAAATGGTCTTGAGATGACCAAACTACACAACAGAATATGATGAAACGATGATAATGGTCCAGGATAGACCAAAACAAGTTGTGTGTTAGGGGGAGAGAGATGTTTTAGATTCAGCTACTCTGAACAAGAAGTTCCAAGTAGCACGGGCTATGGTGAGCCTGTAGTGGACTTACCTGCCACAGGAGTGTGCCAGTAACTTTGGAGAGAGAGGATGCTGCTGTTTTAGATTTAGCTGCTCAGAACGAAATGTCCATGTAGCACGGGCTACACGGATATTTATGGCAAGCCCATAAGGGGAGAGAGACAGAGAGGAAGGAACGGGGCAAAGAGTGAGGTGAAGCTCAGGTAAGAGAGGGTAATTTCTAGGTGATGGTAAGGTGGAAGGATAATAAAAAAAAGGAGCTAAGGTGTAAGGTGAGGAACAGGTAAGAGAAGTAATTCCTAGATCAAGGCAATTGTAAGGTGAAGGTAATAGGATGAATGAAGGGTGGGATGAGGTAAGAATAAGAGTAAGAAATAAAACTGGGTAGGCTTAATTCACGTCAAACCTACCCTATTTTATTTTTCTTACACTTCTCTTATTCATATCTCATCCCATTATTACACATCCTTTTGTACCTTTCATCCTATTCTTACCTTTCACCTTACACTTACCTTCATCTGCGAATTATCTTCTCTTGCCTGTTCCTCACTTTACTACCTCTTTTTTTTTTACTATTATTCTTGCATCTTATCACTTCCTAGAAATTATTTTCTCTTACCTGCTCCCGATCTCACTATTTCCTTATTTATTGGCCTGTTCCTTCCTCTCTCCCTGCTCCTGTGCCAGGTAAGTCCACTATGGGCTTACCATAACCCGTGCTACTTCAAACTGTTTGTTTCAAGTAGCTGATCCTAAATCAACAACACCCTCTTTCCCCCCCCAACACACGACTTAATTAATAATGGTCCAGAACGGACCGAAATGTCGTTTCTTCATCTTCTGATGTGTGGTCTGGACTTCATATCTTCAGCCATGTTACTGTGACTCACTGTCTGCAAATGGTCTATTTTTAAACCATCAATGTCTGGATACAGACAACCTTACAATATCTCTATAGGAAATTAGAGCATTTTTTTATGTATCGAACGTTCCTTTATGAGCAACCTTTCTGAAATATTTATTTTGTATATTGGGAGATTTCTTTCAGTATTTGCAAGATGTGTATGGTATATGTTATGTACATCTGTCAATCTGTCTTTCTCAACCATTCTTCAAACACGGCTCTGAAACTTTTTGGTACCAGGTTAATTAACAGTTCATCCAGCATTGCTTTCAGCAACACTTAATAAAAAAAAAAAAGGTAATCACAATCTGAACACTTCCACAACCAATTCTCTTATATTTCCCTACAAATGATGAAAATTATATACAGCAAATCATAGTATGTAAAATGACCCAACATTTACCTCGCATTCCATTAGAACCATATTCAGACGATCTTCTGAAAAGGCATTACGTCCATTTTTCTCATAAACTGCCCAGATGTTGCTTGCAATAGCAGCCGTAACTCGAGCATCACGATCTCCATATCCACTAAATGCCAACAGAGCTCCTTCCAAATTAAGCAACCTGTAAATTATTCTGTTTTTAGTACTGTATGTCAGAACCGATCACAACAAAATACAGCAGCAAGAACACTTAAAATACTGTTATTAAAAGCGGGGAAATATTTTTTTTATCAGAATTTTAGTGCAATAGTTCACCAAATATTTAATTTGCAGCACAGCTACTCTTGTGAACTGTATGGGGTTTGTACCCTGATTTGTCCCATACATGAATTCCTATGACTTGGTAACCCATAGGCGTCACTAGTGTATTTCTGGAGGGAGTCCCCTGGCGACTCTCAAACTATCTTGCCAAAATTGCTCTACACTCAAAGGTCACTAATGTTGTTAGACTGTGCCTGGTATTGTATGTATAGAGCAAATTCTGGTGTCATGTTATACAATAACTCTCACCATTCATACCATAAAGTACGCTACATAATACATTACATTTTTGAGTTAACCATAAACGTCAATAAGTACATAGTAATGGGGTAGAGTGGAGCCCGCCACACTGTGCACTATTTTTTATTTTAATTATCAGGGGAAAGCACCAAGCCATTACGACTTTATAGCACTGGGAAGGGGGTCAGGATAAGGATTTGGGATGGAATGGGGGGAAGGAAGGAATGGTGCCCAACCACTTGGACGGTCGGGGATTGAACGTTGACCTGCATGACGTGAGACCGTCGCTCTACCGTCCAGCCCAAGTGGCTGGCCACTGGGCATGAATGACACACTAAACCTTTACAAAAGATCAACTTGATACCAAGGTATCAGCAGACATTTGAAGGTAGATTTAAACAAAATTAAATGTAAACTTTAGCAAAATACAGAGTAGAATAATAGCTATTCAGAACTGCTATTTGTTTACCCAATCACTTGGGGTGGACAGTAGAGCGACGGTCTTGCTTCATGCAGGTCGGCGTTCAATCCCCGACCATCAAAGTGGTTGGGCACCATTCCTTTCCCCCGTCCCATCCCACATCCTTATCCTAATCCCTTCCCAGTGCTATATAGTCGTAATGACATGGCGCTTTCCCCCTAATAGTCCCCTCCCCCTTCCTCTTGCCTCTCTCCAACATATTTTAAGTAACGTAACCTATGCCATGACTTTTACCATCCATATAGATTACATGAAGCATTGCATAACAAACCATATAATAATAAAATACAAATAAATGATTCAAGAAACTTACAAAGCACTTTGAACTCCGCCAGTATTAGCCTGACTGAGAATTTGGGTGAGTGTTCTTGGTTTTAACATTTTTTGACCCGAAGAGCGGCTGCCAGCACTCCTGTGTGAGCCTAAAATATGATTCGAGTATAAAAGATTTGCCTGGAGGGGACGACACGACAGCGGAGAGTAATTACAGGTTTCTAAATGGTAAATAATAGGGAGGAGTGAGAGACGTATGACACCATACACACACCAGCTGATTCACTCACAGAAAACGGGACGATGACCTTGTGGGAAGAAAATGACGTAAAATTCATTCATAAAGAATTATTTTCACCAGGTTATATGTTTCTATAAGAACAAATGATATTTTGAGTTCTGGGTATTTAAATAACTGCGCTGTAATGTGACTAGGGTCTTCTGATTGAAAATTACGCATTGTATTTTGCACTATTGTATCCGTTTTTAAGATTATCTATATATGTTTATGCAAAGTTTTGACAAATATAAACGAAAGAACTTTAAGTATAAAATGTAAATTGATGTAATTTGCTAAATGTTGCCACAATATTGAATTGCTATTTTTATGGAGAGTTGTAATTGTTAGGATAAATGGAATTTGAGACAATATTGGAACACAACAAACATTTCTTCGTCTAGTGCAAAATGGCGACGCCAAGCCCAAGAAAATTTCAGGAAAAGATAGCGTTACTGCAACAAAGAGAAGCCGAAGGAAAACTAGAGTATGAGCAGATTATGACAGAAGTCCAAGGGCTGACTAGAGCTGTACGTGTTATGTGTATCATTCCCATAAGTGTCTGAAATTTGATAGTGAAATTGGAAAACATTTCTTGTTTATTTCAAAGCATCGTATTTAATACAATGTATTAATCAAGTGTTGAGCAGAATACAATGTTGAAATACGCACGTTTAATTTTGTGTTATAGTACAACGTATTGTCAGTTACTGCTTTATCTTGTCTATCGTTTCCGTGATGGGTTGATCGAGACTATGAAGTAGCACCCTTTTTGAAGGTTCACAATGAATTGCTTAAGTTATTATGTATGTTGTGCAGTGACAGTACATTATGCTTTCTTCATGGCACATGAATGGGTAGTGTTATATAGTGCTGGGTATGCCACGTTGCCAAGAACACGGGTCAAGATCACTATATACAAAAAATGAATACAGTAATGAGTAATGTCATTGAGGCTCCACATGGAATACTCAAGGGAGTGAAGCAGTCTGGGGGAAGTATTTGAAATTTCCCTGTGTGCTTAGATATGAGAGCTGATATGGCATTTCCCTGCATGTGATATTTCAGGAATGTATATATGGTGCTTGTACGTCACTCGATTTTGCAGTTTGCGCAATTTCGAAATAGTATGCTTTTTCACAATTTTAAGATAGTGCACGAACTTAAAAAGTGGGAACGTTGTCATGCAAATGTGTAGTTTTAAAACTGCACGGGCTATTTGTTCCATATATGCCTTTGGGAGCTCTACTAAAACGTTTTTGTTAGTATCGTGCACGGCTGCCAGTATACTGGTAGCCTGCAATATTTTTATAGTGTGTGAATGAATTCATTGCATAACCTCTTTAACCTAACATAATCAACCAAACCTTCCATAATTAACCGTACCTAACCTAATTAACCGAACCTAACCTCGTGCAGCAATTGCCCTAAGAAAAGCACCAAATATTTAAAACGGGCATATGCGAGTCGGGTTGAATTAGTTCATTATGTTTAAGTATACATATAGTAAACTACATTGTCTACAGTACTGCGAGAATATTATGAGCCTTCAGTATCATGGTAGTACAGTAGTTAAACTAATCTCTGTGATACTATAAGGCATATCTGATTTCATTACAAATTACCGACTTAAAAAAATAAATGAAAAGGGAGTTTCTGCATGCATATGTAAAAAGATACACATTAATGCAATCAAAATAAGAGAGAGGTATATATATATACTATAATACAATAAAAATACAAGAATGAATTAATTAAGGTATAGATAGGATAAATTTGAACACTTGATGTTAAGTTCGCATAACTTTTGAGAGGCGAGGCAATGTCAGTTACCTGATCATTGCACCTCTTACTTCAATGCAATGTGCCAGATATCTTTTTGTTATCCCATAAATTTGCTACAGTACCCTATTTTCTGGGGGGGGGGGAGGGACCCTGCGACTGCCTGGAGCTATCCAGGCTGATATGGATATATTAGACTTTGGCATCGATGTGCATGGAGTTCTAGGCCTACTGGGGACCACGAGCCAGAACCTGGTCCCCTCAGAGAGATACGAGGATGACCTATAGAAACTTTGTGTGGTGGAAACATTTTATGTCTGCCATCGACTGGGTCAGGTATCCAGAAAGGTAAGCACCCAAAAACAAACCCCTATTCTGGTTAACATTGTTACTGAAAGCCAAACTAGTGGGAAAAACTCCGTAAATGAAAACAAGCAAATGAGCATGATGTAATCCCCCCTCCCCAGGAGGGGGAAGGGGGAGCCCCAGACCCTCGTGCTGGCTACCCACACTCCAGTTCTTCGGCTGATGTGCTTGTCAACGGTCGTGTGTCTCTGGCTATAGCATTGTTCCAGTTCTGTGCCCTTGTGGTGTGGTACTGTCTCTATAGGGGTGTATGACCCAGGAGTATATTTCTTCAGTACTTGGGTTGCATGCTCCTAGGGTTCCCTTCCCTAGGTGCCCTTCCCTAGTACTGCCCTTGGGGCCACCTTCCACAAGTCACCTTGGGGTCTTCCTCCATTGTGTCTTTTACTGGTCGGTGACTGACCACCCTTGAAATAGCTGAGGTTCCTGTGTTCCCTTGTTTGCCTCTGGGTAGGGGGTAGTTTTTGTCACTGGTTGGGGCACAGGGTTCTGTGCAGCTAGTTGTCACCTCACATAACGGCCGGTTCTGTTCTGTCTGGGTACATTGTCCTCTTGCGGGGTTTTATTTTATTTTTGTTTTCTTGCCTGGTAGGAATCTGCTTTCGGTTGATCACACCTGTTGTACTATGGAGGTCCTCCGCTAGGCCCCCGGGAGTGTACACATCCCGGGGGTTCAGCTTTAGCAGTTTGTTCAGTAGTTTTGGGCACCAGTTACCAACACCCTACCTGGGCTTTCCTTAGCAGAATACCATGACTAAGAGTCCTGGGAAACCCCACAGGGGCTCTGTAGTCCAATGAATGACACCCCTGGGTCCCCTCTCGCTTCGTGCAAGTTTGAAGGTTGTGCTGTCTCGTTGTCTCAGCGTAACACTCACCGGGTGTGCCTCTGTCATGCTGCCTGTTGGGTACTGTGACACATTCGACCCAGAGTCTTGCACGTTTTGATGCTTGTTCGTACTCCAGTTCACTCGGACCTGACAATCATGATGTGCGGGTGCAGGCGGCTTCAGCGTTGCATGCTCGATTTAGTTTGCTGCAATGAGCTAGGTTGGTTGTTATCTCAGATGCCTAAGACTGCCCTACTTTGGTTATAGGCACCCGGTTTTGGGGGTATTGATCACCTCGACTTTGGTTCCGTCCACACCCCTTTGTTCTTCTCCTTCTGTTGTACGTCCTGGTCCTTTCCCCTTGCTTCTGGTTCCGAAGCGTCTGGGGGCTTCGAAGTCGGGGCAGGGTTTAGTTTGTGTTGAGACTCGGGCAGTTTTTGGGGTGCCTCCTTCTGGTGTGGAGACAGAGGCATTCGAGTCTGGTCCTCCGGCGAGAGCTTCTGGGTATGACCAGTGGGCCCCCTTTGTTCCTGCTTTTTTGTCTGCCCCTATCTTTTCTTTAGAGGTGGGTTTGGAGGGTGGCTCGGACCCGGGTCCTCGTGGGGAGGTTCCCGGGAAGGGGTTGTCTTAAGGGCCTTGTGCCCCATTGGACCCCGGTTAGGTTTTTGTACCTTCGGAGCGGGGCTTGGTGTTACAGGGAGTGGGGTTATCTTTTTTCCTCCTACTCGTACGAGTTGGATTTGGTGTCTACCTCTTCCCGGGTTCAGTTCCGTGATCCCAAGGATTCTTCGGCCCCATCTTTCCGGAGGTTTTCGGCCTCCTGCATCCCTCCGCATGTGGTGCAGGGAGGGCATTGCAGCTTACCTCCTGTGCGACCCGGATTATGCCTTCGAAATGGATCCTCATACTTTCATGTATGGTGCTTCCTGTCCCTACTCTGATCGTTATGAGATTCCGGAGTTATCCTGGCTTGCAGACTGCCCCTTTTTCTTGTTGGAGGCGTGGCATTTGTTCTGTTGGTCCAGCACGCTTGAGTGGTGCGAGGCTCATACAGTGGTTCAGGTTTTCCTGTGGGGTGAAGTTTGAGCACCTCAGTGTGTGCTTGTTCGCCCCTGCCTTTCCTCGGGATGTTGGTATGGTGCAGCTTCATGTGCAGGTCACTTTCCTTTCAGCTACATTGGTCGCCGAGGACTTGCACGCCTGTGGCCTGTTGGCTTCGGCCTTGCGATTCTTTTCCCTTCTCGAGTTGTCCTCAAACTGGCTTGAGGAGGATGTGGAGGCGCTTGGGGCCACTCCTGGGTCTGGTTTGTTGGCCTCGGCGGTGCGTGCTTCATCTGCACTTTTTGAAGCTGTTTGCGCTGATCCTGCGGGATGTGGCATCGCTGTTTTTTGTGGGGAGCCCCTACGGCTCCCTGGAGCTTATCGGGCTAATGTATGTTATGTTAGACCGGGACATTAGCTATGGAGTTCAAACCTACCAGGGACCAGCGCCAGAACCTGGCCCCTTCAGAGAGGTTTCAGGGAGCAATGGCTCTGGAAAACCCCATTATGGTTGAGGTTTTTCCTTATCTGCCATCGACCGGGGTCAGGCACCCAGAAAGGTAGGCATAACAAAACAAACCTCACATGGTAAAAAACTACAGCAAAAAAACAAACAGGTAGAAACTCCCTACAATCTCAAGGAAACAATAAATCAATTTACTGCCGTGCCGGTCGTCCGCACAGCCCTCCCCTCCCTGGGAGGTGGAGGGGGGGAGGCCCAGACCTCACCATGCCGGCTGCCTTCAGTTCGTAAGCTAGTGTCAACCGGGATAGATGCTTCTCTGGCCTCAAATTAATTCCTGGGTAGTGTTTGCCTCGTGTGGCGTTCTCTGCTGTCTTTGTGTGGTGTGCGGTGGCCAGGAGTACCTCATCAGTGCCGGGGCTGCATGCACTTAGGGGCTTCCTTCCCTAGGCGCCCTGTGAGTACTGCCCCTGCATGTCAGGGTTATCTTCCTTGGGGCGTTTGGGAACCGCTCCCGTAGGGGTTCTTGCTGCTCGGCATTTGCCTCGCCCTTGGGGCCAGCTAGGGCTTGGGTTCCTTGTTTGGCCTTGGGTAGTGGTGTTGTGCTGATAAGGGAGTCAAGGTGATTGCGCGGCCTGCCACCAAGCGGCGACCGGTTCCTGTTGCCTCTAGGGACGGTGTACTTTTGCGGGGTTTTTCTTTTGTTTTGTTTTTGTTTGCCTGGTGGAGGTTCTGCCTCATGGGTCTATAGTTCCCCTGATATTGTTTTGGTGGCCCTCTGCTAGGCCCCCGTGCTTGTACACGTCCCAGGGGATTTTCAGTGTTATCATCAACCCTTGTTTGTTTGGGTTTCTTAAGCGGTTAGCAACACCTTGCCCGGGCTTCCTGTTGTTGTTACCCTACGGGCCCTGGAAACCCCTGTCGGGGCTCGGGGACCCATGGATGCGTCTCCCAAGTTCCAGCCTGCCTTGTGCGGGTTTGAAGGTTGCATTGTGCCCTTGTCTCAGGGTGACAGTCACCTGTTTTGCCTCCGTCATGCTGCCTGTTGGGTCAACGACACCTTTGACCTGGAGTCCTGCAAGTCATGTTCTCTGCTTGTGCTCCAGTTTTACTCTGAGGATGTTCCTGTTAGGGTACAGGCAGCATCAGCGTTGCATGTTAGGTTTAGGTTATTGCAATGCGCTAGGTTGGTTTCCCACCCGGATGCCCTGAGGCTGCCCCGTTTTGGTTTTAGGGACCCTGACCTGGGGCGTTAGTCGCTTTGGCTCCTGCCGCGCCCCCTGGTCCTTCCCCTATGTTTCTTCCTGCACCTTCCCCTGTGTCCGGCTCCAAAACATCTGAGGGTTTCGACCTCGGCACAGGGTTTAGCTGGTAATGAGACTCGGGCTACCTCGGGGGCTCGCTCTGTTTGCTCACGCTTGGTCCCACGATTTGTGGGCCTTTTCGATCGTGTCATCTGGCCTGCGGTGGTGTTGGGCGACTCGTCCTCCCTTGGGGGGCTCGTGGCTAACAGGGCAGGTTTCTTCTGCGCGTCAAGTTGTCTTGGAGTGGGTGCGCTTGGGCATGGTCGAAACGACTACGTCCCTCAGGTGGGTTTCCCCGTCTGTTTCCAGTACCAAAATGGGACTGTGCGGATCTGAGGTTCATTCTGGATTTGTCCCATCTGAACCCCTGGATTCCTTGCCCCTCCTTTCGGATGACTACTCTGTCTCAGGTCCAGCTTCTGTTGGAGCCGGGTGCCTGGATGGTGTCCCTGGACCTCAAGGACACCTATTGGCATGTTCCTATTCATCCGGGGTTCAGGGACTGGTTAGGTTTCGTGGTGGGGTGTCATGCTTACCGTTTTCGATGCCTTCATTTTGGCTTGAATCTGGCACCTCGCGTTTTTACGTGTCTGACCCGGGTTGTCGTGACCCGTCTGCGTCTTCTAGGGATTCGGGTTTTGGCCTACCTCGACGACTGGCTGGTGTGGGACTCCCAGTCGGTCAGCTTGTCTGCTCGCCAGGGATATGGTTCTTTCCCAGCTCGCCAGGTTCGGGTTCCTGGTGAACTGGAGGAAGTCCCATCTGGTTCCGTCCCAGGTTCGGACCTGGCTGGGTCTTGTTTGGGATTCTCGGACCGCTTCCTTGTCTCTCCCTCCAGAGGTGTTGTTGCGGCTGCGGGACCGCCATCTGCTGTTTCTGAGGAGGTCCCGGGTCACTCGGCGGTTGCTCTAGAGGTTGTACGGGAGTCTGAACTTCGCCGTGCTAGTCTACCCGCCTGGTCGGGTTTGGCTTCGGCGTCTGTTTTGGTTCCTTCGGGGACGTCCCTTCTGTTTCGCGATAGTTGGGTTCGTCCTCCGGGGGCCTTGTGTTGGTTGCTGCGTCACCGGCTTCCTCTTCGGGGTTTTTGGGGTTCGGTGCCTTGGCGCCTTCCCAAGCCCTCGCTCGATGTGTTCACGGATGCGTCGTCTCTCGGCTGGGGCTTTGTGACCAGTGCTCACCAGGCAGGCCAGGGACAGTGAGGTCCGTCCTTCCGTCGGGTTCACAGCACGGTTCGGGAGTTCGCGGCAGTCTGGTTAGCACTTCGGAGGGTTCGGGTCGCTCGGGGATCGGCCATTCACCTCCATTCAGACTGTTCTCCAGTGGTTCATTGCCTGAACCGCGGGGATTCTCTTCGGTCCTTGGCTCTTTGAGGGGTTGGTCTCTTCGAGTGGTTCGTCTGCTGGATTCTTGGGGTTTGGCTCTCCGTGCCGTTCATGTCCGGGGAGTGTTCAACGTTCTGGCGAACGGTCTGTCACATTTCCATCCCCTGTCCACGGAGTGGACGGTCGACGATGACTCGTTTCGTTGGATCTGCCAGATGTACGGTCTCCCAGATGTGGACCTCTTTGCGATCTGCGTGGTCTCAGCGTCTCCCAATCTATGTGACACCCTTCCCCGACTGCGAGGCGTTCGCTGTGGATGCCTTACGGCAGGACTGGTCGAGGTGGGGTTACCTGTACCTCTTCCCGGTCCAGCTGTTGCTTCGGGTTCTGGTTCGGTTGGAGACATTCCCAGGGAGAGTAGTCCTTGTGGCCCCTTGGTGGCCGGCCCAGCCTTGGTTTCCGGCCCAGCCTTGGTTTCCGGTGCTATTGGCTCGGTGCCCGAACCCGGGATGTTTCCCGCAGCTCCGCATCTTTCAGCAGGTTGGCCTGGTCTGGTACAGGGCTGGTTCGAACTTCTCCTTCGCTCTTCGCGTCTGGTCTTTTTGACGCGAGTGTATCACCAATTCTATGGTGATCAGGTGGCTTCATTGATGGTGTCCCACCTGAGAGCTTCGTCTCAGCGACAGTATGACGTTTCCTGCTGTTCTTTTTGCCATTTTCTGGCTAATATGATGCCTAATACTGTACTGTCGCCTCGTATCGTGCGGCGCTGGTGGAGCCGCTCAAGCTAGCGTTCGGGGTGGACGTCACATCCGCCCCGTTTCATAAGCTTTCCCATGCTATGTTTTACCTCCGGCCTGCTCATGCGCCTCTTGAGCCTTCCTGGTCCTTGGACAAGGTGCTCTCCTATCTTTCCTCTCCTTGGTTTGTGGTGGCCCCTTCGGTTCCGGATTGTTTTTTCAAGGCTTTGTTTTTGTTGGCATTGGCCTCTGGGGGCCGGGTTGGGGAGCGTCATGCTCTCCTCCGGCGCAGGGGTTTCTGCTCTTTTGGTCCTGGGGTTAGGTTTGTCCGTTTGCAGCCTTCTCCATCTTTTCTGGCAAAGAACGAGACGGCTGCTTTCCGGAGGGGTTAGTGGGTCATTGATGCTTGGTTGGTTCGGCCGGGGGTGCATCATGTGTTGTGTCCGGTTGCAGCACTTCGCCGTTACCTGCGCGCTTCAGCTGGGGTGGCTGGGAATGCGCTTTGGGCTTGATCGGTTTCCCTCATTCCCTGTTCCAGGGCTCGGGTCTCCCAGGTTGTCCGCAGGGTTATTAAGTCTATCCAGCCTGTGGTCTATCCTCGCGCCCATGACGTTCGGAAGTTTGCAGCTTTGGCTGCCGTGTTTGGTAACATGTCTTGGGCTCATATTTGGGCGCGTGGATTTTGGAAGTCGAACAGGGTCCTGGCTGCCCGTTATTTGGTGAATGTCCCTGCTTCCTCGGCGTTCTTGTGTTGCTTTGGGTCGCAGGTTGCAGCCAGTTGTCTCGACTTCGCGTTGAGGAGTTTGTGGCCGCCGCCTTCTGGGTAAGTCCCTAATTCCTTCTCTTTGGGTATGTAGTTCCAGGGAGCCGTAGGGGCTCCCCACAGAAAACCAGCATTGAATGTAATGAAATGTCATTTTCTGGGCGAGCCCCGGAAGCTCCCTGGCTACCCTCCCTCCCATCTGGTCGGCAGGTTTTTTTTCCGCGTTGGTTGAAGCCTAGTTTCCGAACTGAAGGCAGCCGGTGTGGTGAGGTCCAGGTTTCCTCCCCTTCCCCTCCCGGGGAGGGGACTGCTGCGCAGACGACTGGAGCAGCAGTAAATTGATTGATTGATTGTTTCCTTGGGATTGTAGGGAGTTTCTACCTGTGTGTTCGATTTTTTGTTGTAGTTTTTTACCATGTGGGGTTTTTGTTACGCCTACCTTTCTGGGTGCCTGACCCCGGTCGATGGCAGATAAGGAAAACCTCCAACCATATTGGGGTTTTCCAGGGCCATTGCTCCCTGAAACCTCTCTGAAGGGGCCAGGTTATGACACTGGTCCCTGGTAGGTCTGAACTCCATAGCTAATGTCCCGGTCTAACATAACATACATTAGCCCGATAAGCTCCAGGAAGCCTCCGGGGCTCACCCAGAAAATGGCGTTTCATTACATTCAAAGCTGGTTTTTTGCTTCCCGTCTCGCGTGTCGGCAGGCTGTTTCTTCTGTGGAATCCGCTTGGGCCCTGGCGCTTGGGCTTTCTTCACCTCTTTGCCCGGTGCTGTTTGCAGAGTTTGTGGTGTTCTAGGGGCACCTGACAGCTGAGTGGACAGCGCTTCAGATTCGTAGTCCTGAGGTTCCAGCTTCGATCCCTTTGGAGTCAGAGACAAATGGGCAAAATGTTTCTTTCACCCTGATGCCCCTGTTTCCTAGCAGTAAATAGGTACCTTGGAGTTAGACAGCTGTTATGGGCTGCTTCCTGGGGGTGTGTAACAAAAAGGAGGCCTGGTCGAAGACCGGGCCGCGGGGACGCTAAGCCCGAAATCATCTCGAGATAACCTCAAGATAGTATCTGTAGGCAGCTTCATCTAGTTGTCGTGCCATATCGGACTTGTTGATTTTCCGGGGGTTCCGTGGAGGATCTTCCCGGAAGGGCTGTGCCAGGACTCGTGGTTCCTCCCGTTGTGGTGGGCCAGTGGTCCCAGTTTCGATCCTGCCTTCGTCTGGTCGGTGCGGTGATGGCTCTGTGCAAAGGTTGGGTTCCCGTAAAGGGCGTTGGCCCTTTCGCAGGAACCTTGTGTTGTGAAGCTGGTTGTGAACCGGCTTCCTGCCGGTTCATCCCATTGACAGGGCGATGGGGGGGGGAGGGGGGCTTGCTCTGTTTGCAAATGCCTGGTCCCATGATTTGTGGGACTTTTGGGTCGTTACTTGTGGCCTGCGGTGGCGTTGGGTGGCCCTTCCTCCTTCAGGGGTTTCGGGGTTAGCTGGGTAGGCCTCTTCTCCGGCGCTCGGTTGGGTCGTCTTGGAGTGGGTTCGCTTGGGTGTGGTCGAAACGATCTCGGGTGGGTTTTCCGTCCGTTTTCGGTTCCAAAGCAAGACTGCGTGGACCTCGGGTTCATTTTGGACTGTCCCGTCTTAACCCGTGGGTTTATTGCACCTTCTTTCGGATGACTACTCTGTCCCAGGTCTGTTTTCTGTTGGAGCCAGATGCTTGGATGGTGTCCTTGGAACTCAAGGTCCAGGGACACCATCCATTGGCATGTTTGCACACACCATCCATGCCAATAAACATGTCCCGATTCATCTGGGGTTCAGGGATTGGCTCGGTTTTATTGTTGGGAATCAGAGATGCCGCTTTCATTGCCTTCCGTTCGGCTTGAATCTGGCACCTTGCGTTTTCACATGCCTTACCCGGGTCATGGTGGTCCCATCTATGTCTTTTATGTAATTACCTAAGTGTAGTTACAGGATGAGAGCTACGCTCATGGTGTCCCATCTTCCCACCACTCTTTGTCATATAATGCTGTGAAACTACTATACTTATTTCATTTGTTTTTGGCTAGTGATTAATTGTTCTAAAATTAATGGTAATTCCTGTACCCAGGTGGTCCCTCCCGACGCTCCCCTCCCACCCTCCCGACACCACCCACCCACCCCACCCCTTCCTCCACCATGCATCTAGAGCCACAGACGGGATTAATACGGTATGGCCGAATTTTCATCCGGCCAAACCAGCTTTTATCCGGTTCCTGTGGCCATTTTGGCCAGATATTGTGATAACTTTATCCGATCATGATTTTGGCCGTATAAGGGCGTTTTCCGGATGCTTGAATCCTGGATAATCGCGAGGTTACAGTACTGACGGTCTTGGCCTCCACCACCTTCTCACCTAACTTGTTCCAACCGTCTACCACTCTGTTTGCGAAAGTGAATTTTCTTATATTTCTTTGGCCTCTGTGTTTAGCTAGTTTAAATCTATGACCTCTTGTTATTAAAGTTCCAGGTCTCCGGAAATCTTCCCTATCGATTTTATCAATTCCTGTTACTTTTTTGTATGTAGTGATCATATCGCCTCTTTTTCTTCTGTCTTCTAGTTTTGGCATATTTAATGCCTCTAACCTCTCATCGTAGCTCTTTCACTTCAGTTCTGGGAGCCACTTAGTAGCATGTCTTTGCACCTTTTCCAGTTTGTTGATGTGCTTCTTAAGATATGGGCATTACACAACCGCTGCATATTCTAGCTTTGGCCTAACAAAAGTCGTGAACAATTTCACGACTTTCATGTGTTCGGGTTCTGGCCTACCTTGATGACTGGCTGGTGTAGGCTCCCAGCCAGTCTGCGTGTCTGCTCGCCAGGGATTTGGTTCTTTCCCAGCTTGCCGGGTTTAGGTTCATGGTGAACTGGGAAGTCCCATCTGGTTCCCTCTTAGATTTGGTCTTGGCTGGGTCTTGTGTGGGACGCTCTGACCGCTTCCTTGTCTCTGCCTCCAGAGGCTCTTGCTTCAGCTGCGGTCCCACCTTCACCTGTTTCTGGGGGGGCTCCCGAGTCACGAGACATTTGTGTGGGAGTCTAACCCTCAGCCTCCCACACAAACTCGAGGGTTTGTGTGGGAGCCTGAACTTTGCCATAATGGTCTACCCACCGGGTTGGGTTTGACTTCATCAGCTGTTCTGGTTCCTTCGGGTATGTCCCTTCCAGTCTCTCTCGCGATCGCTGGGTTCGGCCTCCAGGGGCTTTGCTCAGGGTGCTGCGTTGCCAGCTTCCTCTTCAAGTTTTTTTGGATTCAGTACCATGGCACCTACCCGAGCCCTCACTCGATGTGTTCATGGATATATTGTTTCTTGATTGGAGCTTTGTAATCAGTGCACACTAGGCCGGCCATCGACGGTGGGGTCCGTCCTTCCGTCGGGCTCACAGCACGGTGAGGGAGTTCACAGCGGTGTAGATGTCGCTTGGGAGGGTTTGGGTCGGTTGTGGATTGACGATCAGGCTCCATTCGGACTGCTTCCCGATGGTTCAATTGCCCGAATCGTGGGGGGGTTCGATGTGGTCCTTGGCTCTATGGGGCTGGTCGTTTCGGGTGACTTGTCTGCCGAGTTCTTGGGGTTTGGCTATCCTGGCGGTTCACGTTTGGGGGGTGTTCAACGTCCTGGCAGACGGCCTGTCTCGGTTTATTTCCCCCCTCCATGAAAAGGAAGGTCGATGCTGACTCATTCAGTTGGCTCTGCTGGATGTACGGGCTTCCGGAAGTGGAAGTCTTTGCTTTGGAGTGGTCTTCCGGTATATGTGACGCCCTTTCCCGACTGTGAGGCTATCAGGGTCGATGCCTTCAGGCAGGACTGGGCGAAGTAAGGTTACCTGTACCTCTTCCTGCCGGTTCAGCTGTTGCTCCAGGTCCTGGCTCACTTGGAGACTTACCAGGGGAGATTTGTCCTTCTGGGCCCTTGGTGGCCAGCCCAACCTTGGTTTCAGGCGCTGCCTGCTCGGTGTCTGAACCCGAGAGTGTTCCTGCGGCTCCGCCTCTTTCAGCAGATTGGTCCAGCCAGTTACGTGGCTGGTTCGCTCTTCTTCTCGAGTCTTCGCGTCTGGACTTTCTGACTCAGGTCTATCATCACTAGTATGGTGTGCTGGTGGCTTCAGTTGATGGTTTCCCACCTGCGTACTTCGTCTCGACGGCAGTATGAATTTTCCTGCCGGTCTTTCTGTTGTTTCTTGTTTCTGCGTAGGTGTACTTCTGTCTTGAATGGGGTTGTCTTGTCCTTCATTTCGTTGTTGTTCCAGGACCATCATCTTATACTGAATACTGTCGCCTCGTATTGTGTGGCGTTGGCGGAGCCACTGCAACTTGTGTTTGGTGTTTGGTACTTCTGCTTCATTCCGCAATGCTGTCTCGTGCGTTGTTTCACCTCCGGCCTGCTCAGTGCGCCTCCTGAGCTGTCCTGGTTGTTGGACTGGGTGCTCTCTCTTCCTCGGTTTATAGTGGGCCCTTTGGTTGAGGATTGTTTTTCTAAGGATCTTTTCCTGTTGGCATTGGCCTCTGGGGGTCAGGTCAGGGAGCTTCATGCTCTCCTCCAGCACAGGGGTTCCTATGCTTTTGGTCCTGGTCGTAGGTTTGTTCATTTGCAGCCATATTCTTTTCTGGCGAAGAATGAGGAGTCTGTTGCTTTCCGGAGGGATCCTTGGGTTGTTGATGCTTGGTTGGTTTGGCTTTGGGTGCATCATGTGTTGTCTGGTTGCGGCTCTCCACCGTTATCTGCGCGCCACGGCTTTGGTAGCCAGGGACACCTTTGGGTTGACCCGGTTTTTCTTCTTCCCTGTTCCAGGGCTCAGGTTCTCAGGTTGTCAGCAGGGTTATTCGGCCCAGCCAGCCCGCGGTGTATCCTCAGGCCCACGTCATTCGTAAGTATGCTACGTTGGCTGCTGTCTTCGGTAACATGTTTTGGGATGACATTTGGGCACAGGGTTTTTTTGAGGTTGAACAGGGTCCTGGCCGCTTGCTGCTTTGTTAATGTTCCTAGGCCCAGTCGGGCCTGTGTTGCATTGGGTCAGCGGTTGCAGCCAGTTTTCTCGACTTCGAGTTGAAGACAAGAGCTGACTGCTTCCCGGTGACGTCCCTATTGTTTGATTTTGTCTTTGGGTAAGTAGCTCCGGGAAGCTGCAGGGGCTGCCCCCAGAAAACCAGTGTTGAATGTATCTTGAGGTTATCTCGATGATTTCGGGGCTTTTTTGTGTCCCCGCGGCCCGGTCCTCGACCAGGCCTCCACCCCCAGGAAGCAGCCCGTGACAGTTGACTAACACCCAGGTACCTATTTTACTGCTAGGTAACAGGGGCATAGTGTGAAAGAAACTCTGCCCACTGTTTCTCGCCGGCGCCCGGGATTGAACCCGGGACCACAGGATCACAAGTCCAGTGTGCTTTACGCTCGGCCGACCAGCTCCGGATGTAATGAAACACCATTTTCTGGGTGAGATCCGGAGGCTCCCTGGCGACCCTCCCTCCCTCCCTCTGGTCAGGGTTTTTTCGCATTTTTGACACCCAGCCTTAAACCCTTAACTGCGCGGCCTCCAAATATGAACCCCCCCTCCCCCCAGTACATGGGAAATAAAATCTCTGGAAAAAAATCTTTTCTGTTTTTAGTGTCAAAAACCCTTCCCTGAGTAAGTGTATAGTAACAGAAGGTCGAAATTGTAAGTACTTAAACTGCTATGGGGTCTGTAAGTTCGTGCGTGACGTCATCATTCCCTGGTCGCCCGTGGCATACACCCCCGGGGCCGGTAGGGCGCTCGGGGCAAGATGGGCGAGTTGCCGCGAATATATTTTTATTCATTTTCTGCGCACAGTTCCAAATACATTTTATATGCTTTCACGTGCCAATCCTATGTATAATGAACACTGTACACTATATTATGGCAGTAGAACATCCGTACTGTCCAAAGACACTGTGTTACGTGCATAACACATGTGTACACATATCCGGCACATATTTCCATTGTATTATGCTAATTTATGTATATATATACAGTCTATTTACACACTATACACTATTACACAGTATATACATTCACCATGAACACACTCAGAACTCCGCGAGTGTCAGCTGCCACACCCTCACTCCTCCAACATCCAGTCTCTCCCTCACTCCTCCAACATCTTACTCACCAACATTGCTCCTCCCACCATACTGTTATTGTTTGTATTACACTATTTACACATGTTATGTATACCTATCTACATGTTTTATTCACCAGAACTATGCAAGTAAACTGGTATTGTGTCCAAACTTTACAGTGGCCACCATACACTGCATGAGAAATCACGCAGCAGCCAGCAGACAATGCTACGATTATGTCACCTCCCTCACCAAAATAGCTCCTCCCAACATACTCCTGTTGCTGTTACTACACTATATACACGCATTGTATATATCCATGTACAAATGTGTTCACCATAGCGAACCACTAAGCTAGTATGATGAAGCAAAACAAGAGTGGCTACCACACAGTGAGGCTACCTCGATTCTCTCCCTCGCTCCCTCACCGCAATTACTTCTCCCACAATATTACGCACAGTGCTTATTATCACCACAATCCTGCTGTTATCACAATATTGGTCACTAAATCCTGTAAATACGTAATTGACCAAATTTATTTTGTAAAGGAACTTAAGAAGCCGTTTGAAGATTCCTAGATGGACGAAATAATGCTGTTGTGCTGTGGCTAGCGCTGTGAACATTGTGAACAGCATTGAATCACTAACATTTGAACATTGTACACAGTCATTATCACACTCAGGCTCTTTTGTAATACTATCATGGCTAAATAATACAAGTTATATATATATATTTTGGCATTATTAAGCAATGCTGTGGTCACAAGCTGAACAGCAGTGCTGAGAGCTCATGCGTGTGCCGGCCTTGGTTGCTCACTCACTACTGAGGCTCTCACACCCTGGGAATGTGGACCACGATTTTTTTTAAAGATGGCGTCTGTTTACAAGAGCCCTGAGGAAGCTGATGTGAACCTCATGTAGCCGCGGGAGTTTTGAATGAAACGTGAAAAATACAAATACCCGGAGGCGCGTAGCGCACCCCAGATGTGGGCCTGCAGGCACATGCAGTTAAAGGGTTAAGAACTGAAGGGTGGGTAGCCGCCATGAAGGTCTGGGGGCTCCCCCTTTCCCCCTTCCGGGAAGGTTGCGCAGATACCTGGTTGATACCTGCTTGATGGGGTTCTAGGAGTTCTACTTCCCAAGCCTGGCCCGAGGCCAGGCTTGACTTGTGAGAGCTTGGTCCACCAGGCTGTTGCTTGCAGCAGCCCACAGGCCTGCCCACATATCCATCACAGCCCGGTTGGTCCGGCATTCCTTGGAGAAAACGGTCTAGTTTTCTCTTGAAGATGTCCACAGTTGTTCCGACAATATTTCTTGTGCTCGCTGGGAGGATGTTGAACAACCGTGGACCTCTGATGTTTATACAGTGCTCTCTGATTGTACCAAAGGCACCCCTGCTCTTCACTGGTTCTATTCTGCATTTTCTTCCATATCATTCACTCCAGTATGTTGTTATTTTACTGTGTAGAGTTGGTACTTGGCCCTCCAGTATCTTCCACGTGTATATTATTTGATATCTCTCTCGTCGTCTTTCTAGTGAGTACATTTGAAGAGCTTTGAGACGATCCCAATAATTTAGGTGCTTTATTGCGTCTATGTATGCCAGTATACGTTCTCTGTATTCCCTCTATTTCAGCAATCTCTCCTGCTCTGAAGGGGAAAGTGAGTACTGAGCAGTACTCAAGATGGGCCAGTACAAGTACTTTGTATAGTACAACCATTGTGACGGGATCCCTGAATTTGAAAGTTCTCGTAATCCATCCGATCATTTTCTGGCCTGACGAAATATTTGCTAGGTTATGCTCCCTAAATGTTAGGTCGTCAGACATCATTATTCCCAAATCCTTTACATGCTGCTTACCTACTATGGGCACATTTGATTATGTTTTGTACCCTGTATTATGTTTAAGGTCTTCATTTTTACCATACCTGAGTACCTGGAATTTATCACTGTTAAACATCATGTTATTTTCTGTTGCCTAGTCAAAACCTTTATTAATATCTGCTTGAAATTTTCCAATATCTTCAACCGAGGTAATTTTCATGCTGATTTTTGTGTCATCTGCAAAGGATGATACGAAGCTCTGACTTGTATTTTTGTCTATATCTGATATGAGAATAAGGAAAAGCAGTGGTGCAAAGACTGTACCCTGAGGTACAGAGCTTTTAACTGCGCTTGGACTTGATTTTATATGACTGACTGTTACTCGTTGTGTCTTGTTTGACAGAAAACTGAGTATCCAGTGTCCTACTTTACCAGTTATTCTCATTGACCTCATTTTGTGTGCTATAACTCAATGGTCACATTTATCGAAAGCCTTTGCGAAGTCCATGTGTAACACATCGGCATTCTGTTTTTCTTCTAATGTCCCAGTGACTTTTTCATAGTGATCAAGTAGCTGTGAGAGGCATGATCTTCCTGCTTGAAATCCATGTTGGCCTGGGTTGTGAAGGTCATTTAGTCTCCATGAAATTGGTGACCTGACTCCTAATCACTCTCTCCAATACTTTTATTACAGTGGCACCACAATGTGGTGACATCATGCTAGTTTGCTTGTTTTCATTTGGGGAGTTCTGTCCACTCGTTCGGCTCTTTCTAGCAATTTTTTCACCAGATTAGGGGGTTTATTTTGAGGCGTTTACCTGTCTGGGTGCCTGTCCCGGTCGATGGCAGACATGTAATGCTTCCAACCACACAGGGGGGGGGGGGGGTTCTATAAGCCATTACTCCTCGTGCTTCTCTGAGAAGGCCAGGTTCTGGCTCATGGTCCCTGGTAGGCCTAGAACTCCATGCACATTGACTGATGCCAAAGTCTAATACTGTATATCTGTATCAGCCTGGTTAGCTTCGGGGAGCCTCTGGGTCTCACCCAGAAAATGGCGTTTCATTACATTCAACACTGGTTTTGTAAGAGTCTGATTTTGATCAATGTGTGTAGTATTTATAGGCTGTGGGTGAACAATATTTACCAGCTGAAGATTTTGTGTATTGTATTCTGCGTATTAAAAAAATGCTTCTACCCCATCCATCTGCAACAGGCTTATGATATCTAGTTCTTTTGATCAAGCAGATGATAGACAATATATTACATATTTGGAGGGTTCCTCTTATATTTAGCTACATGTTGTACACACTTTGAACAGTCCTTTTTTAAATGTAAGCAAAATTTTCTTTGCTGATAAAAAATACTGTTCACCCTTTCCTAAATGTTCAGCTGTATAGTGTATTTTTTCTCCTCTTTAATATATATTTTATGTGTAGCATAGAAATACTCTTTTTCAATCAAGACATATTTGAGGTGGTAATGTTATGTGCCCTTTTAGGATGCATGTCATGTTGGAAATCGGCAGTGCTTTTTTAGAAGTGTTCTGGGAATCGTCTGAATGACGAATCTAATCCCAGTCTAATAATTGTGGATATGTTGAATACAGGTTTATGGGGTACTGCATTATTTGAATACGAGCTCATGGGAGGGGGGGCTGTATTGCTTGAATAGAGGATAAATTATGACAGTTAACATTGTATGAGCAGCATTGCAATGCTAATTGTTTTAGCCTATCCTGTCTACAAGTATTGCAGCATCCCTTGGATCAATATTCAAACAGCTCAGCACTTCATAGGCTGAGGGTAAAGTTTTATTTCTTGGCAGTGGTACTGAACAAATGTATAGTGCCTGTGCCAACTAAACCACAAAAATGCCAAGAACTCTTCTAATATACTGTACTCCAAAAACATTTTTAAACATGTAAGATATCTAAGGAAACCTGTTATAATAAATATTATAACATTAATTTTTCCATGATTCAATGCATGGTTCTTTAACCTTTAAAGTGCAGCTATTATCACAGGTACCACTGCCTGTATGCCCACAACAAAATTTAATTAAAAAATCTTCAAAATTATGCTTACTGTATTAGCCCACTAATCCGGATTATATGGGAAGGACCCCCAGCCAGATTAACACCTTTTCCGGATTAACGTACTTTTTCACCACGGAAGTCCAAAAGTGACCATTTCCAACATTTTTTATACCACAAACAACATAATTTGAATTGCCACAAACAAACAAAATATAATTATAAAATAATTATCATTGGCCTCTTTTATGATCAGCTCTTTGGTTTGCCAGGTATTGATATATGTTTCCAACTTCTAGATTAGCACAGTTGGATGAAAAATTAACATGTCAACAGAAGACATGAGTAAACTGTATTTTGTCATCTGTGGTGTTGGTTCCTCACTGCCTTCTTCATCTGCCGCCTCTTCGTCGACCTCACCAGTAATAGACTGGAGAATCTTCACTCATTACACCATATCCAGGGTCATTAGCATCTCTTTCAAGCCAATCAACCACATCCTGTCTTTCAAAATTTTCACCAGCATTTCTGAACATTCTATGGATTTCATCTGTAAATCCTTCAAAATTCATTTCCTCATCCTCCTCATTGTTGACCATACATGTGAGGAGTTTTTTCCAGGAATTCTTCAAAGTCAATTCCTTTACTTCACTCCACACCTTGGCCCAGTTATAGATGGCTTCCTTGATGGAATAGTTCTTCAAATTCTGAAGCGTTCTTTTAGTCCTTTTATCCACACCTAGTTCCACATCTTCCTCTAGAGGCAAAACCAACAAAACTTGGTTGAGTATCTTTTTGGTGTACAACTTCTTCGTAGCACAGATAACTTCCTGATCCATAGGCTGGATGAGAGAGGTTGTATTAGGAGGAAGTGCCATACACGTTATCTTGCCATCATGTGATGTTAACGTGTCAATTCTGGGGTGGGCAGGTGCATTATCAAGCAACAAGAAGACCCAAACTTCGCTTGGCCTCAATTTGAGTTTCTTAACTTGATGGTCACGAACTTCCTTTCAGAACACATCATGAAACCAAGAAAGAAAGATCTCCAGTGTAAACCATGCATTTTTTGAGTTTTAATATTTCACAGGCAGTTTGTCCAAGCAATGTTACAAGGTTCTTGGTTTCTTTGATTTGCCAACAATTGCACACGTGATTCTGTCTGTGCTGTTGGCATTGGCACACATCATGGCCGACAGCCTGTCCTTGTTAACCTTATGCCCTGGCACACAACCCTCACTCCTCATAGCTCCTCACTCCTCATAGTAAACTCCTCCAATACATCCCAGTTTCATCAGCATTATAAATTTGATAATATAGATTACAGTATTTGACAAAATGTATGTTCTTAATTTATGTTTAAATGGTTCTACACTGCTTGTATCACACTCAGTTTTTCACCAACAATTTTCCTCTTCACAATATTGTGCCTTGCCTTGAACCTTGCTACCCACCCTTCTCTTGCTTGGGAATGGTTTATTTCAAGACTTGTTGCAAACCTGCTTGCAGCATTTCTTATTTCTGGACCGCGAATTGTTACGCCAGCTGTGCGGTGCTGAGCAAACCACTTGTACACAGTCTCATCCAACTGTACGTGCTTTGAAGACTTCAAAGTTCTTCTACCACACCTTCTGCTACTACTCACACCTTCGCTTTCACTGGTTGAAATGTATTTCAAGTATTGCTCTTTTTGTTTCCTTATATCAGAAACAGTACTAGTGCCTATATTAAAGTCCTTGGCAACACTTGAAGTCGACCGGCCACTTTCACAAAGTTGTATAACACGTAACTTGTCTTTGTTAGGGACAACCTTCTTCCTCATAACACCTCCAGAATGATTGATGCTGCTACCAGACATAGTCTTAGGCCAAAAATATTCAAAGTTAATATGAAAACAAAAAAGTTATTTAAAAAATATTTCACTAATGGCGCGGCACTGTGGTATAACACGAGGGTCGGAAGCACATGGGCTGTTTGGCTTGATCAGGCCTGGACGGGCCCACTTAGGCAGGCAGGCACGTTACGTAGGCCGCCAAGCGGAAAAAAACTACAAATATTTTTGTAGCAAACTTCAGCTTGTGCAAATTATTTTTAGGAAACTTGTATAGTTGTTATAATACAGTACTGTATTATATACAGAAATACTATTTCTTTGTGATCTATTGTGGTCTATTTTCTCCAATTCCACATTCCATAACATGGCATTTATTCACATTGAATTCTATTTGCCACTTGATGCTCCAAGCACTTATTTTAGCTAAATAAATTTGAAGGGCATTACAATCGTCTGCATCTCCTATCGTCACAAGTATCCTAGCATAATCTGCAAACATGTTCAAATAATTTTGTATTTCCTTCTTGTAGATTTTTTATGTAGACGATTAACATTACTAGTGCAAGAACTGAACTCGTTGGTACTCGGCTAGTACCACAGTCAGGTACAATGTATCAGGTCAGATACATTGTCTCTGATTACTGCCCACATCTGTCTGTCTGTCAGAAAATTTTTCATCCATATCAGAAATCTCCCTGTCACTCCTCCAGCATGTTCCAGTTTCCAGAACAGCCTCTTGTGTGGGACTCTTATCAAAAGCCTTTTTAGGTCCAGATATACACAATCATCCCAACCACCTCTTTCCTGTAGTATCTCTATGGCCCTGTCAAAAAAAAATAAGATGATTTGTTGCACAGGATCTTCCTGTTCGAAAACCATACTGTCTGTCCATTATTATGTCATTACTCTTTAGGTGTTCAACCTATTTGGCTTTAACTATTGTTTCTTGTGCTATGACTACCATGCTTGTTAGTGATATGGGTTAGAGGTTCCTCTCAAAATTGCGTCCTGTACCCTGTGTTTTGTTTAAGTTCGTTTCCACCATACTATACCTAAGTACTGTACCTGGAACTTGTCACCGTTAACCATAATGTTATTTTCAGTTGCCCAATCGAAGATTTTATTAATATCTGCTTGTAGTTTTTCAGTGTCATGTGTAGAGGCAATTTTCATGCTGATTTTTGTATCATCTGCAAAGGATGACACGAAGCTGTGACTAGTATTTTTGTCTGAGATAAGAATGAGAAATAGCAGTGGTGCAAGGACTGTGCCCTGGGGTACAGAGTTTTTCACTGCACTTGGGTTTGATCTTATTTGATTGACCATCACTGCATTTTGTTTTGACAGAAGTTGAAAATCCAATGCCCAACTTAACCCATCATTCCTATTGATCTCACTTTATGGGCAATCACTCCATTGTGACATTTGTCGAATGCCTTTGCAAAGTTTGTGTATACAACATCTGCATTCTGATTTTCTTCTAAGGCTTCAGGGATTTTGTTATAGTGTTTGAGTAACTGTGAAAGACAGGATCTTCCCGCTCTAAATCCATATTGTGTAGTTCATTATTTTCCATAAAACTGGAAATTTGATTCCTAATCAATCTTTCAAAAACTTTTATTGCGTGTGATGTAAGTGTAACTAGTCTATATAAATTTTTGCCAAAGCTTTACTACCACCCTTGTGCAGAGGAGCTATATCTGCTGATTTAAGTGCTGCTGGTATTTCCCTTGTATCCAGGCTCTTTCTCATTATTATTCTGAGCGCTTGCACTACTGGTACTTGACCATTTTTTTATGAATATTGAATTCCATGAGTCAGGACCAGGAGCTGAGTACATGGTCATGTTGTCAATTTTTCTTTCAAAGTCTTCTGAGTTTGTGTTAATATCAGTTATATTATCTACAGCTTGGATGTCATTCATAAAGAAGCTGTCGGGATCTTCAGCCTTTATGATATTTATTGGGGTGCTAAAAATGGCCTCATACTGGCTTTCTAGAATTTCACTAATTTCTTTTTTGTCCTCTGTGTAAGAACCTTCAGTTGTAAGTGAAGGTCCGATATTGGTGGAGGATTTTTTATTTTATTTTGCATATGTGAAAAAATATTTTGGATTTTTCTTTATCTCTTGTATAGCTTTCTGTTCGTTCCATTTCCTCTGACTCGTTTGATCAGTTTCAATGTCTGCTCTATTTCTTCGATCTCCCTGTTTAGGTTTGTTTTCCTTTTTTGTGATAGTCATGTCGTTTTACAAATATCTGTGATTTTTGTCTTCTTTCTGTACAGTCGTCTGTGTTCTCTTTCTAACTAAAGTGGTCTTCTTTCTGACCCTCCTCACAGGCACATGCTTTAAGCAGATCCTGTAGGCTTCAGCTGTCAGTTGATAAGAACTTTTATGTTCAGAAACCAAGAAAGCAGATAAACTTTGCAAATTCCTCACAAAGAATTCAAGCGCGGTTGTCACTAGGCAGGAGACATTGGTAAACCAAGGGTACCTCATTCGTGCCCAGCAGTACCCACGTGCCTGACTCATAAAAGTACTGTATCAACAAACGAGTTGTACTCCGAGGCAAACTTCGTACACCGACTCAAATTTGACGATGAAATTTACTTCGTACACTGAAAAATTCGTACTCTGGGGCACTCATAGACCGAAGATTCGACTGTACTGTATATAATATATGTACTGTAATATAAATAAAATTACACACATACACACACATACTATCTAAGGAGCCTGATAGCCGAGTCCTCTGAGCTAGATAGCTAGCTCGGGATTCGTAATCCTAGGGTCTGGGTTCGATTCCCGGTGATGGCAGAAACAAAATGGGCAGAGTTTCTTTCACTCTGATGCCCCTGTTACCTAGCAGTAAATAGGTACCTGGCAGTTAGACAGCTGTTACGGGCTACTTCCTGGGGAGGAGGGTGCATGGAGGGGAAGAAATTAGTAGTTAGTAACAGTTGATTGATTGCTCTTTCGGTCCGCCTCTCAACTCCCGCAAGCACAAATAGATAAATACACACAGTACCAAAAAATATTAGAAAGTTTTTTTTTTTTTTGTAAACCATGGTAGACGGTTGGTACAAGTTGAGGAGGTGGAGGAGGCCTAAACCGTTAGTAGTTTCAAAGTGTTTTACGATAAAGAGTATTGTAATAATTATGATGATTTGGGGTATATATTTAGGGTATACTTTATATAAGTGAAACAGCCCTAATCTGTTCCCTAATCATCAAAGCAACCTAAAGGGACAAAGAAAATAGCTTGAAATCAGAGAAAAAATCAGCTTAAAAAAATTCCAAGTCCCAAGTTCAAAGTCCCAAGTACTGTAGTGACTGATTTATCACCGATTTATTTGAATGACCACTTTCATTCTATCCTTCACATAGTTAGGGAAGGGTATGCACTCTCCAGGATGTAAAGGTTACAACAAAATCAGATAATAAACAAAGGAGAAAAAACTAAAATCTTAAAAAAAGAAAAAAAATCCTCCCCCCCAAAAAAAATTGGGGGACGTTGATGAAAATAACATATACAGTAGTAATATTGGACAATGTATTTATATGATATATAACAAAATAGAGCATAATAACATAGTTACTTATTATTATTATTTGCGTTATTACGTATTACTCAGCAATGCTATAAAGGCACCAGCATATCCACTTTGTGGACACTTCTTACTGCTATTCTTTGTGCGTCGGTCAGGTGCTTGCATCTCTTTATTACTGCATTATCCCTCAGTTCCAGTTAATAGCTGTTCTCCTAATCAACAAAAGTTCTTATTTTTATAAAATTTGTCTTAAAATCAATTTCTGAAAACATTTTTATGAAAGTTTCACGACGCTGAAGCCAATAAGTTGGAGATTTGTTTAACTATTTAAGTTATTTTGACATAATTTGAATATTTTTCACTTCCGGGCCCCACAGCTGGGTGGACAGCGCTTCGGCTTCGTAGGCCCTGGTCCTGAGGTCCCGGGTTCGATCCCCGGTGAAGGCGGAGACAAATGGGCAAAATGTTTCTTTCACCCTGATACTTCCTGTTACCTAGCAGTAAATAGGTACCTGGGAGTTAGACAGCTGCTACGGGCTGCTTCCTGGGGAGGTGTGTAACAAAAAGAAGACCTGGTCGAAGACCAGGCCGCGGGGACGCTAAGCCTTGAAATCATCTCGAGAAAACCTCAAGATAAGATAACCCAGTATGTGCAGTTTAAGAGTTAAAAGGTCTTCATGCAATTATTGCCTTGCTATCACAAAAATGATGGCCTCTGAAACGCTATCACCTGCTAACTCCTTGTTGCATGGCCAAATTAATAACATTTCAACATCCTCAAGTGTTTGAGTTCTTTGTTTTGTGATTGTTGATACGCCTTTTGCCACTCATAACGTCCTTTTTCTTAGCAATTACAGTGCATATCATTGACATAGATTTGTTGCACTGCCTAGCTAGTTCAACAACCCGTGTACCATTTTTATGTTTACAAATGATCTCTTGTTTTTCTTCTATGGTCATTCTCGCATATGTTTTTTTGGCTTGAACCTTACCACTGGCTTTCTTGGGACCCATGGCGAGATATGTAATGGTAACTTTTATGTTCAAATACCCAAAAATAAAAAAAAATAAAAAAAATGAAATTCTTTACATAGAATTTAGGCACGATTGTCACTAGGCGGGAGGCACTGGTAAACTGAGGTGCGGTCGCCGTATCACCATGCGCTATGTCGACCATATGCTTATCAACGAACTTTGTTTCCCGAGGCAAAGTTTGTAACCCGATTCGGATTTTACAAAGAAATCGGGCTTGTAACCTGAAAAGTTCATAAAGAGGGGCATTCGTAAGCCGAGGTGTTACTTAATATGTTGTGACGGTAAAGCGTTGGTGTTCGGCTGTTTCAAAAGCTAGGAGCAGGGCCTCGTCACAGAGGAAAAAAAAAAGAGAAAAGCTGGAACTTTCGTCTGTGGTAAGGTAATGGGAAGACACACAAAACACAAGTAAATTAACAATGAAATTTTAATTACGTTAGAAAAACAAGACATGAATAAAGTTAAGCATAAAATATAAAAGACAAGTCAACAAACAAAATAATATGAATAATCACTGGCAAATGAAAAGTTACGTTAAGACAAGAGAGTTACAGAGATAGCAAAATAAATATGAATGGAGCTGGAATATTGGCTTCGAGCTGCCACCTCCCTTAGTACACGAAAGCCAAGGCTTAGTCTACCAGCGAGAGATGTCAACTGCAAGGAGCACTGAGATATTCTGACAATATTGGGCCACTGCAGCCCAGACATCAACTTGTGGCGGAGGGCGGAGGGCAGGTGCGACGGGACACCAGCCAATCAGCGACAGGCAGGCAATGGACAAGCAGTTTGCCGGTTTACGGTGGCGGTAGCTAGCAGGTGTGCCGGTGTGCTGGATACGTTTTGCTCTCTGGGCAAAACGTTTTGGAGTTACTTGCTGGACGTATCTTCTATATTATCTTTTGTTGTTACATACTTTGTAGGGAAGAGCAGGCTCAATCTCTCTTGAAAGAGATTATCGTCACAATGTAAATCCACAGAAGACTTAACATGTTTATATAAAATAGATTGATACTTGTATCACTTATGTACCTTTAAAATTTGGAAAATGTTGCTTTGTTTTTTTTGGGGATTGTAAATAATGGGGAGTACAGTGGTACTTTCGTTTACGAATTCATTCCAAGATACGGTTCGCACACCGAAAATTTGAAAACTGAAATGAATTTTCCCATAAAAAATAATGTAAATTTAATTAATCCGTTCCACACACCCAGAAATATTAACTTAAAAATACATTTTATACATAATACTACTCATATTTTGTACTACAGAATGTATATCTTACCTTTATTGAGGACTCCTGTTGTCGTATGGAAAACAGCAAGGATGGGGGTAGGAGAAGTGTTAGTTTTTTGAAGGGGGAGTTACCTTCCATTATAAATCAGGCAGTGATGACATTTCTGGGGTACTCTCTTCCTTATATTTTGCAGGCATACCACTAGGACCTGATTGTGGCTCACTGGTTGTTGTCTCACTAAGAATTTGTCTATAGACACTTGATTTTTCCCCTACATCTTAACACCTGTTAATAGTGAGGTATCACAGTGTCATTAAAAAGGTTTATGTAACGGTCTGCTACACCTTTATCTGGGCGAGTTTTTTCAACAAAACTTTGCAGTTCTTTCCATACTGCAAACACTTTCTTAATGAGGAAGGGCCTCTACTGCTTCTATTCACAACTATTTTCTTAGGTTTAACTTTACCACCAACTTTTTTGGAACCCATGTCATGATATGTAATAATTACTTTTATGTTCAGAAACAAAAAAAAACTCAAGAACAATTAAATTCTTCACAAAAAATTCAACCGCAGGTCTCCACTAGGTAAGACACACTGATAAACTGGGGCGCGCCTTGCCCACACCAACAGAACCACATGCTCGGTCGACTTGTGTGTGTATCAACAAACTTAAGAAATGAGGCAAACCTCAAATACCAAGTCGAATTTTACAAAGAAATTGAGCTTGGAAACCGAAAAATTCATAAAGAGGGTCATGCGTCAACCGAGGTGCCACTGTACCCAAGTTTTAAGAGTATAGTTGTACAGTTGTTTGTTCTCTTCTCGCAATTGGAAATTCCAGTTTCGAATCCCAAGCGAGACAGAAATGATTGGGTGCATTTTCTATTGTCTAATGCCCCATGCATTAGGTACCTAGCTAGGTACCCCAGGAGTTAGTCAGCATGTTGTGGGGTTTGATCCTGGGGAGGGTCAGTAATTTGACCTTAGGAAGGATCTAGATATAAGCCTCACATGTATATATGTGTGCGTGCGTGTGTGTGTAATTACCTAAGTGTAGTTACAGGATGAGAGCTACGCTCGTGGTGTCCCGTCTCCCCAGCACTCTTTGTCATATAATGCTTTGAAATTACTGACGGTTTTGGCCTCCACCACCACCTCACTTAACTTGTTCCAACCGTCTACCACTCTATTTACAAAAGTGAATTTTCATATATTTCTTTCGCTTTGTTTCGTTAGTTTAAATCTATGACCTCTTGTTCTTGAAGTTCCAGGTCTCAGGAATTCTTCCCTATCAATTTTATCGATTCCTGTTACTATTTTGAACGTAGTGATCATATCGCCTCTTTTTCTTCTATCTTCTAGTTTTTGCATATTTAATGCCTCTAACCTCTCCTCGTAGCTCTTGTCCTTCAGTTCTGGGAGCCACTTAGTGGCATTGTCATTGCACCTTTTCCAGTTTGTTGATGTGCTTCTTAAGATATGGGCACCATACAACCGCTGCATATTCCAGCTTTGGTCTAATAAAAGTCGTGAACAATTTCTTTAGTATTTCTCCATCCATGTATTTAAAAGCAATTTTGAGGTTAGAAAGTGTAGCATAGGCTCCTCGCACAATGTTCTTAA
The DNA here is from genome assembly GCF_040958095.1 of Procambarus clarkii. NCBI lineage: Eukaryota > Metazoa > Arthropoda > Malacostraca > Decapoda > Cambaridae > Procambarus > Procambarus clarkii. The sequence continues at coordinate 4,084,244 of NC_091221.1, read as the reverse complement.
TGTGGTCCTCAGGTGACAGTTTTCTATCTAGAACCACCCCTAGATACTTTCTTTGTCAGAATTCATTAAAGATTTCTCACATAATTTATAGGTTGTGTGGGGTCTATGTTCTCCAATTCCACATTCCATAACATGGCATTTATTCACATTAAATTCCATTTGCCAGGTGTTGCTCCATATACTTATTTTGTCCAGGTCTTCTTGAAGGGCATGACAATCATCTAGGTTTCTTATCTTCCCTATTATCTTAGCATCATCAGCAAACATGTTCATGTAATTCTGTATTCCCACTGGTAGATCGTTTATGTAGACAATGAACATTACCGGTGCAAGAACTGAACCCTGTGGTACTCCACTCGTAACATTCCTCCAATCCGATCCCTTGCCTCTGATTACGGCCCTCATTTTTCTGTCAGGTAGGAAATTTTTCATCCGTGTTAGTAGCTTACCTGTCACTCCTCCAATATGTTCCAGTTTCCAGAACAACCTCTTATAGGGAACTCTGTTGAAAGCCTTTTTTAGGTCCAGATAGATGCAGTCAACCCAACCATCTCTTTCCTGTAAAATCTCTGTGGCTCGATCATAAAAACTGAGCAAGTTCGTTACACAGGATCTTCCAGATCGAAAACCATACTGTCTGTCTGATATTATATCGTTTTCCTCCAGGTGTTCTACCCATTTAGTTTTAATTATTTTTTCCAATATTTTGACTATTACACTTGTCAATGATACAGGTCTATAATTAAGGGGGTCTTCCCTGTTTCCACTTTTGTGGATTGGAACTATGTTAGCCTTTTTCCACACATCAGCTACAACTCCTGTACACAGGGATGCCTGAAAAATCAGTTGAAGTGGAATGCTGAGCTCAGGTGCACATTCTCTCAGAACCCATGGTGAAACTCCATCTGGACCAACTTGCTTTGTTCTTACTTAGCTCCTCGAGCATTTTTTCCACTTCATCTATAGACACCTCATGTGCTCTATGTTGTTCCCTGGAATTCTTATTGTATCTGGTTCCCTAAAGATTTCATTTTGTACAAACACACTTTGAAACTTTTCGTTTAGTGTTTCACACATTTCCTTTTCATTTTCCATGAATGTATCTCCCATTTTCAACCTCTGAATATTATCCTTTACCTGCAATTTGTTGTTTATGAATTTATAGAATACACCTGGTTCTGTTTTACCTTTGTCTGCAATCCCTTTTTCAAAATTTCTTTCTGCCTCTTTCCTCGCTGCCGTGTAGTTGTTTCTTGCATCTTTGTATCGCTGGTATGTTTGTCCTATAGGGAGTCCTATTGTTTGTTTGTTTGTCCTATTTTGTGTGTGTGTGTGTGTGTGTGTGTGTGTGTGTGTTGGCTGTCTGTCCCCCCAACACAACCACAGTGAATTATTATTAAATCACTTGTTTTGGCTGATATTTTTCCATAACATTCCTTTTCTGAAAGAGCAGATTCTTACCTCTCAGAAAAGATATTGTTTACCTTCTTCTAGTGTGGGGAGGGAAACACACTCTGATGTGTCCCGCCTGGCCACAGCACTATTATACTGTACTACAGCAATGTACATCAAATGTGTAATCAAGAAGTGTATAGATAATACTATGCATGTGTGTTTATAATGCATTGAAAGTTGTAAATTTAGGATAAAAAGTGCTAGTTGTCTGAGGTATAGTACTGAAGCATTGATTTAGTTGTTAGTATTTTTTATGTGAATTTAGTCAATACAAATATTATTTAATATTAAAGGTTTTGACACAACTTGTCTCAACAGCCAAAGTCCACAAGTCAAGTCAAACAACAGCAGTTGCTGCAGCCACAGACACAGCATCATCACCTTCAACAGCACCAACAACAGCAACAGCAACAACAACAGCAGCAGCAGCAGCATCATCCATCTAGACCACCTCAAGGTGGCTCACTTCCTGACTTCTCAATTAATTTGCCGGTGTGTGTCTTTTTTTTTTTATAGGAGTTATTCTTCTTTGGCTTGTGCATCATTTAAACTGTTTTCTTTGCTAATGTTGTTAAAGCTTTTCAGTCATATATTTACGTATATCAGTGGGTATTTTTTGTGATACTTCTTAACTTACTTTATGCATTTTTAGCATGAAATCTTCTGAGGTTTATGTTGCAGGGAGTATGATGAAATAAAGAATTGTATTGCAGTTAAAAGAAATTCCTTTCTCTTGTGCAAGTGTGTGAATGGATTTTTTTTTGCCAAGTCAGTGATATTTATTCAGAACTTGTATATTAATACTACACAATATACACAGCAGAAACGCTCATACTTTCAATAACATAAATGTCAGGAATACACAGTTTTACTGTCAGATTTATAACATTTGGCAGTGTGTGGTTTCAATATACAGTTTATTTTTCAATACATCATTTCTCTGGAAGCTCCAGTTGAAGTGGTCATGGCAGGAGAGCTAAGGTTATGCAATTGTTTTTCTTTCATTCATATTACGCCATGATATTTGCCTTGCATCGTTCTAAACTTTATTAGTTCATTCTTGTATACTGGTGGCCCTCAAAATGCTCAAGAGGTTATGCTCATGTCTTAACATGCATATAAAAATTGCACTTGTAAATTTTAAAGATGCAGTGTATTGGAAAATTTGGATTAGGTTCCAAATGTTCAACTGTTTAGCACATATTAAAATCCAGAATGATTTGGATGTCCAATGACGCATAAATGTTACCCAGAAAGTTTGTAAAATACAAGAAGTAAGGTGTGAGAGTTTAACTTAATGCCAAGACTGTAGTAGAGTCCACATTAATCTTCATCAAAGTATTTTCAACCCATATAACTCCAAAATTCATCTGTGCAATTTGAAAATTGGTATAAAAGTTCTTGCGTATGTAACTTCAAAGCGACATAATATGTACAGTACTCCAATACATTACAAATCATGGGCCGCCTGTTCTCTGTTTGCTGTCCTGTTTCCTGATTTTTTGTTTGATCAGCTAGAAATATATTTGGTTCATTAAATCAATTTATCAGTTTTTAAATAGTAAATGGAAAATTATGTGCAGATTAACCAGGTTGTCTTGGGAGTAGCCAACACTCAAATGAAAAAAAAATCAAATAAACTTAGTATGTGATATAACCTAAGTAAATTAAACTCCAATGAGCACAGTGCAACATTATTTGCACAATACTCATCCTGTTGGGATCAATGCCTTGTTTGTCAATCCTATTCTTTGTTCTGTGTCCGTCTCCCAGGTTATCCACATCATGATTCGGTTTAACTAGCTGGCTGTTTATCTTCACTCTCGTGATGTGCAAAAGTTTGCTGTTGTGACGGCTTTATTTGTCAATATGTTCTGTGGTCTGTTTTGTGATGAATTTGTAGATGCCTTCATTACATACAGTATTTCACCAATTTTTTGTACATCTTTCTTATAGTATTCTTATATTCTTATCTATCTACAAACCTTTTTAATAAAATTTATTGAAGAATTTGCTCAGTTCTCCATAATGTCTTCTTTTAAAGTTAGGTTTCTCTGATATCTTCCTCTCACTGATCTTTTTCAATATCCTAATGAAAGGTACATTTAATTGATAAGTCATGGGTGCATTTATCAATTGAAAGTAGGTAACTGCAAATAAACAATGTCTTCATCTTTTGTGGTAAATGTTTGTCCCAATTTGACGGGATATCATCTTTCTAACTCTTATGACTTGCTTAATATGCTGACACATTAAAATCACACAGTATAAACGATCACTATCTTCATTTGCTCTTATCTCTTTCATGGTCATTATAATTCCCTCATTTGTTATCTAGTTCCTCTAATATCCATGTGTTAATTGGTGGGGGCAGGCATTTATTGTATTATATACTATATATTTGCCTCTTTAGTTTCTGATCTTCAGTGTTACAATCTCTATATCTCGTGAGCTATTGAGTATTAATTCTTTTACTATTATATATTATGTGATCCCCCAGAAATACCACCTCATTTAGAATTGTACTTTCCAGATTTGTTTCCGCCATTGCAACAATGTATGGTGATTTCCACTGTACATTGTCACTTAGCTCTAATGCAGTATTATTTTTATCTCACTCCATTTCTGTTAGTATCTAATACAAAATTTTAATGAACTGAAATTGAAATTGAAATTGAAATAAGTTTATTGAGGTAAAATACACACAAAGGGATGAGGTAGCTCAAGCTATTCTCACCCCATTCAGTACAACGTGTTAATATATACATAGACACACATCACAAATAAACACATTACCAAACATTTTGAGAGGTAAAAATATACATTTCCTCCTTCACAAGTAGTATGTTATCAGACGTACACACAAATACTTTTATGACCTAGGTATACTGTATAGACAAATTGCAAGACACCTGCAGATAATTCAACAAAATATTACAATCTTGGTGCAAAATTCTTATATCTCTCAAGAATATCATCAACCTTTCCGTTGTGACACATCCAGGCTATTTGTTCAGGAACAGTCCTTATCTCAGTGTTTCTATATACACTAATCAACGGACAATCAAGAATATAATGGGCAAGGGTGTGAGACCTTAACATACCACATAGTTTACACTTCGTGTCATTACCATGAACATCTATCCCATATTCCCAGTAATATTTGTACCCAAGCCTGAGCCGCATGTACACAGAGTCACTCCAAGCATTTCTCCTTTTACCATAAGTGAAATGGGTGTTTTGACTCACATACATGTAGTGTTGCATGGTTTGACTACTCTCATACATTATCTCTCTCCTCTCCACTCCCGCCTGTGCCTGAATATTTCTGATTTTGCTTCTTATTTGTCTCATTGTGAATTCACATTCAATGTCAACTTGTGGTTTTGATGTGGCACGTTTGGCCAAGTCATCCGCCACCTCGTTGAGCACTATTCCAACGTGAGATGGAATCCACATGAATTTCACACTATAACCTTTCAGCTGTATCTCAGTTATTCTTCTCTTACAGTCCTCCACTATAGACATGAAGACTGGGTTTCGACTGTTTAAGGACTCCAGTGCTCCTCGGCTATCGACAAATACAAAAACATTTTTGTCGTCATGACGTTAATGAACTTGTTTTCTCATCTATGGATTCTGTCCCTACTTCTCCAGTGATGTAATTGGTTGACATTTATCTTCCATTTCTCCGGCTCCCTGAAATTTTTTTTTTCCTCATTCTTAGCCATTTTCAAATATTTCGCTTTCAGGTTCCATTTTAACGATAAACAACTATTTTCTTTTGAGTAGTTTCCCCATGGGATGTTTGCTAGGTTTTTATTTATTTGTTTTAGTCAGTCTTTATTGTTAAAATTGAATCTATTATTAAGTAACCCTTCAGTACTTCCTGCTTGTTATTTGTTTTGGACCTACAATGTCTATTGATGTATGTTTGTACTTCTATGGGTTTGTAAATTTCTTCATTGTTAGTAAAGATCAAATCAATAGTATTTTTATTGTTAACACTATGGCAAATTTACATTTAATGAACATTTAATAAAGTCTAAGGATATCTCTGATCTATATTTAGTTAATTCCAGTTAGATAAGATTTTTGCTATTCATTTTAAATGGAAGTTGGCTACCACCAAGATGATCCAGTTAATTGGGAATATTTTTTGCATAAACCAATTTATCACTTGAGAACTGGTGAATTGATTTGGAAAAACTGTATTTTGCTGTTAACACCAACAACTGGTAAATGGGGGTTACAGTGAACCCTTTGTTTACTAATTTAATTCGTTCCAAAGACGGTTCGCAGACCGAAAACTCGAAAACCAAAATGAATTTTCCCATAAGAAATAACGTAAATTGATTTAATCCGTTCCACACACCCAAAAATATCAACTTAAAAATACATTTTATACAGAATACTACTCATATTTTTTTTACTATACAGGTACTTTACCTTTATTGTACCTTGTTGGCGTATGGAAGATGATGAGGAGGAGGGGTGGGGGGGAGGAGAGGTGTTAGTGTTTGGAATGGGAGTCCCCTTCCATTTTAACATCAGGCAATGATGACATTTCTGGGGTACTCTCTCTCCTCAACCCGTCCTCTTACAAATGATGTTGCTTTTTGCTTGTATGTGCTACAGCCAAAATAGGCTGTAATTTGAAAATGACATTACTGAAAAAAAATTAAGATTTTTTTTTAAACAGTAAGTTAAGGGTTCTCTGGTAGGTTAGGAGGGCAGGAAGTTTCCTAAGGTTTCAAAAAAGTAATGAAAACCATTAATTGAATGTGTCTTCTCCTAACCCACCAACCTAAGCCAGAGGACCAAAAATAGAAAACGGGAAAGTACATCACTTTCGTGAGCTGATTCCATTTTAAATTACGTCCTTTTATAGCCTGAGTGCACATGCGAGTAAAAAGTGACGTAATTTGTAAGAGGATGGGTTGCTCTCCTACGTTTTGCAGGCATACCACTAAGACCTGGTTGTGGCTCACTGCTTGCTTGCCTTATCTGTCTAAAGACACTTGTTTTTCCCTGTGTTTTATCACTTGTCTGTAGTGAGACATCACATTGTCATTGTCTACACCATCTCTTCCTACCCAAGGCCAAACAAAGGCCACAAAACCCCAGCTGGCTCCAAGGGCGGCGGGATAAATGCTGAGCAGCGAGAACCTCCACTGAAGTGGAGTCCTGAAGGCATTAAGGAAGGTAACCCTAGAACCCAGGGATAGTACTTACAGGGTGCTTAGGGAAGGTACCCCTAAGCGCATGCAGCCCCAATACACTGAGGTTACTCCTGGCCACCACACCACAAAGAGCAGAAACATCATGAAGGCACAAATTCCGCCAATAAAGCGAGGCCAGTGATGAGCGACCGCCCCAGAGCGTATCAGCTTATGAACTGGCGGTGTGAGTAGCCGGAGTGAGGGGGTCTGGGGCTTCCCCCGCCCCCGTGAGAGGGAGGGGGAGGCTGTGCGGACAAGTGGCACGGTGGTAGTGAATGACGTTTGCTTGTTTGCTTGTTTCCTTATGTCTTTGGGAGAGTTCTGTGTCTCTGTTCTGTTTTCGGTTGCAATTTCTTACCAGGTGGGGTTTGTTTTGCTATGCCAGCCTTTCTAGGTACCTAACTCCGGTTGATGGCAGACATGGAATGCTCCCAAACATATAGGGATTTCCATAGACCATTGCTCCCTGTGCCTCTCTGAGGGGGACAGGTTCTGGCTCGTGGTTCCCGGTAGGCAGAACTCCAATTGACTGATGCTCCAGACTAATAAAGCATATATCAGTCCAATAGCTCCAGGGAGCTGAAGTGGCTCCCCACACAAAACTCAGTACTGTAGTTGTCCATTTGTTCAGCATGCAAATGCACATGCATAACAAAAGAGTTTGTTTCCAGTAACTGTCGTTCAGTGCACAACACTATTTAAATTCTCTGTAAATTTTCCTGTGTTTTGTTGAATATTTTTTATAGTCTTAATGTAAACAAGTTGCCATGGCATCTAAGGTTAGTGATAAAGAGCCAAATGAAAAGAAAATTAGTTAAAACCACCATAGAGATGAAAAAGAACTGAGAAAAATATGAAAGTGGTGTCTGCCTGTTTGTTTTTGCTATTGAGTTTGGTATGCCTAAATCTACTATCTCTGATTCTAAAAAATAAAGAGGCCATCATAGGAGCTGATGTTGATATAAAGGAGGGACTATAAAGTCTCCTCTTTATAGACACTCAGAGTGGACACTTTGGGTGGCCAGATGTGAAATTATATGCTTATTTGATTTACCACTTTATTAGCCCCCGAGTGGGTGCCAGATGTGACAGTGGTAATTAGTAGGCGAGAGCAAACACTGAGGTCCAACTACTGGGTCCTCCAATCACTGGGTCGTTAACTCCTCAATTGAATAATCAATGTAGAGGGTAGCAAATGGGTTTTCACACCAAATTCAGTATTCAGTGTTTGAAGCTGTGGGCTTGATCCCATAGCTTAAACCAGTTAAATTGAAGAATTTAGAAGTGGTTGTAGCAGAGCAAAATAACGGGACAGTATTCATCACAGGTTGTTGACAAAAAGTCACTTTTGCAAAAACAATTAATTCAACCAAACTTACTGATACATGGCAATAACAACGTTATGATACATTAATTCCTGAGTGTCACTCCAACAGCTAAACAGTACTGTACCAGCTACAGCAGGAAACAATCCCACCGCTCTGTCTGGTAATCACGAGACCTAGTATCAAGCCCTCTTGCATGGGCAAAAGGAGCAAAGTGAACTAACTGAACACTAATGGACACTCGGACTCAACTGTACTCAACCCTTGCAGTGGCAATAAACAATGCTTTTCCGACATACCACTGGAACATTATCTAACACAGTGCACAGTTACAAATCCAATAAGATTTCAACTTAAATTCAACAGAGGAGTTGTTGTTAAACACATGGGGCAAAATCTTACTGAAGCGATCATATGAGTCATAAATACTCATACTCTGCCTAAGTAAAACAGAAACAAGTACAGTAACACTTAGTGGGCTAGCCAGAGGCTTAGGGCCCCTGCAGGAATATCACTAAAAAAAAATCATAAGAATATAACACTTCTCTTTGTGAGAAGTGTTATTCAAAAAGTTCTTTCTAACGTCTCTGTGGCTCATTTGGGTACTCAGCTTCCACCTGTGTCCCCTTGTTCGCGTCCCACCAGTGTTGAATAGTTCATCCTTGTTTACCCGGTCGATTCCCCTGAGGATTTTGTAGGTTGTGATCATGTCCCCCCTTACTCTTCTGTCTTCCAGTGTCGTGAGGTGCATTTCCCGTAGCCTTTCCTCATAACTCATGCCTCTTAGTTCTGGGACTAGTCTAGTAGCATACCTTTGGACTTTTTCCAGCTTCGTCTTGTGCTTGACAAGGTACGGGCTCCATGCTGGGGCCGCATACTCCAGGATTGGTCTTACATATGTGGTGTACAAGATTCTGAATGATTCCTTACACAGGTTCCTGAACGCCGTTCTGATGTTAGCCAGCCTCGCATATGCCGCAGACGTTATTCTCTTTATGTGGGCTTCAGGAGACAGGTTTGGTGTGATATCAACTCCTAGATCTTTCTCTCTGTCTGTTTCATTAACCTTTGTGGCACGTGGGCTTTGTGGCTTCTCTTGTTACTTGGACAATCTTCAATCAAGCAATTAATTATTATGTTAACACTTGTCACTAAGATTTGCAACAAATCAATGAACAATTTAATTACTGTACAGTATTACTTTACTTTAAAATATTCTGTCACACAGGTAAACAAGATAAATAATTATACTCAACTCTGTACGATAACACACAAGCACAACACAGCGATGTAACACAACATAATAATCATTGAATGACAAACTTATAATAATATAATCACGGGCGTCACCTAGACACAATGCTCGATAACTTGCTCTTCCACTGGTGTCTGGAAGAATATAAAATGCAGTGTATCACAGACAAAGGAATAACTGATAATGAAATAATAACACCATACAACTCAAATGTACAAAAGTACTGTATCACAAATACTAAATGTGTGGCGTGTATATAACACTTATACCTATGACAGTGATGGATACAGTGTCACCGAGACGGCCGTACCTACAACTGACTTATTGTTTCCTCGACCAGATCAACTTTCACTTGTATTAGATGATAACGAGAATAATACAGGTCGGACGACTGATCCAAGATCAACACTAGGAACACTAGAAACAGAGAATAATTTGTACTTACTTTATGGCCAGCCTGTCACTCACACCTTACGTACTTACAATGTTGAACTGTAGATGCTCTGATGAAATACTCAAGCAATTTTTGCACGTGGTAACATGCAAGTACAAACATACAGGGGTGACATTAGTTGGCAGGTGAAGACAACTCCAGCAATGACCGCACATGGTAATATGCGAGTAACACTGGGTGGCAGGTGCAAACTGGCAGAACAGGTGCACAGTGGTTGCACATGACGTTACACAACTGGGCGGCAGGGTGCTCACTGATAGGGTGGTGCGGCTTAGCTAGAAATTTCTCTAAGTCCCAATTTCGTTGAAATTAAAGTTATTTCTCCAAGAAATTAAAGGCAATCAAAGGCGAATCGAGGTACGATATGGAAATCCCATTCTTGTAACGATTGGCTTGCGGATGCTCACACTGATCACCGATAAAACTGGCAAGTCATGTTGCTTCTTGCTAGATGGTCAAGTGGTGTACAAAATTTTTCTCTCTTCTTAAATCACTTGTACCAAAGTTAATTAGCAAATATCATATCACAAACCGGATTCTGCAGCGAATAGCGCTAGATGAAATTAGACAGATGATGAGATATTAATTAACATCACTTTAGGTGGGAAATATAGCTATAGCTGGCAGCATAGACAACTCATGTTTTAGTTTAACAGGCGACTTCGTCAGAATGACGCTGGCAAGCTCTCCTGGGGCACTCAAGGCTCCCTCCACACTCCCCTTTCAATATATGAGTTCCACTAATCGGGCATTGAACACCAAGGCCTAGACCAGTTAAATCGGTTTCTTTGGGTGGCGCGAGGCCATGACATCATAACTACGTCACGAGAGGCCTAGAGGTTACATGTCAGTCAAGACCTTCTGGCCTCTTCTTGACTGCAAACCCGAAAGTTCCCTCTGACTCTGATTTTGGATGTTAGCTAGTTGTTATCCATACTTTTTCTTGCTGTATTTAACAAACTGTTAGGCACACGATGGCCCTTGTGATACCAATAGCTTCCTGTTGACATGAGCTACCCACTGATACCCAACAAGACATTGCTGGGTTTTGCATTAACAAAACTCGACCTTGTGCACGCACACACTCTGTGCACTCATGAGAGTTCAACTGTGCACTCACTTTGCACACATTAAGACAACTGGCAAAATCTACCCTTTCATAGAAACTTCCCTGCCAACAATAACATCTCTACTCCTCTTCCTCACCACCTTCCACATATGCCATCAACTCTCCTAAGTACAGGTAAAGTGACAATAAATTTGCATTTATTTTGTCTATTTATTGTCTGTGTGTGTATTTATTTTGATCTGGAACGGATTACAGTACTGTACTCTAAATTCCTTATTCCTTATTGGGAAAAATTATTCCGTACTTGAACAGCTCGGCACTTGCACGGCCTTCTGGAACAAATTAAGTTTGATTACTGAGGTTCCAAATGTATTTTTAATTGATTTTTTTTATGTAAAATAATAAAAAGGGAAAGTAAAATGTGTGCCTTGAAAATGCAAAACAGGTTAAAAAAATGTCTGGAATATAATTTTTGTATGTTTGACAACCTTTAGTCAAATGTGTGGTGGTTAAATACAAACAATTCAAACTGAGCCTTGCAGTATAGGTAAGATAAAGCATGCTGACGGTACTTATGCTCAACATTATGAATTACCTGTATGATTGTGAAGCATGTGTAATCTTCATGTTATATTATTTCCACTTGTTAGGTGGTCTTTTTATTTATTTATTTATTTATTTAAAACATTTAATAAAATTCATCCATATCATAATACTGCTATACATTTGAAACATATACAGCATGTAAGGAATTTTAAACCCCAAATAGATGTACTGTAATGATCAGTTTCCTTGAGCTGGAGTTGCTATTTTTTAGCTGTGTTATACATTATTAAGGTTCTGTAAATTATTAGATAGGATTTCTAAGCTTGCCATTAAGTTAATCTTTAAACAAAAGTACAAATAAGCCAAAAAAAAAGATTTGCCTAATAGACTTTAGTGAACAATTATAGTGCATGTTGTTCTTTTTTTGACCACCTTATGGGTAAACTATGCTATGTTGGCTTGTGATGCTCTTAAGTTCATCTTGGATCTGTGGTTTTATATTGCACTAAGGCTTGGTTCATACAAGCTGTAAACCTCCTAACTCCTAATACAAATATTTCAATTTTTTTTGACTACCTTATACTGTATTTTTTAATTGTTATTTTTGTTAAGAGATGCTTGAGTGAACCAAACCTAATGAGTGTGTACAAATGTTAGAGTTTCTCATGACAAAATACTCCTTGCCTTTACAGCAGGGTAGGGGGCCAGGATTCTACCCACAGGGTTCACTTCAGGTAAAGTTGCAAAAGTTTTGTAGATTTTGTATATAAAATTTAGGGCATTCACCACCTTTTCCCTTGCACTACAGTGGAGTTTCTGCACTGATAATACATGGTGAATGTGTCATCCTTTTAGTGTTGTTATTCAATCATGTAGCAATGGTGGATCTTTGGTGGAAAATTTATAGTGTACTATAGGAAATACAGTAGCAATAAACTATTTGTTCTTTTACTGGGAACTTTAATTTTTACTGGGTGTGCTGTTGAAAACACACATTTACACAGCTAGCTTTTGCCCCTCTAAAAAAAAGTTAAGTAAATTTTGGATCCACCATTGTATGTTTAGTATTGTATATTTGCAATGTTTTCTGCTCTTCAGAATCCACAATTTATTTGATTATGTTTTTGTAGTGGCACCATTACTCACCACTAATATTTCCTACATCTGGGACTATTTTGGAGAGTTACCAGGATGTAGCCATTGACAGATGCCACTAGTAAACTGAGTGTCTAACCTTTACATGTCTACTTGATTCATTTCTAGTTTAGTTGTATTTATTCATTATTTAATTTTCTTGTTACTTTATTCATTATTAATGATTGCATACCATTCTGGGGGTTAAGAGAGATAATGATGGATAGAGCTCTGCATTTTCTCACAAAGCTACATTTGCAATTTTATTTTCATTTACACGTTATGATAAGATTTGCATATTGCAGTCAGGGTTGTAGATAAGATGTTTAGAAATAAGATCTTTATAGAAACATATTAATGTTTTCTTAGGTAGTTTGTCAATCAAGGTTTTAAAGAAAGAGGGGAATAAAAGGGTTTAGGAATACTGTACTGTATATAAATGTTTTTTAATTTAACAGGAAAGCTATTTAGTGGAATGATGCTCAGTTTTAGGATTTTTGTTCAAGTTCCAACAATCAAGTGTTGAATATAATGAAACATCTTCTCTTTTATGGCCATTAGTAGCTTTCCGAGCTAGGTACATATCCAGGCATGTCTTGGGGAGACGCATCAGGCCCCTAAGACCTATCCTTGTGTAATGGCAATCAGGGCCAGAATTTGGCTTTTTCTACAAGGTGATGAGAGCTTGGGGATTGAAGAATAAAACACAAACCCAGAAATATTCCTACCAGAAAACATTAGGACAACAAAACAAGCCACTGTTTGAAGAAAATTAGGTATTTTCAGGAAACAAGGCAAATTATTTATTATTTTTATTATGATTTTGATTATATTTCTTGGTTTTTGGGTTGATCTCCGATTCACAGTCTCCTCTTGCTTCAGAGAGACATCCAGATCCTGGTCCTGGCTTCTGGTAGTCAAGAATAGGCTTCAGAGGTCTGGTGCATCACTCTAATGCTTGGTTGGGGCCATTGTTTAGCTGGGAGAGTTACTGAGGCAGGCCTACCAGAAAATAGGTTAAATCAAATTGCCAAAAGTATCCAAATGAACTGTAACTGAAAACTTGTTCATTTGAAATCCCAAATAAAATATGTATAAGAAATACAGTATATACAGAAGTAGATTAAGATTTGACGGGATAGTTGTAAGCACATTGGTATGGAGAGCAAATTCTACCAGGCTTGTTAGTTGTTTTGTAATTTCTAATAATTTTGTATTTATTTATTAGATATCTAGACCAAGTTATCACAAGTCAAGCCTGGCCCCAGGCTGGGCTTGGGGAGTAGAAGAATTCCCAGAACCCCATCCAGGTACATCCAGGTACAATCTACAGTAGGGATATCTCGTGGTTTCTGGGCAGCCCCTAAGTAGCTTTCCTCTGTTTATGCACCTGAGAAACCAGTCAAGTCAGGGATCTGTGAGACTCGACTCCCCCAGATTCAGGGGCCTTTGCAAATCCCACTTAATCCCTTTACAGGGTGGGGAATACATTGGGACTGGAAATCAACCCAATACTGAGGTGAACAGTCCATAAAAGTATTGAAAGATGGTCACAAAATACTTGATCCTCCTTGTAGAAATGTTTGTGATAAGTGGCAAACTATCAAATTAAAGTTATGACAAGAAGCCGTCAAGACCATCAACTGACACCACCTTCCACCAGCAGAAATCAGCTTGCTCACAGCAGATCTGGGTGAGATGATCATCTATGTCTCTCCCCTGCCATCTGAGAAGTTGCATACCTATGGTGATGTGTGGAAATCCTCGACATGAATTCAGCATTCTTTTGGCCTAGCTGGTTCATGTGTAGGGACTCATGCATAAACATTCCACAAATGTTTGAGCTGTTCCCAGTGCATCTTTCTTGCTACTATATCAGTTTCAGCTTTGTTTCCCTTCCCTGGAGCTGTTGGATATGTCTATTCACCACTAGTTATCTTTACTGTGGTTTTTGGTTCCTCCCTTAGGAAAATTATTTCAGAGTCGACTATGTGCCATTGGAACTTGGTTATTGTGCAGGATTTGAAGGAAAGGTTAGCTCTACAGTTAGGTGTTGGTTTCAATTAGCTCAGCTCCTGGTCAAGCAGAATGTGAGGTACTTTGAACTCTTTGCAGGATATGCACTAAAGGAAGTGTCAAGGAACTTTTCATGCCATTCATGGCTCCAAATGTCCTTCCTCTCCTTTTTAGAATGTAGTTTTTGTGTCTGTTAGTTACGTTTATGACTCAGGAATCCAGTTCTTCCATCTGAAACTTCATTTGATGTGGTGTTCCAGCTTCCACACTTGAAGGAGGTTGTTTACTTCATATATCTGCAGATTTAGTCACAATGTATCCCTTCTTTTATTTCAGAGCGTGATTTTTCTGCTTGCAACTTTCTTGAGTGTTCATCAGTGTTTTACAAACCCTGACTGACACCCATGTTACCTCAGTCCTTCCTCTTGCTGGAATTGGGGTTATTCCATCCTCAGATGTGTGATGCATGTCATCTCTATGGACCTACCATCCTGTTGACACAGTTGCTCTCAGGCATAAAGTTTTCAGGCTTCTGCTCATTTGCAAGATAACTTCTTGCAATACAGCTATTTTAGGCCATGGCCATTTGCTAATATGGAGGCAAAGCATTATTCTCATTTTTGAGGAAGACTTAGAGACATTGGTGTCCAATAAGTATGTACAATCAGCACCTCTTTTTCATGTCTGCTATTATGTGGTTCGGTGTCAGTTCCGGTAAGTCCAGCTCTTATTTGATCTTCCAATGTCTGCTGCTGGTCAGTGCTGAAAAGGCTTGAAGCCCTGCAGGGTCTGGTGTGGATTGTTAGGAGGCAGTGGCTTCTGTGTCTGACCTGCAAAGGAATTTGTCATAGTGAAGATGTCTGCAGGTTCAGACCTGGTTGTGTCTGGTGTAGGATCCTGCGTCAGCTTCCCTCACCATTCTGCATGTGTCCCTACTCCGCTTGGTTTTTTGTCTCCAGTTGGTGGTGGAGAGTTCCTGTGTCATCCGATATTTGAATGGCTGTACATGAGTAAGAACTTTGCCTGCGTAGTTTATTCTTTGGGCAGGGTGTTTCTCAAGGATCTTCCAGACTGGTGATGTTCATTGGCAGAGTTCTCCTGTTGTTCTTTTTTGGCTGGCCCAGTCTTGGTTTCTGGCTATTTGAGTCAGTTGTCTAAACCCACATAATTTTCTGCAGGTCTGTCTGTTTCAGCATATTGCCCCAAAGATGTTTCTTGATGGTTTTTGGCTTGTGTGCTGCTCTTTGTATAGTCTGCAGGTAGCCAATCTTTTGCTGTCAACAAAATGATTGTTGGCGACAGTACGAGGTTTCTTGGGGCTGCTGTAATTTTCTTCCTCTTCTTCATTTGTTATCAGTTTCTGTACCTGTGGTCTTCTCGTTTTTATCTTCATTGTTTGTGGATAGGCTTCTTGTGCCAAAGACAGTCACAGTCACGGTGGTCGAGTGGTTAAGGAACCAGGTACGCCATGGTGCTCCTGGCTGTCTGGGTTTAAATCCTTCTGGGGTATGGAGTTTTCAATTATGTGTGTGTAATTACCTAAGTGTAGTTACAGGATGAGAGCTACACTCGTGGTGTCCTGTCTTCCTAGCACTCTGTCATATAATGCTCTGAAACTACCGACAGTCTTGGCCTCTACCATCGTCTCACCTAACTTGTTCCAACCGTCTACCACTCTATTTGCGAAAGTGGATTTTCTTATATTTCTTCAGCATCTGTGTTTAGTTAGTTTAAATCTATGACCTCTTGTTCTTGAAGTTTCAGGTCTCATTAAATCTTCCCTATCAATTTTATCAATTCCTGTTACTATTTTGTATGTAGTGATCATATCACCTCTTTTTCTTCTGGCTTCTAGTTTTGGCATATTTAATGCCTCTAACCTCTCCTCGTAGCTCTTGCCCTTCAGATCTGGGAGCCACTTAGTTGCATGACTTTGCACCTTTTCCAGTTTGTTGATGTGCTTCTTAAGATATGGGTACCACACAACCGCTGCATATTCTAGCTTTGGCCTAACAAAAGTCGTGAACATTTTCTTTAGTATTTCCCCATCCATGTATATAAAAGCAATTCTGAAGTTAGAAAGCGGGCATAGGCTCGTCGCACAACGTTCTTTATGTGGTCCTCAGGTGATAGTTTTCTATCTAGAACCACCCCTAGATCTCTTTCTTTATCAGAATTCTTAAACAATTTCTCAAATAATTTATAGGTTGTGTGGGGTCTATGTTCTCCTATTCCACATTCCATAACATGGCATTTATTAACATTAAATTCCATTTGCCAAGTGGTGCTCCATATACTTATTTTGTCCAAGGTCTTCTTGAAGGGCATGACAATCATCTTAAGTTTCTTATCCTGGCTATTATCTTAGCATCATCAGCAAACATGTTCATATAATTCTGTATACCAACTGGTAGATCATTTATGTAGACAATGAACATCACCGGTGCAAGAACTGATCCCTGTGGTACTCCACTTGTGACATTTCTCCAGTCTGATACATTGCCTCTGATTACTGCCCTCATTTTTGTATCAGTCAGAAAAATTTTCATCCATGTTAGAAGCTTACCTGTCACCCCTCCAATATTTTCCAGTTTCCAGAACAACCTCTTGGGTGGAACTCTGTCGAAAGCCTTTTTTAGGTCCAGATAGATGCAGTCAACACAACCATCTCTTTCCTGTAAAATCTCTGTGGCTTGATCATAAAAACTGAGTAAATTCGATACCCAGGATCTTCCAGATGGAAAACCATACTGTCTGATATTATATCATTTCTCTCCAGGTGTGTTCTACCCATTTAGTTTTGATTAGTTTTTCCAATACTTTCACTATTACACTTGTCAATGATACAGGTCTATAATTGAGGGGGTCTTCCCTGCTGCCACTTTTGTAGATTGGAACTATGTTAGCCTGTTTTCACACGTCTGCTACGACTCCTGTACACAGGGATGCCAGAAAGATCAGGTGAAGTGGAATGCTGAACTCAGGTGCACATTCTCTCAGAACCCATGGTGAAACTCAATCTGGACCAACTGCTTTGTTCTTACTTAGCTCCAAGAGCATTTTTTCCACTTTGTCTCTATACACCTCTATGTGCTCTGTTGTTGATAGTGTGTGGGGGGTACATGTATATATTCTGATGTCAAGTAAGTACAATAATTATTGGTTGAATATCTGCTCATGTCCACCAAGAATTTTCCTGTGGGACCCTTGGTTTCCCAAGTCATATTTTGGTACCACTCTCATAGTTCTGTGCTGGTCCTAGAACCACAGAATGCTGTTTATTGTGCTAGTACTCTCTCATTGGCAACTAGCCAATAATATTCAGACTCAACAGTAAGTATGCATTTATTAGTAATAATAATGTTCATTTCATGTAATAGATATACAGTACTGTATAAATGTGTAATTTCTTCCTAGAGATGCAATGCTCCTTGATTCTTTGTCATACCTGTGTGCATGCAATTATTATTCTTGATTTCAACTATCAGTGTCTAAAGCTGTTCCCATCTTTTCTGCCAATTATTCCCAGACTTTGAACTGTATTGTGTTTAAAGGGCCTGAGGCACTGAAATTGGCAAAAAATATTAAAAAACTCGAGATGTAGTATAGTAAAACATACCTATTAATATTTAAGGATTGTGGCAACACTTTAGTGCAAAACATGTGTTTATGATGTATATACGGTATATTATGCATGCTCCTCTGTAAACACTATTAGGCTGATTGCATAGCTGGGTGCCCCTCAGTGAGGTTTGCATGCTCTAAACACATTTCATGTTTATATAAATATTTATTTTACTGGTATATATGAAATTATTAATAAATATACCGTATTCCATTTATGCTTGCTGGCAACTCTCAAAACATCCAAGGCTCATGCTGGAGGGGTGTGTATCTCAGTGACTCGTCGGTCGTTAGACAGAGTGGTCTATATAGCACTACGGGTCTGCGCCTGATTTTAGGAGTGATATAATGTACCACATTCAGTAATGCTGCTATCTCAACACTTTTTCCAAGGCATATCAGGAACATCTTGAGATATAAGTTTGTTTCACACTGAAAATCACACTAATGTGAAATAGTGTATATCAATGAGAAAATCCACTGGGGCTCTGAGGTAACGCGAACCCGCGACAGAGGCATTGCCAACCACATACTCTTCCACTGTACCAACACTGACAAAGAAAAGTCATACAACCAGATTTTTATTAAAATCACAGGAAGTCTGGAGGCCCCTCCTGAAGCCAGTCCAAGTTTAATGTACGACCCCCAAGCACTTGTGTACAGGCAAAGCAGTTCAACACTATAAGCCCCAACTTCAGATACACTCAGAAAATGATACTAACATGATATATAAATATATATCAATGAGAAAATTCACTAGGGCTCTGAGGTGATGTTATCTTGGCAGAAACTTCATCTGCACAACACACTCTCAGGACATTATAATGAGGAAGTGCTATTGTTGTAATTTGCCATTGTATATCAAATACTCTTACAAGTGTGTGCAATGGGCTCACCATAGCCCGTGCTACTTGGAACTTTTTGTTCCAAGTAGTGAATCTTAAACAACAACAAATCTTACAAGTGTTAAGAATGTGATCAAATATATTTCTGGGTGGGAGCCCCATAGGCTTCCTAGAGCTATCCAAGCTGAATGGATAAGTATATCTTTCTGGCATCAGTCAATGCATGGAGTTCTTGCCTGCCGGGGACCACAAGACAGAACCTGGCCCCCGTCTAGAGAGGCACGAGAAGCAATGGTCTATAGACCCCCCCCCCCACCCCTGTGGTTGGGAGCATTCTATGTCTGCCATCGACCGGGACAGGCACCCAGAAAGGTAGGTGCCCCAAAACAAACCCCTATTATGTTTAAACTATTGCGACTGAAGGCTGAACAAGTAGACAGAACCCCCCAAACGAAAATTAACAAACTAGCATGACGTCATGTCGCCGCGCCGTTGTCTCCGCAACCACCCTCCCTGGGAGGGGGAATGGAGAACCCCAGACCCACCCGCTGGCGACCCAACCTTCAGTTCTTGGCTGATGGATGTCTGGTGCAGTCGTGCCTCTGGCTCCGGTTTTTGTTTCAGTTCTGTGTCTTGTGGTGTGGACTGTCTCTACAGGTGGTGCATGACCCGGGACATGGTACATTCCATGGTACTCGGGCTGCATGTGCCTAGGGTTCCCTTCCCTAGGTGCCCTGTAAGTACTGCTCTTGGGGCTTGGGGCCTCCTTCCGCAAGTCACCTCGGGATCTACCTCCGCTGTGCTATTTACTGCTTGGTACTTGGCTGCCCTTAGGGTCAGCTGGGGTTTTTCTTACCCTTGTTTATCTCTGGGTAAGGGGTAGTTTTCATCACTGGTAGGGGTACAGGGTACTGCACAACTAGTTTTCACCTATAACAGTGGCTGGCTCTGTTCCGCCCGGGTACGTTGTCCTCTTGCGGGGTTTTTCTTTTGTTTTTGTTTTCTGTCTGGTGGGGGGAGGTCTGCCTTTGTGGTCCCCTGTCGCTGTTCTTAGGGGTGTATATATATATTTGTATTTGTGTTGGTGGTCCTCCCCGCTTGGCCTCCGTGAGTGGTCATGTCCTGGGGGTTCAGCTTTAGCAGTTTGTTTGGTAGACTTGGGTGCCAGTTCGCAGTACCCTGCCTGGGCTTCCCTTAGCGTGTCACCATGGCTAAGGGTCCTGGGAAACCCCAGGACCCTTAGCCTGGGTCCTGGGACACTAAGGGTCTGGGGGCTTTGTGGTCCGAT
The DNA here is from genome assembly GCF_040958095.1 of Procambarus clarkii. NCBI lineage: Eukaryota > Metazoa > Arthropoda > Malacostraca > Decapoda > Cambaridae > Procambarus > Procambarus clarkii. The sequence continues at coordinate 4,064,011 of NC_091221.1, read as the reverse complement.
AGATGTGACCCCTGAGTCCCCCTTCGCGTCTTGCAAGTTTGAAGGTTGCTCTGTTCTCTTGTCTCAGGGTGACACTCACCTGTTTTGCCTCTGCCTTGCTGCCTGTTGGGTCGATGCTTGTTTTGACCTGTAGTCATGTGACGTGTGTTGTCTGTACGTGCTTCCATTCACCAGGCCACTGATAATGATGTGCAGGTGCAGGCAGCTGCGGCGTTGCATGCTAGGTTTAGATTGCTGCTATGCTCTAGGTTGGTTGCGGCCCCGGATGTCCCGAGACTGCCTCGTTTTGATTCAGAGGTTCGGACTTGGGGGTGGGAGTCGCTTCGGCTCCGGTTCCAACCGCTCCTCCTCGTCCTTTCCCCCTCTGCTGTGCATACTTCCTTCCCCCTTGCTTCCGGCTCCGAACCGTAGGTGGGTTTCGCGGTTGGGGCAGGGTCAGCTAGTGCAGCCTTCGGAACCGTCTTCGTCAGGTCAGCGCGGTGACCACTCTGTGTGGAGGTCGGGTTCTCATAAGGGGCATCGGCCCTTTTCGTGGATCGTCTCACATACAGGGCAGTGGGGGTGGGGGATTCTCGTGCTGTTTGCTCAAGCCTGGTCCCACAATTTGTGGGCCTTTTGGGTCGTTGCGTGCAGCCTGCGGTGACGTTAGGTGGCCCCTCCTCCTTTGGGTGGTTCGGGGTTGGTAGAACAGGCCTCTTCTCATGCGCTTTGTCGCGTAATCTCGTGGTTGGGTTCGCTTGGGTGTGGTTGAAACGACCTTGTCCCTCCGGTGGATTTCCCACACCTGTTTCTGGTTTCAAAACGAGACTGTGTGGCCCTCAGGGTTCATTCTGGACTTGTCTCATCTGAATCCGTGGGTTTATTGCCCCTCTTTTCGGATGACTTCTCTGACCCTGGACCGTCTTCTCTTGGAGCCGGGCGCTTGGATGGTGTCCCTGGACCTCAAGGACACGTAATTGGCATGTCCCAATTCATCTGAGGTTCATGGACTGGCTCGGTTTTCTTGTGGGGTATCAGGGTTACCGCTTTCGTTGCCTTCCATCAGGCTTGAATCTGGCACTTTGCGTTTTCACACACCTTACCCAGGTCGTGGTGGCCCATCTGCGTCTATTACGGGTTGGGGTTCTGGCCTACCTCGACGACTGGCTGGTGGAGGCTCCCAGCCAGTCTGCATGTCTGTTCGCCAGGGATTTGGTTCTTTTTCAGCTAGCCAGGTCAATCTTGGCTGGGTCTTATGTAGGATGCTCGGACCTCTTCCTTGTCTCTCCCTCCAGAGGCTGTGCTTTAGCTGCAGTCCTGCCTTCGCTTGTTTCTGCGGGGCTCCCGGGTCACGCGGCAGTTGCTCGAGGGTTTGTGTGGGAGCCTGAACTTTGCCATGATGGTCTACCTGCTGGGTCGGGTTTGGCTTCGTCGGCTGTTCTGGTTCCTTCATTCACATTCCTTCCACATCTCTCGCACTCGCTGGGTTCGGCCTCCAGGAGCCTTGTGTTGGTTGCTGCAGCGCAAGCTTCCTCTTCATGTTTTTCACGGTTCAGTGCCTTGGCGCCTACCAGAGCCCTTGCTCGATGTGTTCATAGATGTATTGTCTCTTGGCTGGGGCTTTGAGACCAGTGCTCACCAGGCCGGCCAGGGACAGTGGAGTCCATCCTTCCGTTGGGCTCACAGCATAGTGCGGGAGTTCGCAGCTGTATTGGTGTCGCTTCAGAGGGTGCAGGTCGTTTGCGGATTGACGAGTGAGCATCCACTGCTCCTTGGTGGTTTTTTGCCTGAACTGTGGGGGGTTCGATGTGGTCCTTGGCTCTCTGGGGCTGGTAGTTTCGGGTGACTTATCTGCTGAGTTCTCGTGGTTTGTCTCTCCTGGCCATTCATGTTCAGGGGGGGGTGTCTAACATCCTGGCGAACGACCTGTCTTGGTTCATTCTCCTATCCACGGAATGGACGGTCGACGCCAACTCCTTCAATTGGCTCTGCCAAATGTACAGGCTCCCGGAGGTGGACCTCTTTGCATCGGTGTGGTTGAGGCGTCTCCCGGTATGTGTCGCCCTTACCCATCTGCGGGCCGTCAGGGTCAATGCCTACTTGCAGGACTGATCGAGGTGGGGTTACCTTTAACTCTTCTCCCCGGTTCTGCTGTTGTTCCAGGTCCTTACTCGCTTGGAGACTCACCAAGGGTGAGTTGTCCTTTTGGCTCCTTGGTGACGAGTCCAGCCTTGGTTTCAGGCACTGCTTGTTCGATGTCCGAACCCGGGGTCTTCCCGCGGCTTTGCCTCTTTCAGCAGATCAGGCCAGTTCGTTACGTGGCTGGTTCGATCTTCTCCTCAAGTCTTCATTTCTGGTCATTCTGATGTGGGTATTGCTGCGGCACTGGTGGATCCGCTGCAGCTTGCATTCGGTGTTGATGTTATTTCTGCTCCATTCTGCAAGCTATCTTGTGCGTTGTTTCACCTCTGGCCTGCTCATTCACCGCCTGAGTCATCCTGGTCGTTGGATCGGGTGCTCTCTCTTCTCCTCAGTTTGTTGTGGTCCCTTCGGTTCAGGATTGTTTGGCGAAGGCTCTTTTCTTGTTGGCATTGGCTTCTGGGGGTACAGGTCGGGGAGCATCATGCTCTCCTCTGGCGCAGGGGTTTCCTGCTATTTGGTCCTGGTGGTAGGTTTGTTCATTTGCAATAGTCTCCTTCTTTTCTGGCAAAGAATGAGACTGCTGCATTCCAGAGGGGTCATTAATGCTTGGTTGGTTAGGCCGAGGATGCATTATGTGTTGTGTCCGGTGGTGGCTCTCCACCGTTATCTGTGCGCCATGGCATCGGTAACCGGGGACGTGATTTGGGTTGATTGGGTTTTCCCTTCTTCCCTGTTCTAAGGTTCGGGTCGTCCTGGTCGTCCTCAGGGTTATTTGGTCCAGCCAGCCTGCGGTCTATCCTCGTGCCCACCATGTTCGTAAGTTTGCTGCGTTGGCTGCCATCTTTGATAGCATGTTTTGGGCTGACATTTGGGTACTGGGTTTTTAGAGGTCGAACAGGGTCCTGGCCGCTCGCTACCTTGTCAATGTTCCAGGGCTTAGTCGGGCCTGTGTCACATTGTGGTCAGCGGTTGCAGGCAGTTCCAGGGAGCCGGTCGGCCGAGCGGACAGCACGCTGGACTTGTGATCCTGTGGTCCTGGGTTCGATCCCAGGCGCCGGCGAGAAACACTGGGCAGAGTTTCTTTCACCCTATGCCCCTGTTACCTAGCAGTAAAATAGGTACCTGGGTGTTAGTCAGCTGTCACGGGCTACTTCCTGGGGGTGGAGGCCTGGTCGAGGACCGGGCCGCGGGGACACTAAAAAGCCTCGAAATAATCTGAAGATAACCTCAAGAGTTGTCCAGACTTCGTGTTTAGGAGTGAGGTCCAACCGCCTCCCGGGTCCCTCTTGTTTCTGTCTTTGAGTAAGTAGCTCCAGGGAGCCGAAGGGGCGTGGGGGTCTGGGGCTCTCCCTTCCCCCTCCCGGGTAGGGGGGGGGGGGTTGTGCAGAAAGCGGCGTGGTGATATCATGCTCATTTGCTCGTCTTCATTTGTGGAGTTCTGTCCACTATTTCGGCTTTCAGAAAGTGGCGTGGTGATGTCATGCTCGTTTGCTCGTTTTCAATTGTGGAGTTCTGTCCACTATTTCGGTTTTCAGGTAGCAATATTTTCACCAGAATAGGGGTTTGTTTTGGGGTGTTTACCTTTCTGGGTGCCTGACCCGGTCAATGGCAGACATTGAATGCTTCCAATCACACAGGGGGTTTCACACAGGGGTTTCTATAGGCCATTGCTCCTCATGCCTCTCTGAGGGGGACACCAGGTTCTGACTCGGGGTCTCCAGTAGGCCTAGAACTCCATGCACATTGATGCCAGGGTCTAATACATTCATATCAGCCTGGATAACTCAGGGGAGCCTCTGGGTCTCACCCAGAAAATGGCGTTTTCATTTCATTCAACGTTGGTTTTTTATAGATGATATATAGATGAATCGTTTTCTGGGTTCAGTGATGATGCATCTAATAAAAGTTGCATAGATGAATAGTGTTAGCAGTTTCCATGGTGGCGTTTTCCATCGATCTTTTCAAGAATAGCTGAATCTCTTCCAGAATACCTTACAAAGCAATATTTTCAAGACTACCCTACAAATTTATCATTTCCTATACTCTTTTCAAGATTACCATACGCTTCACAAGCTTGGCTACATACCACCTACAGGTACTAAAGCCAAGGGGGGTACGTGAGTGCGTTATTTGCATGCACACAGAATGAAGAAACAGGAGGTCAAAATGTGTTTGTACCTGGTGCATCGAGAGAGAAGTCGCACTGTGTACCATAGACTGCTTCGTTGATTATCACTCACTTCTGAAGTACTGAGTGTTAATACACTGTTACTGCATACAAAATTTGTGAAACTGTACATAATGTAATTTTAGTGAATTTTGAACAAGTAATATTGCAACAAAAAACATTTATTGTGGACACATTACCGACACATGTATCACAGTTCCATGGAACATTATGAACATTCGTCTGTATACATATTGTAAAGGACACAAATATGCATTACATACGATAAAAAACAAAGAAAACCTCATTGGAAATACATAGAACAAATAATTGAAAATATATATGTGGCAACTCGCTGTGCTTGACTGGCTTGCACAACCGCCTCTGGGAGCTTCACGCATGGGAGCACAGCCAGTGATAACATCACAGGCCCCCGGGGTTCTCAACATTTCCAAGATCAACAATGTGTTTGCAAACACTTGATTTTTGGCGCACAGGAGGAATATCCCAATAAATGAAGCGGATCACAATGGTTAATAAAGTTTTTGACATGACAGCAGAAAATAACATGATGTTTAACAGTGAATTTAACAGTAAATTCCAGGTACGCATGTACAGTAAAAATAAGGACCTTAAACAAAATACTCATACAGGGTACAAAACACAATCAAGTCTGCCCATAGCAGAAAAGCAGCATGTAAAGGATCAGGAAATAATGATGTCTGACGACCTAACATTTAGGAAGCATAACCAAGCAAATATTGTGTCAGCCAGAAAAAAGGTAGGATGGATTATGAGAACCTTCAAATCCAGGGATCCCATCACAATGGTTGTACAGTACTATTCTTATCATTTGTACTGTCCCGTCTTGAGTACTACTCGATATTCACTTCCCCCTTCAGAGTGGGAGAGATTGTTGAAATGGAGGGAAATCAGAGAATATATACAGCATACATAGACATGATAAAGCTTCTAAATTATTGGGATCGTCTCTTAGCTCTCCATATGTACTCCCTAGAAAGGAGACGAGAGATATCAAATAATATACACATAGAAAATACTGGAGGGCCAGGTCCCAATTCTACACAGTAAAATACCATATTGACATGAACGATATGGAAGAAAATGCAGAATAGACCCAGTGATGAGCAGGGGTGCCATAGGCACAATCAGAGAACACTGACCATCATAGGTCCACGGTCGTTCAACATACTCCCAGTGAGTATAAGAAATATTGCTGGAACAAACGTGGACACGGAAAACTAGACAATTTTTTTCAAGAAATGTTGGACCAACTGAGCTGTGGTGAATATGTGAACCTGCAGGCCACTCCAAGCAACAGCCAGTTGGACCAAAATCTCACAAGTTGAGCCTAGCCCACACCGGGCTTGGGGAGTAGAACAACTCACAGAACCCCATCCAGGTACAGGTTCCTCATATGGTGTTAGTTAGTGGTTGTGCAAGAACCTTGACTTTGCCGGTGTGGTGCCTTTCCTGGGCAGGTTTTGGCTCCCGGTGTTGTACTTATTCCTCTGGTTCTGCCTGTTTTGCCACAACAAAGACCATTGGGTTCGGATCCCTTTTATCTCTCATCAGATTTTACTTTGCCAGCTTTCTCGTTGGGCTTTTTGGGGTTCAGTTCCATTGTGCCTTCCTCCCTTGTCATTTGATGCATTCACAGATGCCTTGGCTCTAGGTTGTGTGTCAGTTGCTTAACACTTTCGCCCGGGCATGACGCAGCATTGCGTCATCCGTTTACTGTCGGTAATGCCGGGGATGACTCAGCATTGCGTCATCCACTTTAAATAATCGCCAAAAATCAGGTTTTTATCCGATTCTTTTGGGACTGGTTTTAAAATGTGCGCCGATGTCTTCCCATTTTCTTTGTTGAGCCTCGTGGCCCTCAGGCGGCTTGGCACACGCCATGGGCCCATTGTTTTCGCTCCACTGTTGTGACCAATGTCGCCTCCCCTCACATCTCAAACGTGTGAACATTTCGGCTATTTTCCGTGGCTATATTTCTTACTGCGGCTTTAGAAACTATCTACGCTTACTCCACAATGGATAGTGATCATGAACAAGGCCCTTCCAGGAAGAAAATTGCGAAAGAAAGGCTTGAAAAGGGCCGGAATTGGGAGTGTAGCTGGAAGGCGTCTGAGCGCTCACTCGCGGCTAACGCGTGGCCCGTCTTCAACTCGTCAGCGGTTGGAGCGTGACCAGGTTTTTTATTTTATATGCTAATGTTCCTCTAGAGAATTCTATTGCGAACCCATTGAGACCAAAATGAAAGACCTAGGACGAAAATTGAGGTGACCAGAGTGAAAATAGTGAAAACATTTTATCGCGTTTGCGCGCTCCTGGGTAACTCGTTCGCACTTTCTCTGTTTGCTGCGGGTAATTAGCCGGGCTTTTGGAGTTTATATGCATTTAGTGCTGTAGAGAATTCTATTGTGAACACAATGATACCAAATTTAATCTCGTGGGACGAGAATTAAGGTGACAAAGTTGAAGAGAGTATACACTTTTCAGAATTTACACGCGCTCCTGTGACACCCTGGGACCCAAATCGCACAGTTGAGGGGTGGCGGGCGGGGTACGCCAAAGTGTTAATTTAGATATTGTACTTGTGGTCGATCTCGAACCCATTGTTGATGTGACGACTTATATTGAATTTTGTAACTAGCTCATCAAGATTGTAACTTGCTTAGCTAAATGAACTGTGGGGTTTAATCCATGAGCCCATTATGTGCCTCTGTAACCCTTTCCACTACCGCCCACAAGATGGGTATGGGGTGCATAATAAATGAACTAAACTAAAAACTCTAGGTTGGGGGTTTTGTGACCAGTGCTCACCAATCCTGACAGGGATGTTGCTTGGGCTGGCTCCCTCAGGTGCACAGCACAGTGTAGGTGTTTGCAGCAGTATGCCAGACCCTTCAGAAGGTTTGTCTTCTTCTGGGCTCCATTCCAACTGCTCACCATTGTTCTTTTTCTGAACTGCAGGGGATCACTTCGGTCCTTTCCCCTTTGAAGCTGAGCTGTGTGGTTAACTTGGTTCAGAATTCTTAGGGTTTGGTTCTCCTGACGCCTGGCGCTTGACAGCTGGGTGGACAGCGCTTCAGATTCGTAGTCCTGAGGTTCCGGGTTCGATCTCTGGTTGAGGTGGAGACAAATGGGTAAAATGTTTCTTTCACCCTGATGCCCCTGTTACCTAGCGGTAAATAGGTACCTGGGAGTTAGACAGCTGCTACAGGCTGCTTCCTGGGGGTGTAACAAAATGGAGGCCTGGTCGAGGACCGGGCCGCGGGGACGCTAAGCCCCGAAATCACGTCAAGATAACCTCCTTGCAGGTTCACTTAAAGCTACTGAGACTGTCTGGAAACATTTTAAAAATTATTCTTTAGAATGGAAATGAGAGAGATTTCATATAATATTCTGTACTCCTGGAAAATACTGAAAGGTGAGGTTCGAAACTGGCACAACAAAATTACATGTTGGAGTTGGAGATGTAATTACCTACGTATAGTTACAGGATGAGAGCTACACTTGTGGTGTCCATTTTCCCAGTACTCTGTCATATAACACTTTGATACTACTGACAGTTTTAGCTTTCACCACCACCACACCTAACATGTTCCAACCATCTGCCACTGTTTGCAAAAGTGAATTTTCTTATATTTCTTTGGCAGTTTTGTTTAGTTAGTTTAAATCTATGACCTCTTGTTTTTGAAGTTCTAGGTCTCAGGAATTCTTCCCTATCAATTTTGTTGATTCCTGTTAGTATTTTGTATGTAGTGATCATATTGCCTCCTTTTCTTTTATCTTCTAGATTGGCATATTTAATGCTTCACCTTTCCTTGTAGCTCTTGTCCTTCAGTTCTGTGAGCCATTTAGTTGCACATCTTTGCACCTTTTCCAGTTTATTGATGTGCTTCTTAAGATATGGGCACCACACAACCACTGCATATTCTAGCTTTGGCCTAACAAAAGTCATGAAAAATTTCTTTAGTATTTCCCCATCCATGTATTTAAAAGCAATTCTGAAGTTAGAAAGTATTGCATAGGCTCCTCGCACAACGTTCTTTAAGTGGCCCTCAGGTGGTAGTTTTCTATCTAGAACCACCCCCTAGATGTCTTTCTTTATCCAAATTCTTTAAAGATTTCTCACATAATTCATAGGTTGTGTGGGGTCTATGTTCTCCTATTCCACATTCCATAACATGGCATTTACTCATATTAAATCCATTTGCCAAGTGGTGCTCCATATACTTATTTTCTCCTGGTGTTCTTGAAGGGTATGACAATCATCTAAGTTTCTTATCTTTCCTGTTACCATAGCTTCATCAGCAAACATGTTCATATAATAATGTATTCCATCTGGTTGATTGTTTATGTAGACAATGAACATTACCGGTGCAAGGACTGAACCCTGTGGTACTCCACTGGTGATATTTCTCCAGTCCAATACATTGCTTCTAATTACTGCCCTCATTTATCTGTCAGTTAGAACAGTTTTCATTCATGTTAGAAACCTACCTGTTACAGTACTCCTCCAATATGTTTCAGTTTCCAGAACAACATCTGTCAAAAGCCTTTTTTTAGGCCCAAATAGATGCAGTCAACCCAACCATCTCTTTCCTGTAAAATCTCTGTGGCTCGATCATAGAAACTGAGTAAATTCGTTACACAGGATCTTCCAGATCAAAAACCATACTGTCTGTCTGGTATTATATCGTTTTTCTCCAGGTATTCTACCCATTTACCTTTAATTATTTTTCTAGGGGGAGCCCCGTCGGTTCCCCAGAGCTATCCAGGCTGATATTGCTAATATCAGACTTTGGCATCAGTCATGTGTATGAAGTTCTTAGGCCTACCAGGGACCATTAGCCAGAACCTGGCCCCCTCAGAGAGGCACGAGGAGCAATGGCCTATAGAAACCCCCATTTGGTTGGAAGCATTCTATGTCTGCCATCGACCGGGTCAGGCACCCAGAAAGTTAAGCATCCCAAAACAAACCCCTATTCTGGTTAAGAAATTGCTACTGAGAGCTGAACTAATGGACAGAACTCCCAAACTAAACACGAGTTAACGAGCATGACGTCACCATGTCGCCGTCTGTGCTGCTCCCCCCTCCCCGGGAGGGGGAAGGAGAAGCTCCAGAACCCCTCGCGCCGGCAACTAGGCAGAAGTCGTGTGCCTAGCACAAGACCTGGCTCCGGTCTTGGTCTCTGCTCTGTGCCTTTTGGCGTGGTGGCGGTCTTATAAGGGTGTGCGAGCCAGGAGTGATTCTTCAGTACTCGGGCTGCATGTGCCTAGGGTACTTCCCTAGGTGCCCAGTAAGTACTGCCTGTGGGGCTTTGGGCCACCTTCTACAAGTTCCTTGGGTTCTGCTTCTGCTTGGCCGTTTACTGCTCGGTTTTCGACCACCCTTTGTGTGCTAGGGTGTTCTGTCTTCCTTGTTCACCTTAGGGTAGAGGGCAGTTTGCACTGGTAAGGGGCGCCGGGTACTGCGCAGCTTGTTTTCACCAATCATAGCGACCGGCTCTGTTCCGCCTGGGAACGCTGTCCTCTTGCAGGGGGTTTCTTTTTCTTTTTGTTTGCCTGCCTGGTAGGGAATGGGTCTGCCTTGGTTATTGCCCCCTGTGTACTGAGTACTCTTCACTATTCCGGTGGTGCCCCCTGCTTGGTCCCTGTGAGTGTACACATCTCGATCCTCACCGTCTATGGGTTTGGGGTTGGGGCGGGGCTGAGACTCGGGCGGTCTCAGGGATTTCCCCTTCTGGGTAGCGACAGAGGCATTCCAGGCCTCAGGCCGAATGCCTGAGGAACAGGCATTCGGCCTGTTCCTCTAGCCGTGATGTATGGGTCTGCCAGTGGGCTCCCTTCCTTAGTGTTCATCCGGCTGCCCTGGCTTTTTCTTGTGAGGCTGGGGCTTTGGGGGGACGGCTCGGCCCCGGATCCTGCCGAGGAGGTTCCTGGGGCTGGGGAGGGGCTGACTTGGGGGGCCCTCAGGCCCCGTTGGACCCCGCCGGGGATTTTCTACCCTCTGAGCGGTGCTTGCAGTTACGGGGAGTGGGATTTTTTCTTCCCCCTCCCCTCTGCGTACAAGTTGTTGTGCTTCAGCCCCTCCCCAGGTTCGGATCCTTGTCCCTTTAGGTCTGTCGGTTCCGTCCTATTGGTGGGTACTCTTCTCCGTTTCCTCACACTTATTTTCTGGGAGAAGACTGTCATGTCCAGGTAATTACCTAAGTGAAGTTACAGGATGAGAGCTACGCTCGTTGTGTCCCGTCTCCCTAGCACTCTTAACGCTTTGAAATTACTGACGGTTTTGGCCTCCACCACCTTCTCACCTAACTTGTTCCAACCATCTACCACTCTGTTTACAAAAGCGAATTTTCTTATATTTCTCCGGCAGCTTTGTTTCGTTTGTTTAAATCTATGACCTCTTGTTCTTGAAGTTCCAGGTCTCGGGAATTCTTCCCTATCAATTTTATTGATTCCTGTTACTATTTTGAACGTAGTGATCATATTGCCTCTTTTCCTTCTATCTTCTGGTTTTTGCATATTTAATGCCTCTAACCTCCTCTCGTAGCTCTTGTCCTTCAGTTCTAGGAATCACTTAGTAGCATGTCTTTGCACCTTTTCCAGCTTATTGATGTGCTTCTTAAGATATGGGCACCATACAACCGCTGCATATTCCAGCTTTGGTCTAACAAAAGTCATAAACAATTTCTTTAGTATTTCTCCATCCATGTATTTAAAAGTAATTCTGAAGTTAGAAAGTGTAGCATAGGCTCCTCGCACAATGTTCTTAATGTGGTCCTCAGGTGACAGTTTTCTATCTAGAACCACCCCTAGATCCCTTTCTTTGTCAGAATTCTTTAAAGATTTCTCACATAATTTATAGGTTGTGTGGGGTCTATGTTCTCCAGTTCCACATTCCATAACATGGCATTTATTCACATTAAATTCCATTTGCCAAGTGTTGCTCCATATACTGTACTTATTTTGTCCAGGTCTTCTTGAAGGGCATGACAATCATCTAAGTTTCTTATCCTGCCTATTATCTTAGCATCATCAGCAAACATGTTCATATAATTGTGTATTCCCACTGGTAGCTCATTTATGTAGACAATGAACATTACCCGTGCAAGAACAGAACCCTGTGGTACTCCACTCGTGACATTCCTCCAATCCGATACCTTGCCTCTGATTACGGCCCTCATTTTTCTGTCAGTTAGGAAATTTTTCATCCATGTTAGCTTACCTGTCACCCCTCCAATATGTTCCAGTTTCCAAAACAACCTCTTATGGGGAACTCTGTCGAAAGCCTTTTTTAGGTCCAGATAGATGCAGTCAACCCAACTATCTCTTTCCTGTAAAATCTCTGTGGCGCGATCATAAAAACTGAGTAAGTTCGTTACACAGGATCTTCCAGATCGAAAACCATACTGTCTGTCTGATATTATATTGTTTTTCTCCAGGTGTTCTACCCATTTAGTTTTAATTATTTTTTCCAATATTTTGACTATTACACTTGTCAATGATACAGGTCTATAATTAAGGGGGTCTTCCTTGCTTCCACTTTTGTAGATTGGAACTATGTTAGCCTTTTTCCACACATCAGCTACAACTCCTGTACACTGGGATGCCTGAAAGATCAGTTGATGTGGAATGCTGAGCTCAGGTGCACATTCTCTCAGAACCCATGGTGAAACTCCATCTGGACCAACTGCTTTGTTCTTACTTAGCTCCTTGAGCATTTTTTCTACTTCGTCTCTAGACACCTCTATGTGCTCTATGTTGTTCTCTGGAATTCTTATTGTGTCTGGTTCCCTGAAGATTTCATTTTGTACAAACACACTTTGGAATTTTTTGTTTAATGTTTCACGCATTTCCTTTTCATTTTCCGTGAATCTATTTTCCATTTTCAACCTCTGAATATTATCCTTTACCTGCAATTTGTTGTTTTTGAATTTATAGAATAGACCTGGTTCTGTTTTACAATTGTCTGCAATCCCTTTTACAAAATTTCTTTCTGCCTCTCTCCTCACTGTCATGTAGTTGTTTCTCGCATCTTTGTATCGCTGGTAGGTTTGGGGGTTTGGCCTCTTCCTGTATTGATTCCATTTTTGTGTCTTTTGGTCTCTGGCCCTCTCGCAATTTCTGTTGAACCAATCCTATTTCCTAGTTCTGCATCTCTGTTTTGGTATAAATTTTTTTGTGCCTTTATCATATATTTCATAAAACTTGACATACATCTCAATCACTTCCTTCCCTAGCAACAAGTCTGTCCAATTATACTCACTAAATTTTTTTCTAAGGTCGCCATAATGTCCTCTCCTGAAGTCAGGTTTTTCAACTGCTTCAACATCCTTATTTTCTTCCAGATTATAACGCATTGCATATTTTATTCCAAAAAAGACATGGTCACTTTTACCCAAGGGAGGAAGGTACTGAATGTCAAATATCTCTTCCTCCTTCCTGGTAAATATCAAATCTAGCATGGAGGGAACGTCCCCTTCCCTCATCCTCGTAGCTTGTTTAACATGTTGATACAAGAATGTTTCCAGGATAAGGTCTACAAATCTACAGGTCCAAAAATCTTCTGTTTTGGCTTCATATGCTTCCCAGTCTATGGATTTCAAGTTGAAGTTGCTGACTATCAACAGTCGTGATCTATCGTTATCCGCTCTCGCTATAATCTCTCTCATTATTGTTATAAGACCTTCTCGTTTACTATCTAACTCCTCCTTTGACCATGTGTTGCTTGGCGGTGGACTATATGCATTTATGATCATTAGTTTATCATCCTCATGGCAGATCTCTAGTGCTATTATGTCGACTTTTTATGGATTGGCAGTCATTATTTCGTTCACCTTTAGGTGTACTGTACTTTCACCAGCACAGCAAAGCCACCGCCTTTCCTAATTTTTCTGTCTGTCTTCAAATTGAGTAGCCCATTGGGAATATGACCTCATTTAAAATAACATCTTCAAGTTTTGTCTCCGTGAGTGCAACCATGTCTGGTGTCTGCAGCTGTATTACATCACTTAACTCCAGTATCTTCGATCTCACTCCATCTATGTTGGTGTATACAATCTTCAGGAACTTGTTCCCCCTCTCCTTATTCTTCACTCCCCCTCTCTCTAAAGATTTTGTTTATTTGCCTTTATGTACCACTTTACTGGTCTGCCTACCCCTATCACTTTGTAGAAAAAAGAATTTATTTCTTCTTCATTCCTGCTCTCATTTAAACGTTTTGCCTCGGCGAGGTTCAGTTTCAGCTTCTCTCTGTCTTCTTTTGAAAGATCTCGTCTTAACGACCACACTTTCCCATCCTCATCACTCTGTAATTTTCTAGCATTCCTTAGTACTTCTTCCATCTGTTTGGCACCGTTTAGGGTGATCCTCAAAGGTCGATCTTTCCCTTTTATGTATCTGCCTATTCTCCTGTAGTCGCACACATTCTCTATGGTAATAAGACCTTCCACGAGGCCAACAATTTTATCTACTACTTTTGCTTCTTCTACAGCTCTTTCTGATCTAGATGTTACCTCCTTTTCTTTGCAACCAAAAATTATCAGGGACTTACTCCGATCAACTGTGTTTTGCACTAACTTCGGGTTAGATGCCAATTCCTTTCTCACTTCCCGCCTAATGTTTGTTTTATCTTGGTTGCTGCAGTGTTTGGCTTCCTTTACTGCTTCTTCAACTTTTTCATTCTCCTTAGCCACTTGTGCATAGGTGAGTTGCATATCCTTCTTGCACTGTTCTATATCCTGTGTAACTTCCTCCATCTGTGCTGATAAAAGCCGTTTCTCCTGTTGAATTTCCTTACCTAACCTATTGTAGTCATTTATGTTTAAATTTAATTTAACTTTCCCAAAGATATTTTTAAGAGTTTATTTTCTTTTTCCATGGCTTTGCAATTTGTTTCCAATTGATTCTTATCCTTGCACAAGTCTTTCACTAAACCTTCAAGACATAAAACTGCTATTCAAATGGTCATTACTTTCTTTCAATTTACTAATTATTTCTACATGAGAGTTCACTATAGTATCTAATTTTATCAACTTGTTGTGTAGACTGCTTATATCAATGTTTTCTTCATTGAATCTCGCAAAATCAAGCTCTGTTTTGTTTTTCCTCTTGCCGGCGGCCATCTTGAATGTTCTTCTCTGCACTGGAAACACTAAGGCAACTTTTTCTCATCCAATTTTTCACTTCCCTTAGCACATTCTTGTTATCTCACCTATTTTTCAAAAGCACTATAGCTTTATGTTCTCTGGGACACCACTCACTATCATCAACCTGTATCATCATCACTATCATACTTAGGATTGTTGAAATATGCTGGAGCTCCTCTGCTGCAAGTGTTGACCCTAGGGGTGTCACCTGTTTCACATGGTCATGTTCCCCTCGTGTTAGGGTTCTGCATGACCTTTGGTCTCGTGTGTGACTGAGCCTTTCTGAGCCTTTGTGTTTTTGCGCTTGTTTCTGTGGGATCTCGAAGGTTCGGGAAGGTCTTCGATTCTTCCCGTATTATTGGAATATCTGTCGTCTTCCGGTGAGGCTTTCCTCCAGTCCTTTCTATGACTCTTTGGTCCTTTTTTAGTGTTTCTTCTTGGTTTTCGGTACTGTCTCATCCTTTTGTCATTGTATCTTCTCTCCATGCTGTCTCGGCACTGCTAATATTTCTTAATTACTCCTAGTTGGCGCCGTCCTCGCCGGGCAGGTTGTGCGGTTCGGACCTCATGCGTCCTGCGCATGCGCCATGGGAGTTTGTTTTGTTATGGATTGTGTAATTACCTAAGTGTTGGTGTTCCATGTCTGTTTTCTCTCAGATACTTCGCCCCTCTCCCTCCTCTTATCTCTCCAGTCCATGCCCCATAGATACTGGGGGTGTTCTTGTTTTCCAATATGGGGAGGACGCCTATTTTTCTCTGCATACGGGTGTGGGGTGCCGCATTCGCCTCTATCCTACGCTTCTTCTGCATGTTCGGCTCTGACATTATTCCACTAGCAGTGCTCCCGTAATATTCTCGGCTACAATGTGTCATGACATAGTTCATGCCTACGCTCTACAGGTGAGTTTGTGCGGTCGGGCGTCTCTTTCGGCCAGGCGATGGTTCATGGTTTTTGGATGAGTGTTGGGGATTGGTTGTGGCGTTTTGTTTGGCCCCTTGTGTGCTTCTGTTTGTGGCCTTCCTTGTTTGTCTGTGTTATTTGTTACATGGTGGGGCATGGCCCTGTCTTGCGTGATCTTATCTTGGACACTCATTCCTTGACTGTCGTGCAGTGCTTGGTGGAGCCCTTTGATATTTATTGGATTCTCTGTGTGTGGTAGGTCATGTCCCTTCATTCCCGATTGCTGCCTGTCTTCTTCATTCCTCATCTTCCTTCTAAACTCTTGTCCCTAGCTGCTGGTGCGTGGGCACCTGGTATTTTTCCTTGCGTTTTTTTCTCTTTCTCACCTACATATTGTTGTGTTTTTTAGTATGTGCTTCTTGGCTCTACTAATACTAAGTTCAACTTTGTCCAACATGGATGTAGCTTCCGTTCTTCCTCTCTTGCCCCTGCAATTTCTTTTCGTTAACCCAAGAGGTGCTAGGTTTCGGGGCCTGGCTCCGGCCTTTTCTTTGTGTTCCCTTTCAGGCAGTGCGTTTTTGTTTTTGTGCTGTTCACGTCTTGGTTTGTTCTCTTACCTTACTCGGTATTGCATGCTTCGTTCTGCCATGTTGGGGCTGCATTCACCGCTCCTGTGGGATGCAGTGTTCTTGCTTTTTGCTTTGCATTTCGGTTTGCAGTGCTCGCTTCCTCGTTGGCCTCAGCCTGGGCCCTGGCTCTTCGTTTTTCGTTGCAATTTTCTCCTTGCTGTTTGCGGCATCTGCGTTTCGACGTTTTTCTGCAGGCGACTTTTCGTTGTCATCCATTGTCGGACTTGTGGGTCCTTAAGGGGTCCCGGGGGTTCCTCTTGGAAGGGGCGTTTCTGCTCGCCCGGGTTGGTTCTTTCCCGGCTTGCCGGGTTTGGGTTCCTGGTTTCCTGGCTTACCCTGCCAGTTGGCATTATCATGGTCTCACGATGTCACTTCTCACTAATCTCGCGTTGGAACCACAGTTTCTCTGATCTGGTGAGCTCGCTAGCATTGGGAAGTTTTCTGTACGACAGACATTCCATCTGGTTCCTTGCTGGCTTGGGTTTTCGGCTCTGCCTGCTCGGTGTTCGCACCCGAGATTTTTCCCGCGGCTCTGCCTCTTCCTATGCTTGATCGGTCCATGGCAGGGCTGGTTCAGTTCTGCCTTGAGTCTCTCTATCTGTTGGTGATCAGGTGGCTTCGTTTATGGTGTCCCACCTGTGTGCTTCGTCTCGGCGGTGGTGTGGATATTTTTGGTGGTCCTTCCTTTTTCTCTTGTTCCTTAGTAGGTTTGCTGCATTTTGTTGGCGTGGTCTTCTCCTTCTCTTACAGAGGTTCAAAGCCGTCATCCTTCCACATACTGTCGCCTTGTCTCGTGTGGCACTGGCGGAGCTGCTTTGGGTTGTTTCAGTTTTGATGTTCCCTCTGCACCAATTCGCGGGCTGTCTCTGGCGTGGTTTACCTCCGGCCTGTTATTGCACCGCTTGAACCGTCCTGGCTCTTGGATTGGGTGCTCTCTTCTCTTCTTCTCAATTTGTTGTGGCCCTTTCAGTTCTGGATTATTTTCCGAGGCTTTTTTCTTGTTGGCGTTGGCCTCTGGGGGTCAGTTCGGGATGCTTCATGCTCTCCTCCGGCGCCAGAGTTTCAGCTCCTTTGGTCCTCGTGATTGGTTTGTTTGCTTGCAGCCATCTTTCTTTTCTGGCGAAGACTGCCACGGCTGCTTTCCGGAGGGCCCCTTGGGTTGTTGATGCTTGGTCTGGCTGGGGGTGCATCATGTGTTGTGTTCTGTTGCGGCGCTTCGTCGTTCTTTGCATGCCACGGCTGCCTGTGACCGGGGTCATGCTTTGGGTTATTCCAGTTTCCCTTCTTCCCTGTTCCAGGGTGCGGATCTCTCAGGTCGTCGGTTGGGTGGTTTGGTACAGCCAGCCTGCTGTCTATCCCCGTGCCCTCGATGTGCGTAGGTTAGCTATGCGTTTCTTCGTTGCTGTTCTTGGGCCTTGTCAGGCCTGTGTGGCCTGTGTGGCCTTGGGTTGGCAGTTGCATTCTTTTGTCTCTGCTTCACGTTGGGAAGTGAGTGACTTCTGCCTCCTGGGTTAGGTTCCTCTTGTTTTCGTCTTTGGGTAGATATCTCCAGGGAGCTGACAGGGTTCCCCCCAGAAAACTAGCGTTGAATGTAAAGAAACGCCTTTTTTTGGGTGAGACATGGAAACTCCCTGGCAACCCTCCCTCCCTCCAGTCGGCATTTTTTTAGCATGTTTTGATATCCAGCCTCAGAACTGAGGTCTTCCTCTTCCCCCTCCCGGGAAGGTGGGAGCTGCGCAAATGGCGAAGTGGTGACGTCATGCTCATTAACTCGTTTTCATTTTGGGAGTTCTGTCCACTAGTTTGGCTCTCAGTAGCAATTTCTTAACCAGAATAGGGGTTTGTTTTGGGATGCTTACCTTTCTGGGTGCCTGACCTGGTCGATGGCAGACATAGAATGCGTCCAACCACATCGGGGTTTCTATAGGCCATTGCTCCTCGTGCCTCTCTGAGTGGGGGCCAGGTTCTGGCTCATGGTCCCCAGTAGGCCTAAGAACTCCATACACATGACTGATGCCAAAGTCTGATATTAGCAATATCAGCCTGGATAGCTCCAGGGAGCCTCCAGGTCTCACCCAGAAAATGACGTTTCATTACATTCAACGTTGGTACATGTACAGGGTATTTCCAATATTTTTACTATTACATTCGTCAGTGATACAGGTCTTTAATTAAAGGGATCTTCCTTGCTGCCATTTTTGTAGATTGAAACTATGTTAGCCTTTTTCCACATATCTGCTACGACTCCTGTACACAGGGATGCCTGAAAAATCAGCTGAAGTGGAATGCTGAGCTCAGGTGCACATTCTCTCAGAACCCATGGTGAAACTCCATCTGGACCAACTGCTTTGTTCTTACTTAGCTCCTTGGGCATTTTTTCCAATTTGTCTCTAGACACCTCTATGTGCTGTATGTTGTTCTCTGGAATTCTTATTGTGTCTGGTTCCCTACAGATTTCATTTTGTACAAACACACTTTGGAACTTGTCATTTAATGTTTCACACATTTCATTTTCATTTTCTGTGAATCTGTTTCCCATTTTCAACTTCTGAATATTATCCTTTACCTGCAATTTGTTGTTTATGAATTTATAGAAGAGGCCTGGTTCTGTTTTACATATGTCCGCAATCCCTTTTTAAAAAATTTTTTCTACCTCTCTCCTCATTGCCGTGTAATTGTTTCTCGCATCTTTGTATCGCTGGTATGTTTGAGGGTTTGGCCTCTTCCTATATTGATTCCGTTTTGGTCTCTTCCTATATTGATTCCATTTTTGTGACTTTTGGTCTCTGGCCCTCGCAATTTCTGTTGAACCAATCCTGTTTTCTAGTTCTGCATCTCTGCTTTGGTATAAATTTTGTTGTGCCTTTTATCATATATTTCGCAAAACTTGACATATATCTCATTTACTTCACGTCCTAACAGCAAGTCTTCCAGTCAAATTCCTTAAAGAAATGTCCGAGTTCCCCATAATGTCCTCTCCTGAAATCTGTTTTTTCAACTGCTTCATCCTCATTTTCTTCCAGATTATAATGCATTGCATACTTTATTCCCAAAAAGACATGGTTACTTTTACCCAAGAGAGGACGGTACTGAATATCAAATATCTCTTTCCTGGTAAATATCAAATCCAGCAGGGAGGAAACATCCCCTTCCCTCATCCTCATAGCTTGTTTAACATGTTGAAACATGAATGTTTCCAAGATGAGGTTTACGAATCTACAAGTCCAAAATCCTCTGCTCTAGCTTCATATGCCTCCCAGTCTATGGATTTCAAGTTGAAGTTGCAGACTACCAACAGTTGTGATCTATCTTTATCAGCTCTCGCTATAATCTCTCTAATTATTGTTATAAGACCCTCTTGTTTATTATCCAACTCCTCCTTTGACCATATGTTGCATGGTGATGGGCTATATGTATTTATGATCGTTAGTTTATCATCCTGATTGCAAATTTCTAGTGCTATTATGTCAACTTCTCGTGGCTTGGCAATCATTATTTCGTTTACCTTTAAGTGTTCTTTCACCAGCACAACAATGCCTACTTCCTTTCCTAATTTTTCTGTCCCGTCTCCAAACTGAGTAGTCCCTTGAGAATATGACCTCATTTAAAATAACATCTTCAAGTTTTGTCTCCGTGATTGCAACAATGTCTGGCATCTGCAGCTGTATTACATCACTTAACTCCAGTATCTTTGATCTCTCTCCATCTGTGATGGTGTATGCAATTTTCAGCAACATATTCCCCCTCTCCTTATTCTTCACTTCCCATCTCTAGTGATTTTGTTGGTTTGCCTATTTGTATCATTTTACTGGTCTGCCTACCCTTATCACTTTGTAGAAAAAAAGAATTTATTTCTTCTTCATTCCTACTCTCATTTAGACGTTTTGCCTCGACAAGATTCAGTTTCAGCTTCTCTGTCTTCTTTTGAAAGGTCTCATCTTAACCACACTTTCCCTTCCTCATCACTTTGTAATTTTCTAGCATTCCTTAGTACTTCTTCCATCTGTTTGGCACCGTTTAGGGTAATCCTCAAAGGTTGATCTTTCCCTTTTATGTACCAGCCAATTCTCCTGTAGTCACAGACATTCTCTACAGTTGTAAGACCTTCCACTACAATTTTATCTACTACAGTACTATCTCGTCTATAGCTCTTTCTGACCTAGATGTTA
This sequence comes from Procambarus clarkii, assembly GCF_040958095.1. Lineage (NCBI taxonomy): Eukaryota > Metazoa > Arthropoda > Malacostraca > Decapoda > Cambaridae > Procambarus > Procambarus clarkii. The sequence continues at coordinate 4,043,834 of NC_091221.1, read as the reverse complement.
TCTCCTTTTCTTTGCAACCAAAAATTATCAGGGACTTACTTCGATCAACTGTGTTTTGCACCAGTTTAGGATTTGATGCCAGTTCCTTTCTAACTTCAGCCTAATGTTTGTTTTATCCTGGTTGCTGGAGAGTTTGGCTTCCTTTACTGCTTCTATTTTTTCCTTCTCCTTGGCCACTTGTACATAGGTGAGTTGCATATCCTTCTTGCATTGTTCCATTCCCTGTGTAACTTCCTTCATCTGTACTGACAAAAGCTGTTTTTCCTGTTGAATTTCCTTACCTAACCTATTACAGGTATAGTCATCTTTGTTTAAATTTGCTTTAACTTTTTCCAAAATTGTTTTTAAGAGTTTATTTTCCTCTTCCATGGCTTTACAATTTATTTCCTTTCAATTTGCTGATTTTTTCTACACGAGAGTTCACTATAGTGTCTAATTTTGCCAACTTGTTGTGTAGACTGCTTATATCAATACTTTCTTCATTGAAACCACCACCACTCTAGCTCTGTTTTGTTTTTCTTCTGGTCGGCAGCCGGTCCGTCTAATTACCCAAAGGTACCCAAAGCTTCCTAGTATTACGTAAGTAAAAAAGAAATATGATATATTTACTTACAATAACGTCAGGTGCTGAAAGTAGAACATGAAAAGTCATATTTTTACTCTGAAATAATACGAGTTTATAACAAAATTAGACGAAACTAAGTGGCATGAGAGGCCATAGGAAGTCGACAGTTAAAGCGTCACTGTTGTGGAGCGACTTATCCAAGATATATTATTGCCTACAGTTTATATCGTTAGGTTTGGATAGGTTAGGGTTAGGTTAGGTTTTGTTAGGTTTGGGTGGGTTGGTTAGGTTAGGTAGGTAGAAGAGGCTGATATGCCAGCAAACACCCTCCTAGCAACAATGTGTCTTGGATAAGTCGCTCCACAACATTGTCGCTTGGACCGTCGACTTGCTTTGGCATCACCAGCAGCTTATTTTCGTCTAATTTTGTTATGAAATGATACTTTTTCAAAGTAAAAATATGTTTTTCCATGTTCTATATTCAGCACCAACATTTTAATGAATAAATATATCATTTATTCATTACTAACATAATGTTAGGAAGTTTTGTGTAGCTTGTTAGGAAGCTTTGAGTAGCTTTGGGTAATTAGGCAGACCCCCAGTGGCCATCTTGAATGTCGTCGTCTGCACTGTGAACACTATCTTGAGATTATCTCGAGATGATTTCGGGGCTTTAGTGTCCCCGCGGCCCGGTCCTCGACCAGCCCTCCACCCCCAGGAAGCAGCCCGTCACAGCTGACTAACACCCAGGTACCTATTTCACTACTAGGTAACAGGGGCATAGGGTGAAAGAAACTCTGCCCATTGTTTCTCGCCGGCGCCTGGGATCAAACCCGGGACCACAGGATCACAAGTCCAGTGTGCTGTCCGCTCGGCCGACTGGCTCCCTCTAGGGTCAACATTTTATCATCAAATTTTTTCACTTCACTTGGCACATTCGTGTTAACTCACATTTTTCCAAAGCACTACACCTTTATGTTCCTTGGGACACCACTCACTATCATTCTACAATCCTTAGGAATTTTTAAATATCCTGGAGCTCCTCTGATGCAGGTGTTGACACAAGGGGTGTCATCTTTTGGATGAGCTTCAAAAGGTGACACAAGGTGACACCTTTTGAAATGAGCTTTTGTAGCTTGTTTAACGTGTTGATACATGAACGTTTCCAGGATGAGGTTTACAAATCTACAGGTCCAAAGGTCCTCTGTTCTAGCTTCATGGTGTACCTGTGGTTAGAAGTGTAAACACAATGAAAGTTGGAGTACAATAGTCACAGTTAGAAAACCCTAAGTATTAGAGATGTCCATGACTTTTCAGTCTCTTCCCAATAAATATAAGAAATGTCACTGGAACAAAGGTGGACATTTTCAAGGGAAAAAGTGACAAATTTGTGCTGAGCTTCTGGATTAACCTGGCACTGGGGTTCTTTAGGTTACTAAGGCAATGAACCTTACAGACAAGGCAGTCACCAAGGAAGCGTGGTTCCAGGCCTGCCTGTGAAAAATAGAGTAACTCTTAAAATCATCCACAGGTAATACAACCATTACTGCCATCACTACTATATCTCTTACCTTGTAATTATTCAACCACTTCTACTATGGGGGATACCCCCATCTTGATTGACTTTGAGTAAAATATTTCTAGTTATAATATTTCACAATATTGTAGCATTTTGCTGATTAACTAATCAAATGAGAACCATTAAATAATTATAATTAGGGTTTTAAGTGACCATAATCAGGACATTTTTTTAGAGCCAGGTGACTGAACTTTTAACAGCATTAACTAGTTCTCTTGGGTGTTTGTCCACCATAAGTTGATAATAACAAATATAGTATTAGTAAAGGAAAAAGTACACTAGGAAAAGATTTTGTCCAATATTACAAGATTGGAATCTGTTAGGACAGAACCGTGAAGGAAATTTTTAAGTAAAGGAAATGTTGACGATATTAGCAAGTAAAATGTTACTAAATAAATTATTAAAAATAAATGCATATTAGGAGATTTTGTGAATGTGGGATAAAGGAAGAAAGTGTAAAGTCAAATAAGATTACATAATACATGGAGGCAATTATAGAAGTGTGCAAGTACTGCACAAATATGGAGATGTGTAACTACATGGGGATGTGTAACTGTAACTACACCTAAGTGTAGTTACAGGATGAGAGCTATGCTCGTGGTGTCCCGTCTTCCCAGTACATTTTGTCGTATAATGCTTTGAAATTAATGATGGTTTTGGCCTCCACCTCACTTGTTCCAACCGTCTACCATTCTGTTTGCAAAGAAAACTTTCTAATATCTTTTTGGTACCTTTGTTTCCTTAGCTTGAATCTGTTTTCTCTTATTCTTGAAGTCACTAGTTTCAGGAATTCCTGTCAATTTGGTCGATTCCTGTTAGTATTTTGTAAGCGGTGATCATATCATCTTTTTTCTTCTATCATGTACAGAAGTTTTCATGCTTCACGCTGCTAGTTGATAATAGATTGTATACTGGATACTGGAAGAAAAATAAAGTTGGAGCAGATATGCTGAGAAACTTAGAAACTCGTGAAAACTCTTCAAGATATTTTGTGCACTAAAAATACAGTACTCGCCTAAATTTATTGAATGAACTGGGGTTAATTAGGTGTGCTTAAATATAGAACTACAGTATGCAGGATAATAGTAGGAGAAATTGGGTTGGCCAAGACAGGTTATTTTTGTCAAAATTAGCGATGATAGATTTTATTTTATATTTAATTTATTTCACATCCTAAGTTTGCTTAAAACTTAAGTTTTGTAATGTCAGGCATTACTTATATGAATACTGTATATGTTTTCTACTTGTTAATAGTCATAAAATGTATCTCTGTTAATTAAACTTAAGTATATTGTTTAAATGACCTTAAAGTTTTTTTTAACTTTATTTTCAGTTCACTTTAATTTAAATTGTTGTTAAAGTTTTAATTTTACATTAAGTTCCTGTATAGAATATAACACAATTTTTGTTAATTTACTTTGTAATACACTATATAAAAAACAAAGTTTTATTAAATTGTAGTGATAATAGACTTTTATCAGATTACTAATATGATTTCTTAATTCACAGGGTGCAATGCAGGATCTGAACAATTTACGGCAAGAAGTTTACCCAGGTGCTGGTATATCACATCAGAGGATATCAGTATCCCCACAGATGCGACAACATCAACACTCCCAGCACTTGGCCACCTCTCCAACTCGACTACACTATCATCCAACACTGCTGTCTCCTCCAGAGGCTCTATCACGCTCCATCTCTGATTCCTCTCTACACCAAAACCTGGTTCAAGGCAAGGCAGTTAACAATCGGAAAGGTTTGTTTGTTATTATATTGCTTTGTATAGAATATCCATTAAATCTGAAGCAGTAACTTTTCTGGTTTTGCCTCCTTAGTAGCTCCCCAGAGCTAAAGTGCTGGAACTGCTAAGTCTTCAGGTTGAACCAGGTCTCTGAAACTAAAACAGTATTGAAAACCGATACCAGAATTTGGTTATCTCAACAAGGTGTGGAGAATAGTGATTGCAAATATACTCTAAAACTGAGCAAGATCAATCTCAAGTCCAGATAAAACTAAACAAATTACTGTTCTATATATAAACAAAAATGAATGTGAAAAACAATGTAAGCAATACTTAGCAAAGAGTAAAGAACCTTAGCTGAACCTCGCTTGGCTGCCACCAGATGGCAGGTGACCCATTGACCTGAACCTACTTCTTGCCTAACTCACACCTGGTAGCGTAAGAGTTGTTTGCCCCTACTTGGACTTTTATGTGGAAGTCCCAGCAGAAGTTTCAGAGCCAAATGGCTTTGGTTTTCCCTGAAATAATTGCTGCATGTTGGGCCATTGCTTTGTTTTCATTTAATTTACCATATGTTTTACCATTATGTTTATGCCACCCCATACAGCTTGTTCCCCCGGCAATTATTTTGCTCCAATTTTGGTTTAGGGTTCTCTTTACTGGCTGTTAATTTGTATTTTCCTTGCTCCACTAGCATTACAGTCCCTTCTTTGAGGGTGTGCATTCCTCCTCCTCTACAAATTGGCTTCTTTTTTAGTCACCCTGCTTCTGGTTAGTGCTTGGGAGTTTGTTCTAATGTTAATTGGGGAGTTTTGTGTTTGGGTCATCCATAACCAAGTTTATGGTTGGGTCATGTTCAGTGATTCCTTTTGATTTGTGACTTTGTTTGGAGAAAATGCTGCGGATGACTGTAAACTCAAGCCACTCCTTGTGTACCATTATGAAGGTCCCCAAGTTATCAAGGGTGTGTTAAAACCAACTCGGCTAGTGGGATGGACAAATGCTCCAAGAAACATTGGTAACTAGAGACATCTTCAAAGACTGGTTTGCCAATGATTGTTCTTGAAGTAAATTTAAAACTTTGGCGTACCCCGCGCGCCACCCCTCATCTGTGCGATATGGGACCCCAGGGTGTCACGGGAGCGCGCGTAAATTCTGAAAAGTGTATACTCTCTTCAACTTTGTCACCTTAATTCTCGTCCTACGAGATTAAATTTTGTATCATTGTGTTCGCAATAGAATTCTCTACAGCACTAAATGCATATAAACTCCAAAAGCCCGGCTAATTACCCGCAGCAAACAGAGAAAGTGCGAACGAGTTACCCAGGAGCGCGCAAACGCAATAAAATGTTTTCACTATTTTCACTCTGGTCACCTCAATTTTCGTCCTAGGTCTTTCATTTTGGTCTCAATGGGTTCGCAATAGAATTCTCTAGAGGAACATTAGCATATAAAATAAAAAATCTGGTCACGCTTCAACCGCCGACGAGTTGAAGACGGGCCATGCGTTAGCCGCAAGTGAGCGCTCAGACGCCTTCCAGCTACACTCCCAATTCCCGCCCTTTTCAAGCCTTTCTTTCGCAATTTTCTTCCTGGAAGGGCCTTGTTCATGATCACTATCCATCGTGGAGTAAGCGTAGATAGTTTCTAAAGCCGCAGTAAGAAATATAGCCACGGAAAATAGCCGAAATGTTCACACGTTTGAGATGCAAGGGGAGGCGACATTGGTCACAACAGTGGAGCGAAAACAATGGGCCCATGGCGTGTGCCAAGCCGCCTGAGGGCCACGAGGCTCAACAAAGAAAATGGGAAGACATCGGCGCGCATTTTAAAACCAGTCCCAAAAAAATCGGATAAAAACCTGATTTTTGGCGATTATTTAAATTGGATGACACAATGCTGCATCATCCCCGGCATTACCGACAGTAAACGGATGACGCAATGCTGCGTCATGCCCGGGCGAAAGTGTTAAATATTAATGCTGTGTTTATGCCTCCTGACAAAAGTGTGTCATTGCTATCACCAATAGACCAGAGTGTTATAAGATTACTCGAGGCCTGTTACATGATCAGACCCTTTTCCCAGGCCCTTTAGTCATCAGACAGCAAACCTACCACCATCAAGGATTTCTGGAAAGGCTGTAATATTTTAAAGTCTGTTAAAAACATGGGAAAATCATAGAACAAATTAAAAAAAAGACAATTATGAATGGTATATGGGACAACTTTGCCCTTCATTTGTAACTGGGTCTTATAGTCTGGTGCACTTTTTCAAGGCTTGGCTTCATCAGAGCACAAAGTATGGGGAGCTACCAAGGTTCTGGTGCACTTCTCAAGGCTTGGCTTCACCAGAGCACAAGGTACAGGGAGCTACCAAGGTTCTGGTGCACTTCTCAAGGCTTGACTTCACCAGAGCACAAGGTATGGGAGGCTACCAAGGTTCTGGTGCACTTCTCGAGGCTTGGCTTCACCAGAGCACAAGGTACTGGAGGCTACCAAGGTTTCACTAGAAAAGGGCATTTCATTATAAGCAGTTATTTATTTTTTTCTTTGCTGATGCTTCCCCACCAGAGGAAAGTAAAAATGGGTTAATGATAAGGTATATAATCATCTGACCTACAATATGTATGTAGGTCAGATTGTTGACAAGGATAAATGTTTAACGGTCTTGGTAGTACAGTCGGGCTCATTCTCGACACACAGTTGAGAATTCCGGGTTCGAATCCCGGGCGAGACAGATTTAATTGGGCACATTTCTTTTCACCTACTGTGCCTGTTCACCTAGCAGTAAGTAGGTACTCGGGAATTAGTCAGCTTGTTGTGGGGTTGCATCCTGGAATTTGAGCTTGGGGAAGGGACTTCGATATAGTCCTAACATGTATGAATACGCTCTGGCTTCCTGTCCTGGACACAATGAAGTATTACAATGAAATATATTGTCAACATCATTACCATTTCAAGGTAATCTCAACAAGTGTTTGAGATTACCTTGAAATGGTAATAAGTATCAATCTTCCCATGGCTTAATCTCATGATCAGGCCTCCTGGTTGGTGGTCTGGCCAATCAGGTTGTTGGATGCTGCTTCTCTCAGTTTGATGCATAAATTACAGCCAAGTTGATCAAGTATCCTTTGGAGATCTTTATAAAATTCTCTGTTGAATACTGTGAAATATCTGCCATTTATACCTCTTATGTATAGAGGGAGAGTGTTGAAAAGTTTTGGGGCCTTGATGTTGATAGGTTCACTCTGAATGGTATATAGGAAAATAAGTAAAATACAAAATATATATTTTATAAGAAAATAAGAAAATATAAGAAAATAAAACTGCAATCGCTTAGTTTTATTGCACCTTTTCTTTTCAAAGGGGCTATTTTGCACTTCCTTCCAAGTCATATATGGTGTTATTGCCATGTGCAGATTTGGAACCAGTCCTTCTAAGATTTTTCAAAGTACTGTACTGTTAATACAAAATTAAGTATTATTTCATACTGTATTTTATATTGAAAAATCATTATTTACATACAGTATTTGAGTGTGTAAATGTACAAAAAATATGTATTCCGTAATTTTTATTAAGAATTACACAACCAAAATTTCTGAAAAAATAATATGACTTTTTAAAAGATCTAAATTTGTAAAAATGAAATAGAGGTCCAAAATGCTAAAATCCAGATTTTGAAGGCACACACTGTTAGTGTTATTGTACATATAATTTGAATGTATTATACTACATAAGAATATAAATTAAATCCTACTACAGCATTAAAATGCTAAAAAAAAATTATATTATAATAAAAATTCAATATTGTTACAGTCTCTGCTCCAGTGGAAGGAATTCGAACAGATCCTGCATTGGGTGTCAGTTTTTATGAGTCGGTGAGACTTGGGCATGAACCACAACCCAGACCGAAGTCAGGTTGTGAATTAACGCACCCATCAGATATTACTGCGTAAGTTATCACTTGACTGTCTTCGTTAATTATAATAGGGACAAAATATTTAACAATTTCTGTGTTTCAGATTGTATTGAAATACATACTGTATGCCGGCAAGTGTGAAAACAAATATTCTGGATTTTGAATTGGCAAAAGTGAAATCAGGGTCTTAAAGGTAAATTTGCAGCAGATTTGATTTTTCTTTGAGCACACTCGGTAATTCCTTAGCTAATGCTCTAGTCATTGCTGGACACACTTCAATAAGGCCAGATATCCATAGGGAGAGAATTGCCTACCAGAAACAAAACTCTGACAACTACTTAACAAGCTGTCACAATGAACCTCAATCTGCTAGCAAGTGATATAGTATACGGTTGACTATTGTCTCAGAGAGGCACCCACCTGTCATATTCAGCATTGTGGTAACTGGCACATCACGTGTGTATTTACAGAGCTAAACTCATTCCACAAAGCTAAGTGATCTTGCCGTTCCTAGGACCTTCAGGTTATACATCTGGGGTAATATGCTATCTATGTTTAAAGCAATTCACTTTCTTTGTGTCTGGTTACCACCTTACCTTGAGGTGCTTCCGGGGCTTAGCATCCCTGCGGCCCGGTCGTCGACCAGGCCTCCTCAAGACCACAGCTTGTGCTTTTGGGCCTTTCCTGATGTAGTTTAGGCAGACTGTTCTCCATCAAAATTGTCTTTTCTGAGGCATTCAGTTTCCTACTTTGGGTGGACTCCTTTCAAATCTGCCTCATGCCAGTTAATATTGTGCTTAATGTTGGCTCTTGTGAGAGTACAAAACTTTATGCATATAAACCAAGTTTATGATAAGACATTTTGACTATGGATTGTGGTGGCATTTGAGTTTCCAAGCAACAGAAAGGTTATTTAATTCATATTTCAGAAGATTTCTGTCCTATGTGGGTGCATTTTTCAGCACCGACTTTTGTAGTCTTCAACTCTGGCTAATACAGTAGGTGAGCCACCTCCTCTTTTATTAGGAAGAGTTTTAGGATTTGGTGATTTCAGACTTGTTGTAAATCTTAACATTTCCATATTGTTTTTCCCCTAATGGAATAGGGGTTTAATCTGTTCAGCCAGCATGAAATGATGCTTCCTTCCTGCCTCCACCTCTGATGAAGACTCCTATTGGCCCAGGTGTTTGGGCCTCTCTATTTTTATTAGGCATTAGTATAGGATTATCTCAGTTTGGATAAAAATACTTGTCAGATGTGAGATGGTTGGTATTCAAGCTCAGTCTAAACTCTGCAATTTTTCCTTTGTGTTTGTGACACAGTTTGTAGGTCACCTCTATAAGGGTTAATGGGTTCTCAGTAGTGAGTGGTTCTACCTCCCCGGTCCACCTTTTGTCAGGTTCTGGTGTACTCTAGTTTTGGGCTCCATCTCTGGCCCTTCTCTTGGGAAGAGTGGCTCCAAGGGTTGCAGGAAGCCTGAGCAATGGTGGTGGCTCTTCACTGCTACCTATTGGTCACTGGTTCTGCTCTTGTGGGTGCCTTATTGACCCTGTTTCTTTGGTCCCCTGTTCCAAGGCTCACATTTCCTAGGTCATCTGCAGTGTCATAAAGTCTAGCCAACATGCTGTCTACTGTTGGGGCCCACGATGTTTGCAAATACAGTATGCTGCTTTGGCCACAGTTTTCTCTAACATTTCCTGGGCTGATATTTGGGCTTGGGGGTTTTAGTGTTTTAACAGGGTTCTGGTGAACTGGTATTTAGGTAATTTTTCTGGTTCCAGTCCTTGTCTCCCGATCTGGGTTCTTTTTTTTGGTCCATTGCCTGCTGCCTATCCTCTCCTCTTCCCTGTTAAGTCCTGTTTTTGTTATCTGTAGTGGGTTAGCTTCAGGGAGCCACTGGGTGGGTTAGCCCAGAATCCCAGCATCGAATGTACAGTAATTAAATGGCAGTTTTTAGTAGAGTCCCGGTGGCTCTCTGAGTCCTTCCAAGTTTGACAGTTCATCGGTGGGTTGGTCTTCAGCTCCAGAACTGACCAGGGAGCTGGCTGTGGGCAAGGGCCAGGCTGACTGGTGGTAGCGACATCAGTACTAACAAGTTTTGAGCTAATTTGAGTAAATCTCTTGTTTGGTGTGAATTGTTTGGAGGATTTGAGGCTTTATTTTCTGTGAACCCAATTATGTGTAAAACCTGGCTGATTTTCTGGATGCTTTCCTGGTGGGGTGGCAAATTGTCACTCATTCTCTGCACCTCTGTGAGGGGGTGGGGGGATCAGGTTCTTGCTCTGGTCAACAGTAGGCAAAACAAAACTGTCAGATATGGTTACCTACCTTGAGGTTACCTTGAGGTGATTTTGGGGCTTAGCGACCCCGCGGCCCGGTCGTCCTCGTTGCTGGACTGGTCAACCAGACTGTTGGACGCGGCTGCTCGCAGCCTGGTTGATCAGGTATCCTTCAGAGGTGTTTATCAAGGTCTCTCTTGAACACTGTGAGGGGGTCGGCCAGTTATGCCCCTTATGTGTAGTGGCATAACTGGTCGACCCCTCACAGTGTTCAAGAGAGAACTTGACAAATTAGAATAGCGAATAGAGAATGTAACCATTAGAATAGAACAATCTCAACAAACTAGCTTCAGGGGGCCTCTGGAGTTCTGCCAGAAAGGCATTTCATTGCATTCCATATTGTTTTTTTTTTATAAATTGCTATCCACACTTCTGTAGAAATAAACATTCCATTCACCTGGACTGTATGGGGTCCAGTTCCTTTTTAAGACTGCTTATAGCGGAGTTGATAGAACTATGGCCTCACACACTCCTGGCGTCCACAGTTTGCGACCCCATACAGTACAGGTGTTGGGTTTTTTATAAAGTACATAATTGCTCTTACCTAATGGAGCAGACAGTGTAGACCAAAGATTTCCCTCTTTTCTTAGTAAATACTGTACATAAAGGTGTCTAGGATGAAATTCACAAATTTAATAGTCTATATTAGAGGCTATATGATAGTCTATATAGGAGGCCTATACCATATAATAGTCTATATAGGATGCCTGGTCGAGGACTGGGCCACGGGGTTGCTAAGCCCTGAAGACACCTCAAGGTATATTCCTTCTGTTTTTGGTTTGTATGCTTCTCAGTTGTTTTGATTTTAAATTAAATTAATATGTCCTGATTGTTTTTATGCAGTCAGTATATTTGTATTATATAATGGTAATATTTTTAAATTATATAACAGTAATATTTTTAAACTGTTTTTACATAGGATAAACCACATACAGCGAAGTGCAAATATTCCCATTCCCACATCAATAAACAATGCTGGAGGAGCTGGACCTGGGGGAGGTGGAGGGGGAGTAGGAGCGCTACCAAATACCGGCTCTCTTCCTGACTTGACGCAAGTTCAATATCTGCAGCCTATGAATCCCCCTTTGCCTGATACAGACTTGACAGTGAGTCCTTACTATTTTATATATTAATTTATACAATATTATCAAATACAATGTATGGATATGTTTATTTAATAAAAATAGTCATGACATTACTTCAAAGTACTGGTAGAAATAAAATTTGTTGTAATATTTAGGCCTATTGGATGAGTTACCTTGTCATAATCAACGATTTCAATTCCATTCCCTCAAAATAGTTTCTTTTCTGAATAGACCTTACAGAATTTGCAACCAGGCTCACCTCGTCTTGGTTCAGGCTTCTCTTCAGGGGGGCTTGGTGATCCGTATAGTAGTGGACAAGCCTCTCCCAGGGGAACATCCCCAGGACCTTCACCATCCCTTATAAGAAAACAGAAACAAAAACCTTATCAACCTCTACACATAAACCGTGTATCACACCACTCCCAAAGCAAAGTAAGTTATAACTTCAACTGGTACCTAATTGCTATACCAGCCCAATTGCACTGCTTCATTTGCAGATTCCAACAGGCCATTGCTCAACTGATTTTATGATTTTGTTATATAAAGTTCCCTTTAGTAATAAAAGTGACACTTCATCTTCTTCCTCTCTCCTCTTTTTCCAAGGAGTGGATACATGGGACACATACATCAAGGTCAGACACAAACACAGGGTGGGGAAGTTGTGTGAAAAATGGACATGAGTCATCTCAGGGGAGATACACTAGAAGAAATCTTGTACTAAGTATATCACAGTATCAAAAATAAAATGTGGGGAGGAACTGGAAGAAATTTAAGAAACAAAATGTATATTGGAGCTAAGCTCTGTTAAGGAGGAAAAACAATGAATAGCCAAAGTAAAGTACACAGGCCCCTAGCATTTGGAATCAAACAGTGGATTGGTCTTTTTTCATGGCAGATTCCATTTGTGGACATGTTAAAAAGTAATCCAGATGCAAGGACAGCAGTCCAGCAAGTGACAGTGCAGGCAGCCACTTTGCAGGAAGCAGCAATGAATGCAAGTCAGCTACTACAGAGAGAAAAAAAACAATAACAATAGTAAGACCAAGGGAACTGGAAGAAACCAACAAAGTTAAGTAAAGAGTGAGGGCCAGAAATAAAGTAACAGGGATCCTGGCAAGTTAGAGGTGGCAGGGAGGGGGGAGGCAGATGCTTGTGGTGCATGTGGTAGTACACTTCCCTCACACCTCCTCTCTGATTTTGACCAGGTTCGAGCCCTAGGCAGAAAGAATTGACTGGGCACCAATCCTTAAGATGAAAGATGAGAACTTGAGATGAGCTATGAGAAGGGGAAAGCTCTAAGCCTGCTACTCAGCCTAACATCATATGATCCTGTACCCACCTGTCTAAAAAAGAAAGAAAGAATTTATTTTGGCTAGATTGGTATAGGAAATCAATCGGGTTATAAGGGAGCTGTTCACTAATGAACTATAAGAGATGAATTCTTAGGAAAGAAAATCAGACTTGATTGCTTTTCCTTCTTTCATAGGAAAGAAAAGCAATAATCTGTTTCACTGCCTTGCATAAAAATTTCATGAAGACATTGGTAGAACATCTGGAGAGAAGAACATTTATAACACAGAGCCAGCATTGGTTCAGGGATGGATATCTTCCCTCACAAATTTGATAAACTTCTAGGACTGAACAACAGGAATTAAACAAAAAAAGATAGGGGTGGGTAGACTGCAAGTTTTTGGATTATGATAAAGCCTTCATCTTGGTACCCCACATGAGACTAGTGCACAACTTAGATAAACAGGCAGAAGTGACAGGAAAATGGTCCAGTAGATAAGGGAGTATGTTAGCAACAAAAGACAATTACAGTGAGACCCACCTCCTCAACTCGACTCTTCAGCAAGATCGTTACGCTTAGGTGGGTGTGCCTGGGTTCCCTGCTCCATTCTGTCCTCTCTCAGGGCTCATGGTTTTGGGGCTCCTCCAAGGGTTGCCACACCTAATCTTAGTTTGGAGGTGGTTGGGTCAGATATTTCCACAGGTCTCTCATCGTTTTTGGCTTTTGGGTATTTGGGGTGGCCCTGCTCTCTATCTCTGGCATCTTGAGGAGTTCTCAGCTCCTACCCAGGGCCTCCTGTTGATAAGGCTGCTAGGACTTGGGGATTTCAGAGGTGGGCTGTTGATTGTCTTTTGACACTTCTTAGTTCTTGGTCCCTGACCCTGTTGATTTTCTGCTCCACATGGGGCATTTCCTTTTCCCCCTCAGTCGATATTAGAACATACTTCCTCCTTGGGGCTTCCCTTCAGTGTTTCCAAGTCTCGTTCAGATCTACCACTTCTATGCAGGTTTACAGGGTCCTATCTTAGACCGACTGCAGGCCAGGTGGGCCTGCTTCAGTTTCTACTCTGAAACTGAAAATGTGCTTCGGGGATGGGCCCACATGCTTGGGTTTGCATATCCTTTTCTGCGGTTTGTGGTCCTACATTTTTCTTGGCACTCCCCTTTCTTTGGGGGCTTGACACCCTTTCTGTCACACACTTAGGTTATTACACGATCTGTGGGCTGACATGCAGCTGGATGGGTTTATAGTTGTTTAGGGGAATGAGGCATTCCCAACTTGGCCTGTCACTTTGTTTTGCACACACCCCCCAAGTCTGAGCAAGGTGTGATGCATATTGCACCTTGGTTGATCCATATAAAATCCTGCATTTTCTGTCCCGCTGGTTGCAGCTGCTTGCTGGGTGTGCTACTAGTTGCCATTTTGATAGTGGGATAAAAGGTTGGCTAAGCTATCTTCACTGGATTGGTCTTGCAATGCTTGGGCATTCCAGGTTGTCTCCAGTATCTTTCAGTGGGGATGTCATGGGTCTTGGTTTGGCCATCTATTCTTCTATTCCACATGGTCATCTGCTTGATATTGAATGCAGGTGTAGTTGAAATGTCCTCGACTTTGCAATGAATGCCCTGCTGCTTCCCGTTCCATTCTCTTGGAGGTGCTTGCCAAGATTGGGTTTCTTTCTCTGGTCTTCCCTGTGCCTTTCCTGTCCAGTATTCTGCATTGCCACTCTCCATCAGGTTTATTTGGTTCTTTTGGCAGGTGTGTGGCTCATGCCTCTGAGCCTCCAGGGCACATCATTTGGAATTTTCTGATTCTCCTGTGGTTTGGGGGTTGACTAGGGTTGTTCATGTCGAGCACACGTATATCAGCTCTTCATCTTCCCTTGAGCTTCTCATGTCACTCATGACTTTTTCCAGGTTAATGCATGGTTTATCTTCAATGCTCGAGATTTGCCTTAACATTCCTCGATGATTGACTGGTGTGGGCTCCAAATTAAGTTGCTTGTCTTTTAGTCAGAAATGGGATTTTTTCCCAGTTGGCAGCTTTCAGGTTTCACTTTGACTGGCAGTGGTCCAGTTTGATTCCATTGCAGGTTTTAATCTGACTCACAATTGTGATTCCAGGATGGTTTCCTTATCATTTCAGCTGGTAGGTCAGCTACCCTTGATGTCTCGCTTCTGTCCGGTGGTACGGAATTCCAGCAGTCTATCAGGCAGCTGTGTGGCTTCCTGCACTTTGCATGGTTTCTCTATTAGACCATATTTGGCTGGAAGTGTCATTCCAGTTCCTTCTGGTGTCACCTGTTGTAATGTTGCTAGATTCATTAGGGCGGTCCCTGGGGGTTTGCAGGGGGATTCTTTGTTCTGAGTTCATGCTGTTTCATTTTTTTTTGGGGTGGGGGGGGGGGGGATTGTCTTCGCCTACAGGTTTTTTACCTTCTGGTTGAAACCATTGCCTGCTTCATCTGCAGGTGGTACCTGTCATGGTTTGCATGCTGGTGTGCACTGTTGGGCTCTCATCTTCCACAGCGCTTCAGAACCTAGGTTAACTGCCTCTTTTCCAGTGGTTCTTTGCCTCTGTTGAGACCATTCCAGTCAGTCTCTTTCCCTATGGTGTTGGCCTTTGTAGATAACCCAACTTTTGGTTCTCTGGGTTCCATTCTTCACACAGTTCTCATATGGGGTGTATTGCATGTGCTAGTGGCTGATTTCTTCCGTTTCCATCCAACCTCGGCAGCATAGGAGTTACCTTACCATTCTGGTTGGTAGTTGGAAGGGTAGGTTTCCTGTGGTGTACTGGTTTGCCTCAGAGTGAGCTTGATGCCTTCCTTTGTGTGTATCCGTGGTTCATGGTTGTCTGACATTTTCGGTGGCTTCATTTTCTCATGCTAAAATTGGTGAGCTCTTCCCTTCGGTTTGGTTTCATTTGTCAGTGAGGTGGGCTATGTTGCTCTTTGGCGGATGACTCCACTTTTGTCCTGGGTCTTTTAGCTCGGTGTCCACTCTTGAGCATAGTGTCCGGGCTCTCATGGGTGCTCAGCAATGTTGTTTTTCCTCGATGGTTTGATCCTCTATTTGCCTGCCTGTGCATGTAGTGCATTTTGGCAGAGCCTTTCCCATTCCTGCCCTTAACTCTCTTCCTGTGATGTTCAATGGTCATGTATTAGATGGTGCATGAATTGTTGGGCTGGCATTTTGGGGCCTGGGACAATCAAGGGTGCCATCATTGTTTACATAGGATCAGTATATCTTGAGGTTATCTTGAGATGATTTCGGGGCTTTTTTTTTTTTAGTGTCCCCGCGGCCCGGTCCTCGACCAGGCCTCCACCCCCAGGAAGCAGCCCGTGACAGGTGACTAACACCCAGGTACCTATTTTACTGCTAGGTAACAGGGGCATAGGGTGAAAGAAACTCTGCCCATTGTTTCTCGCTGGCGCCTGGGATCGAACCCAGGACCACAGGATCACAAGTCCAGCGTGTTGTCCGCTCGGCCGACCGGCTCCCATAGCATAGTATAGCAAATATATCCATGCAGTTGTCCATTTTAGTGTGCTCTACATTTCTGGTGGTCTTTCTCTTGGTTACTGTGTGGATCTTAAACCCCAAGGCTCCCCTTCTCTCTACCAGAGGGCCTGATAGGTGAGTGGACAGCGCTCGGGATTCGAAGGCCTGAGATTCCGGGTTCGATCTCTGGTGGAGGTGGAAACAAATGGGCAGTTTCTTTCACCCTGATGCCTTTGTTCACCTAGCAGTAAATAGGTACCTGGGAATTAGACAGCTGCTACGGGCTGCTTCCTAGGGGTGTGTGAAAAAAAGGAGGCATTGTCAAGGATTGGGCTGCAGGGACGCTAAGCCCTGAAATCATCTCAAGATAACTTCAAGATAACCTCTCTATTGAGTGGACCAGATTCTGGTACTGGTCTCTGAGAGGTGATGGTGAATCAGTAGATTTTGGTTTGATTCTAAAGGTTTAACAGTTATATCACTGTGTAGCTCAAAAAGCTACCAAGGGGCTCACCAGAAAGTGTCGTTTCAATACACTCAACACTGATTTTTTACAACTACTCCTTAACCATGCCTCATAGCATCTTTTATGTCATCATCTTAATAGCAGTGTCTTCAGAGATGGTATTACCAATTTTATAAGAGATAATGGTGTCTTAGGGCTTGAACTAGGCTGTACAGAGTGGTTTAGTTACTTGAAACCAGTCATGAATAAATAGATATGTGATGTGGAGTTTGTGGACCAGTACATTTTCATAATGCAAGTGTTTGCTCTTATGTTTGCTCTCATGTTTGTGTTGTCTACCCCAAATGATGTCGAGCATGTTTTTCTATATTACACTGGTGATCATTTGTTTTTGGGGCTAGATAATTTGGTTCTACGACTGCACAACTCTCATTTTTGGCTTTGAGCCCTTATGGTGAATTCAAGGTTCATCTATCACCAAACAGGAAAGAAAGTTGGCTAGATTAACTTGTGCAGTTCAAGGAGTTTGCAACTTTTAACTATCCTTTGGTGTTGATTCTGAGCCCAAAAGATTTTATAGAATCCATCATGTAAAAAAAGTCCCTGGGGTAACACACTAACCCCATGCCTTGCAAGTGATTTGGTCTGGGCTCAAGTCCTGGCTAGGAAGGATGGACTAGGTTGATTACCTGGTTGATTACCTGGGTTCTGGGAGTTCTTCTACTTCCCAAGGCCAGGCTTGATTTGTGAGAGTTTGGGTACTCAGACTCAGTCCTTAACTGCTCAGCTCTGTTCACCCAGCAGTAATTGGGTACCTGGTTTTAAGCCATTTAGCAGGTAGTGTTCCAGGGGAAACTAGTGGATAAGGCTTACCATGAGCTATGAGAAGGGAAGGCTCTGAGCCTGCTAACAGGAGTCAGAAGTCATCTTGTCCTGTACCCTCCTGTGTATTAAAACATCTTAGACATCTCCAAATGTTTATGGTTGTCGATCACCATGTGAAATGCTTTCTTTAATGTTTATTTCATCGACTTGATTCACCAGTCTGCTCTAATCAAAGGCTCTACTTATGCTGAAACAATAAATAGTATCACATTAGCCAAATTATCTGAAACAAATACTCATGCATTTAATTTTCTTAGCAAACTCTTAGAATCTTGCTATGTTGTTTTTCATCTGAACTATGAAACGTTTGGACTATCCTTTGTAGATTCCTCTACTGATATTCTTATATGAAATACGTGGCTTAGAATTTTGTGCGGTGATGAAAAATATTAGGATTATAATAATTATACAAGTTTTATCCCAAAATATCTTTAAAATATTGAATAAAAGATAATAATTTAAGAAACATGTGTAAGAAATAATCATAGCAATAATTGCACATCATCCCAAATTAGGGGTTATTTCAGCAGTTACATATACACATTTCACTCTCCAGTATTTTGTTACTCTTATATACATTAAGGTTTTCATAATAATAATAATACAGAGGCCAACTTGTTTTCCAAACCGGTCTGGACTGAACTAGGCTTAAAATCCAGGTTTATCCTGCTAACTGGATGTACCTGCCTGCCCAAGAAAATTTATATTTTATGTCCAAAAATTAATAGCAGTTCTGTACAAGTTCACTGTGTATTGTAAACTAAAGGCATGATAATATAGAAGTAGAAATGACTTAAATAATAAGAGTACTCACTAAGAGTCCTGGGGCCAGATTCACAAAGCAGTTACGGAAGTACTTACGAATGTGTACATCTTTCCTCAATCTTTGACGGCTTTGGTTACATTTATTAAACAGTTTACAAGCATGAAAACTTCCCAATCAATTGTTGTTATTGTTATAAACAGCCTCCTGGTGCTTCGGAGCTCATTAACTGTTTAATAATAGTAACAAAGTCACCAAAGATTGAGAAAAGATGTACAGGTTCGCAAGTGCTTGCGTAACTGCTTCGTGAATCTGGGCCCTGGTGTTCCTCCACATACAGTCCTGGAATGACGTCTAGATTAGGTTAGGTGATTTTTCTTGCTTGTACAACCTCCTCAAATTTGAACACATACTCTTCTGCAATTCCTATGTCAGCTGACTGTCATCAATCACTATACACACATGATGATCATTTCCTTGTGAAAATGGTTCTCTCTCCTGGATTGGCAACCCTGCTGCTGTTATATTTGTTTCATCTCACATTTGCTTGTACAGTACAGTACAGTACAGTACTGTCAGTGCATCATCAAACTTTGACCGACTGACTGCTTCCTCCTCTGCATTGATATACTGTATCATATTTACTTTGAGCATAATAAGCAAAGATCTTTTTTTTACCCTTCAAATGGAAAGAATGTCTTTGCTGACTTTATATTCTTGTACATAATCTTCCAAGGGGACTACTCTTCTCTCATAAGCTGTACATTGTAGTAAAAAAAAAATTAGAACATGTTTCCTTGTGGGTGTGTGGCTAATTCAAGTCGTCAATGATACAGTACCCACAATTTTTTTAAATCACGGACTGCAGGATATTTCCTATTTTCTGTGAAATAAGACTGTAGGTTTAAAAATATTTAATGCCACACTATGAAACCAGCTCAGACTGGGTCGTGCCGGTACTCTCTCAGCTCGGTGGCAATTGTGTCGGCTACCCAGCAATTTAGGCCAAACTTCTCAGAGCTACCCAACACATGTGAGATTCCAGGGATGGGAGGAAGGTGGGGGCCTTTTAAACACAGGGAGTTCGAAAGCAGGGAAAGCTGCTGTAATTGTATTCCATAAAGTTAAAGGATTACGTATGTATTACTTTCATAGAGCTCAAATTGCATTCATTTTTTCAAATGCAGTGATATGATGATGTTTCAGAACACGAGTTTCAAATGATGTTATATAGAATCCAACAGAAGGAAAATACAATGAGTTGTTAATGTACTTAAGTTGCAAGTGTGAAGCAACTAACTGTTGAATAATAGAATTCAACAATAAATGGTTAGTGCTGTTAAGAGATTTGGAATCTTTTTAGTAAAAGAATATGGTGCAATAGATAAAATTAAGGGTTACATTTGAAAAGTTGATTATCCAAGTCAATTTGTCTTTTACATGATGATTTACACTAACATGTGCAATAATATGATTACACATTGCATAAACCTGAATTACAGGATATATAGAAACTAGAAAAATTAAAAAATTTGTGAGCTAAATTATTTATTGGTACAGTATGTTAATACAGTACTATTTAGTCTTCTATAATAATATAGATCAAAGCTGGCTAGTGTTTTGATTACTTGGTTTACTTGTGTACAGTATTTTTAATATTGGAAACAATGATAATAAAATATAATGGATATACTGTGGCACCTCAGCTTACGACTGCCCCTACTTATGACTTTTTCGAGGTTACAACCCCAATTTCATTGAAAAATGCTACTCGACTTTCGACCTTTGCCTCGACTAGTGACTTTGTTGATACACGTATGAGTCAACTGAAAGCATGGTTCCTGGTGGCACGGGTGACCCTGCCTCAGTTTACCAGAGCCTTCCGCCTATTGACAATCGTGCTTGTAAAGAATTTCATTGTTTTTGTGCTTTTTTGTTTTTTGAACATAAAAGTAATTATTATATATCATGCCATGGGTCCCAAGAAAGTCAGTGGTAAGGTTCAACCTAAGAAAATGCATGTGAAGATGACCATAGAGGAAAAACAAGAGATCATTTGTAAACATGAAGATGGTGTGCGGGTTGTTGATCTAGCTAGGCAGTACAACAAATCTATGTCAACGATATCCACTGTACCTGCTTAGAAAAAGGACATTATGAGTGCTAAAGTGACAAAAGGCGTATCAATATTCGCGAAACAAAGAACACAAACACTTGAGGATGTTGAAAAGTTACTAATTTGGATACACAACAAGGAGTTGCAGGTAATAGCACCTCAGAGGCCATCATTTGTGAAAAAGCAAGGCTTTTTCATGAAGCAGCATGAAGGTCTTATAAAGAAAACCCCTGGAATGAGTGCTGCAGATACGAAAGAGTTTAAGGCGAGCAGGGGATGGTTTGAGAAATTTAGAAAAAGAAGTGGCATTCACAGTGTTGTGAGTGATGTGTGTTGTGAGTTGGTGCAGGAACACATTGAAGAACTGACCACCGAAGAACTCTTAGCCCTTCACAAGGAGCAGCAACAAGAGACAGCTGAGGAAATTTCTTCAGGGGAAGAGGAGGCAGTACAGAATGTCCCTTCCTCAACAATTCAGAAGTGGTGTGCATCATGGGAAGAAATGCAAAGTTGAGTTGAAATAAATCTCCCAAATCATGCTGCAGTAGGCCGTTACCTTAACCTTTAATGACACGGATGCCTCAATACAGACAAGTGTTCAGACGTAGGAAAAACAAGTCTCTAAGGAAAGGTTCCTATTAAGAAAAACAAGCAGTGAGCCACAACCAGGTCCTACTGGTATGCAGGCTAAACATAGGAGAGAGAGTACCCCAGAGAGGTCATCACTGCCTAATATTATAATAGAAGGGGGACTCCCTTTCCAAACAGTGACACCTCTCCTCCTCCCCACCGCCTCTCCGTCTTTCATACGCCAACAAGACTCCTCAATAAAGGTAAGATATTCATACTGTATTGTAAATAGTATAAAAAGTACTATTCAATTTAAATTGTATTTTTAAATTAATATTTGTTGGGGTTGTGGAACGGATTAATTCAATTTGCATTATTTCTTGCGGGAAAATTCTTTTCGACTTACGATTTTTCAACGTGCGACTGATCTCTGGGAACTGATTACAGTAAATTCCTAAGTGGAGATATCACTGTACAATAAAAGGGAAAAGAATTTAATGATAATTAAAAGCTTTTACTTTTTATCACCTCTAAGCAGTGCACAGTTTTTCTGGGGGGAGCCCCGTCGGCTCCCCGGAGCTTTACCGGCTGATATGCTAATGTCAGACTTTGGCATCAGTCATGTGTATGGAGTTCTAGGGCCTACCGGGGACCACGAGCCAGAACCTGGCCCCCTCAGAGAGGCAAGGGGAGCAATGGCCTATAGAAACCCCCGTGTGGTTGGAAGCATTCTATGTCTGCCATCGACCGGGTCAAGCATCCAGAAAGGTAAGCATTCCAAAACAAACCCCTATTCTGGTGAAAATTGCTACCTAAGCCGAACTAGTGAATAGAACTCTTCAACAGAAAACACGGAAACTAGTATGACGTCATACGTCACCGCGCCGCTGTCTGCGCAGCTCCCCCCTCCCCGGGAGGGGGAAGGGGGAGCCCCAGACCTCCCACGCCGGCTATCCACCCATCAGTTCTTCGGCTGATGCTATAGGCAATGGTTATGTGCTCCGGCTCCAGTGGTTGTTTCAGCACTGTACCTAGAGTGTGGTGTCTGTTTTCTAGGTGGTGCGTGAGCCGGGTGTGATTCTTCAGTACTCGGGCTGCATGCGCCTAGGGTTCCCTTCCCTAGGTGCCCTGTAAGTACTGCCCTTGGGGCTTGGGGCCACCTTCCACAAGTTCCTTGGGTCCTGCCCCTGCTTGGCCGTTTACCGCTTGGTTTTCGGCCGCTCTTTGTGTGCTCGGGTGTTCTGTCTCCCTTGTTCGCCTTAGAGTAAGGGGCAGTGTTTGCACTGGTGGGGCGCGGGGTACTGTGCAGCTTGTCTTTACCAATCATAGCGGCCGGCTCTGTTCCGCTTGGGTACGCTGTCCTCTTGCGGGGTTTTCTTTTTCTTTTGTTTATATACCTGGTGGGGGGGTCTGCCTTCGTTCTTGCCCCTTGTGTCCCTTGTGTTCTGAGTATTTCTGGTGGTACCCCCTGCTAGGTCCCCGTGAGTGTACACGTCCCGGGGGTTCAGCTCTTAGAAAGTTGTTTGGTAGCTTGGGTGCCGGTTAGCAGTACCCTGCCTGGGATTACCTGAGCGCGAGTCCTCTTAAAGTAAACGCTCGGGACCCTGGGAAACCCCTGGGGGCGCGCGGGTCCGATGGATGTGACCCCAGAGCCCCCCCCTCGCTTCCAGCGAGTTTGAGGGTTGCTCTCACCTTTTGTCTCTGGGTGACTCTCTGTTTTGCCTCCGTCTGCTGCCTGTGGGGTCGGTGACACCTTCGACCCGGTGTCCTGCGAGTTTGGTTGCTCGTTGTGGCTCGGTTACCCAGTTGTGCTGGCAAAGCGGGTGCGGGCAGCAGGGGCGTTGCACTTGAGCCTTGGTGGTGGCAACGTTCTCGTGGTTTCCTCCCCGGGAGCCCCGGGGCTGCCCCGTTGTATTTCGTTTTGGGACTTGGGGGTGTTGGTTGCTTCGGTTCCATCCACGCCCCCTTGTCTTTCCCCTGGTTCACCCTTCCTGCCTGTATCCGGTTCCTTACCGTCTGTAGGTTCAGGGCGGGGTGTTTGGTGGTGTTGAGACTCGGGCAGTCTCGGGGAATTCCCCTTCCGGGGTAGTGACGGGGGCATTTGGGCCTGTTCCTCCAGCCGTGTTGTATGAGTCTGCCAGTGGGCTCCCTTCCTTAGTGTTTTCACGGCTGCCCCGGTTTTCTGGTACGGCCGGGGCTTTGGGGGAACGGCTCGGCCCCGGGGCCTGTCGTGTAGGTTCCCGGGGCTGGGGAGGGGCTGACTTGGGGGGGCCTTGGCCCCGTTAGACCCCGTGGGGGGGTTTTATCCCCCTCTCGGCGGGGCTTGTGGTTCCGCGGAGTGGGGTCTTTCCTCCCCACTCGCCGTACGTGCTGTTGGACGTCGGCCCCTCCCCGGGCTCGGTTCCTTGGCCTTTGAGTCGGTTGGTTCCGTCCTGTGGGTGGATGTTTCCTCCCCCGCTTTTTGGGACGGTGTTTTTGTCATGTTTCCCCGTTCGATGGGGTTCTGCGTGACTTTTGATCTCGGGTGCGCCTGCGCCTTCGTGTGCCTTCGGGACTAGTGTTGGCTTCTGTGTTCTCGAGGGTACGGGAAGGTTTTTCGCTACTTCCCGCATTATTGGAACGTCTGTCGGCTCCTAGTACTTGTCGCCCTGTTGGGCTACTTGTCGCCCGGTTGGGCTACTTGTCGCCCGGTTGGGCTACTTGTCGCCCGGTTGGGCTACTTGTCGGCCGTTTGGGCTACTTGTCGCCCGTTTGGGCTACTTGTCGCCCGTTTGGGTTCCCTTTTTTTTGGAGCTCTTTGCTTCTTTGGCCGGTTTTATTGTTCCTGCTTCCTCTTTTGGCTCTTTTTCTCGTGCAATAGTCCTGGCTGGCGCCTTCCCGCAGGGAGGGTGTGCGGTTCGGCCTGCGTGTTATGCGCATGCGCCGTGGAGTTTGTTTTGGTCTGGGCGATGGTTCAGTGCTGGGGTTTTGCGCCCTTTTTTGCTACAGTGCTTCGCCTCTCGTTCTTCTCCCTGGCTGCGGTATGTGCCCCTTTGCGCCAGGGGTGTCCTGGTTCCCAGTTGTGGGGAAGACACCGCGGTTTTCTGTGTCATGGGTGTGGACCGCCTCCTTCGCCTCTCCCTGTTCTCCTGCGGGTCCGGCTCTGGCGTCTTCACCTGGCGGTGCTCCCAAGTTCTTCTGGGCACGGTTGAGTCGTGTCAAGTTCGAGCCACCATTCGCCGGGTGAGTTTCTGCGGTCTGGCGTCTTTTGGCCGGGCGCTGGATGCGGCGGTGTTCATATACCTGTCTTTATTTAGGTATAATTTTGTACGACTGAGACCGTTCGCACACCAGTGACTGTCCCTTTATCACCCCTTCCTGTCCCCCTCATGTGCATGTCCAACCCATGCTGGAGTCGTTCAGGGGACCCTCCTTTTTTAATGTTGAGGTGTGGGGGTTGTAGGGTTGGTTCTGTACTCACCTGGTGAGGCTCCTGGCTGTGCTTGCAGGATTTGAGCTCTGGCTCTTGGGTCCCGCCTATCTGGTAGAACTTGCGGGATAGTACCAGTGGAGTGCAGTGGTGCTATTGGCACTTTTGGGGAACACTGTATTACCATCAGTGGTCTGTGCTTGTTACACGACCTACTTGCGAGCATAAGCCTTCTTGCTGGTTCGTCCGTGGACTTCCAGGGCGCACTGGCCTGTTTTCGTATGGCAGTTCCGGCCCGTCCTGGTTGTGGGGGTATGTGGGCCGGTGGACTGCTCCTAGCAGCTGCCTGGTGGGCCATCCTCTGGCCGGTCTGGCCTGACCTTGGGCCGGGCTTGAGGTGTAAAAGAGCTCCCAGTACCTCATCCAGCAGGTATCGAGCGGGGTTTCTCCGCCGTCGGTCGCCTGGTGCAGGTTTCTGGGCCTGCAGGGTTTTTGTCGTGTCTCAGTTGGCCCTGTCTGGGGTCTGCCTGCTCCGTTCTCTGCCTTTGCAGAGGGGAGTTGCTATTTACATGTTGCATGTTGCAGTGGTGCCTGTTGCTGCTGCTGCTGCACGTGAGCATTGGTACCGTGTTTCACGGTGGCGTGTCCTTGTTCCTGTGTCCGGTTGTGGAGTGGCGCTTTGCTGCCGTTTTGTGCCTGGGGATTGCGTGGGGTTTTTGTCCCTGCCTGATTGTCCACCCCTGGTTGTTCTTCGGGTTTTTTTTTTTGTGCTTCTGCTCTTTCTTCCTGCCACTTCTGCAGCAGGAATGTTCTGCGTGTGTTCTTAGGCGTTGGTCAGCCTGTGTCCTGTGATGTGCTTCTTTGTCTCGGTCTGTTGCAGTTGTTCGTGCCCCTTGGTTCGGGTCCTGTTCTGGCGGCGACCCTTCCGCCTTCTTTGGTTTTCCTAGCTTGCCCTGCCGGTTGTTGTTGTTTTATTTTTTTGGGGGGGTTCTTGCGATGTCTCGCATCGGACCCGTCGTTTCTGAACTCCTGGCGGGCTTGCATGCTTCGGAGTTTTTCTGTTCGGCAGACGTTCCATCTCCTTGTGCCGCCTGGGTTTCGGTGGTCGCGCCCGAGATCTTCTCGCGGCTCCGCCTTTTTCCTGGGCTCGGGGGGGCCTTGTCGGGGCTGCTTATGTTCTGCCTCGTGGTCTCGCCTCCGGTTGGTGGTCGGGTGGCTTCGTGGTAGGTGTCCCACCTGCGTGCTTTCTTGGCGGCAGTATGGGGTATTTTGGCGGTCCTTCCTTTTCCTGTCCCTTCTTCGGTGGGTCCTTCTTGTTGGCTTGGTTTACTCTCGGCTTGGTTTTCTAGTGGGGGTTGGGGGCCGTCGTCTTGCCACATACTGTCGCCTCTTTTCGTGCGGCGCAGGCGGAGCCGCTTCAGCTTGCTTTCGGTCTTGGTGTTGCTTCTGCACCGTTAGTCAGCTGTCTTGTGCGTCATTTCACCTCCGGCCTGTTCGTGCGCCGCTTGCACCATCCTGGTCTCTGGTCAGCGTGCTCTGTCTTCTCCTCGGTTGGTAGTGCCCCTTCGGTTCCGGTGTGTTTTTTCGTCGGCTCTTTCCTTTGGGCCTTTGCCTCTGGGGGTCGGTTCGCTGTGTTTTCTTGCTCCTTCGGTTTTAGCGTTTTGGTTGTTTGATGGCAGCAGTCTCCATCTTTTCTGGCGCGGGGTGGGGCTGCTGCATTCTGGTGGGGTCCAGGGTTTGTTGGTGCTTTGTTGGTAGGGCCGGGGGTGTGTCGTTTTTGTGTTCAGTGGCGGCCCTCTGCTGTTGTTTGCGTGCCACGGCGTTTGGGTCCGGAGCGCGTTTTGCGTTGATCCGGTTCTGTTCTTCCCGGTTCGCGGGTGATGGTGTCCCGGGTGGTCAGCCGTGTTCTTGCGGCTAAGCTGCCTGTGTTCTTCCCTCATGCCTGTGGCGTTCGTGGCTTCGCTGCTCTCGCTGCCGTCTGGGCGACGTGGCCTTGCAGTCTTTCGGGCATGGATTTTTGGTGTTCGTGCAGGGGCCTTGCTGCTCGTGGTTCTCGTGTTGTTCCCGGGATTTTCGGGGCTGTGGCGCCTTGGGTTGGCGTTTGCTGCCGGTTGTCTCGCCTCCTTGGGGGGTGCGTGGTGTCCGCCTCCCGGTTTTGTCCCTTTGACCTTCCTCTGTGGGTAGTTAGCTCCGGGGAGCCGACGGGGCTCCCCCCAGAAAACCAGCGTTGAATGTAATGAAACGCCATTTTCTGGGTGAGACCCGGAGGCTCCCCGGCAACCCTCCCTCCCTCCGGTCGGCGTTTTTCGCGTGTTTTGACATCCAGCCTCAGAACTGATGGGTGGATAGCCGGCGTGGGAGGTCTGGGGCTCCCCCTTCCCCCTCCCGGGGAGGGGGGAGCTGCGCAGACAGCGGCGCGGTGACGTATGACGTCATACTAGTTTCCGTGTTTTCTGTTGAAGAGTTCTATTCACTAGTTCGGCTTAGGTAGCAATTTTCACCAGAATAGGGGTTTGTTTTGGAATGCTTACCTTTCTGGATGCTTGACCCGGTCGATGGCAGACATAGAATGCTTCCAACCACACGGGGGTTTCTATAGGCCATTGCTCCCCTTGCCTCTCTGAGGGGGCCAGGTTCTGGCTCGTGGTCCCCGGTAGGCCCTAGAACTCCATACACATGACTGATGCCAAAGTCTGACATTAGCATATCAGCCGGTAAAGCTCCGGGGAGCCTCCGGGTCTCACCCAGAAAATGGCGTTTCATTACATTCAACGCTGGTTTTTTAATAATGGAATACAATCCCAATTAACTGGATCCCTATTTAGTGTATTCTTGAATTAACCAGAAGATATTAATTCGGGAATTGCATTGAAAATCTAGTTTGTAATTCAGTTATCCGGGAAATGCAGTGTGTGGTTTCCCGTATAGTATAAACAGATTATCTTGGAAGGGGCTGGCACTTACTTGAAGAATATAAAACAAAAATAACTTTACATAGCCAAATAATCCTTTTGTAGGTATGTCATGAAGTGAATGGTGAAACAAGTACACTGTTAAGTACACTGATCCATAAGTGGCAGTAATCTTGTGTGTATCAAGTGAGTGTAGGGTGGCAGGCTGCTCCACATTGTTTCACAACTACTGTACTTAAAAATGACTTCCAGCCAAAAACTATTGACAATGCCTCTGCCATTTGCTGTTTCCTCTTCCCTTTTCTCACCACCACCACCATCCTTTGTTTCTTTATACACATAATCAGCCTTAACACACAATTTGTTAATGTAAATAAATTTAAAGTTATGTGTGATTAGCTTGTAAGTTGGTCACTTTTCCATACTATATGATCTTAAAATATGCAGAAGCATTGTAAATATTGTACAGGTAAATATTGTACAGAAAGTTGTAATTTTGTCCACCTGGAACTATGTAACAGGTTACTAGATGAGACAAAATATCATGACAAAGCCTGTCCAGCATTTCATATCATAGGAATCAGATGAATAAAACCAAATGAATGCCAGCTGATACATAGAATAAGAAATAATTCTAAGTCACAATCACCACAATTCTAAATCTGGTTATTGTCCTTGTATATAAATCACCTGGTGCAAATCCTCAGCAGTTTAAAGACCAACTTATGAAAATAGAATACTGCTTAGAAAACCTCACAAACCCTGCCCTTAACATCATCTTACTTGGTAATTTCAACTTAGGACATCTAAAATGGGAAAAATGTGGCAAATACTGTTATAGCGGAGAATGTCCCAGGAAGCAGTCTGAATGAACAGTCACGTACAAATGACCTCTTGCAGATGTGTGACAGATTTACTTTAAACTAGCAAATAGTAGAGCCAACTAGGAAGGAAAACATCCTAAACCTTATTTTTACTAGCAACAATGAGCTGATCAGAGACAGAATGATTACAACTACTTGTTACTCAGATAACAACCTGATCGAAGGTCAGACGAGCCTGGGCAATAGACCTCTGCAGCCAATCTCAAATCCCAGAGGAGGAGAATTGAGCAAATTAAATTTGAGTAACAAACTGATTAACTGGGAAGAAATAAACCAATACCTTGCAGAACTATGCTGGGAAGAATAACTACATAATGTACACCTAAACCAGTGCTTCGAGAAAATAGGTACTGTAGCACTAGAAACATGTAGATGTTTCTAGTGAGAAAAAGAGAAAAAGTTGCACACTGGTACGAGAACTGCGCTCCCTCTATAGGCAAAGACAACAAATAGCAGAACATCTCAAATGCTCCACACACACTCAACAACAACAAGGAAAGCTGTGTAGGGAAATAGAAATGATCGCGCTGAAGCTGAGAGAATCCTTTCGAATCAAAGCGAAGCAAAGGAAGCAAAAGACCACACATGAAATAGAGAGGAACCCGAAATATGTTTTTTTGTATGCAAAAACAAGAACAAAAGCTGCATCCAGCATTGGGCCCTTGCACAAGGGTGATGGAACTTTCACAGATGACGACAAAGAAATGAGTGAAATACTGAGGCTTCATTATGATTCTGTTTTCAGTGAAACCCTGACCACATTGAAGATCGATAATCCAAAGGAATTCTTCATGAATGTGACATCAACATAGAACCACATATAAGATGTCACCCTAACCCCACTGGACTTTGAAGTAGCCATAGACAGCATGCCTATGCACTCTGTGCCAGGTCCAGACTTGTGGAATTTTGTATTCATCAAGAAGTGCAAAACACCACTATCACAGGCCCTAAACATCTTTTGGAGATGGAGCCTTGATACCGGTGTCATTCCTGACATACTTAAAACAGCAGAGATCGTGCCACTTCACAAAGGAGGTAGTAAAGCAGATGCAAAAAATTATAGACCAATAGATCTAACCTCACACATCATAAAAATCTTTGAAAGAGTGCTAAGAAGTAAGATTACAAATCACATGGCATCACAACATCTAAATAACCCTGGACAACACAGGTTCAGAACAGAGCACTCCTGCCTCTCACAGTTGCTAGATCACTACGACATGACCTTAGGTGTTACGGAAGACAAGCAAACCGCAGATGAAATATACACAGGCTTTGCAAGGGCTTTCTACAGATGTGACCATGGTCTTGTTGCACACAAAATGCATGCAAAAGGAATTACTGTACTATATTGGCAAAGTAGGGAAATGGATCTTCAACTTCCTAACAGATAGAATGCAGAGTGTAATAGTTAACACAGTAAAATCCAGATCATCTACTGTGAAAAGCTCAGTCCCCCTCAAGGTATCATATTTGCTCCAGTACTTTTCTCATCCTAATATCAGAGACAGACAAGTATACAAACTACAGCACTGTATCATCATTTGCAGATGACACTAGGATTTTTATGCGAGTAGACTATATAGAGGACATGGCAAACCTCCAATCAGATGTAAATTGGGTTTTTTAATGGGCCACAGATAATAATATGATGTTTCACAATACAGAGTAATCACACTAACGTGATGTGTTAATGAGAAAACAGGGCGTGTGTGTGGGAACACCCACCGCATAGATTGGAACCCTCATTACAGCTCCTGCGAATTTTCTCAGTATGATGATTAATGAAAATAACTTCCAACTCCTGCGCTATGGAAAAAATAAAATTTAAAAATGGCAACTATATATAAAACGGAATCAAATCACACTATAGAATGAAAAATTAATGTAAAGGATCTAGAAGTAATCATGTCAGAAGACCTTACCTCTACAGAACACAATAAAGTAGCTGTCAGACTGCAAGAAAAATGAGAGGTTGGATAAAAAGGATCTTCCAAACAAGGATTGCCACACCAATGATGATACTTTTTAAGACACTAGTGCTCTCTAGGAGAACTCTATCAACATCAAGGGCCCAAGACTTTTCAACACTCCCCTATTACACGTAAGGAGCATAACTGGCTGGCCGCTCACAGTGTTCAAGAGAGAACTCGCAAACACCTACAAAAAATACCTAATCAACCAGGCTGCAGCTACATCCAATGACCTGGTTGACCAGATGACCAACTGGGAGGCCTGGTTGGAGACCGGATCACGGGGCTGTTGATCCCCAGAAGCTACACAAGGTAAGGTACACACAGTAGCGATAATATGGCTGAAAACCAATAACCCAACCCACACACATGAAATGAAAGTGACAACATTTCAGTTCATCCTGGACCCTTATCAAGTCATAGATAAAGACATAAATTATAATATCACCATTTGCAGCTGTAAACCATGTCTTTTAATGGACTACAGAAAATTTTGATTTTGCCATAGTAATGATTGTTTGCATTGTTTGTTATGGTTACAAATTTCTCTGAGCAGTTGCTTGTTTTAGAGTGTTTTGGCTTTCTGGTGGGTCTTGTACTCAGTTCTTTGGTAATCTGATCCCCCAGGCTCCCTTTTGTCTATTTGAGTGGGCCAGACACTGGTCGTGATCCCTGGTAAGTGCTTGTGGGTGCGTTCCTGGTGTATTCCACAAAGTTTATTACTTCCAGGTTGTAGCAGCATTGTGAAATTACTAAGTGGCCCACCAGAAAGAAGTGTTTGATTACATTCAATGCTGGATTTTTGTTGATGGTTGTCAGCAACATGTTTTTCGTACAGTACAGTATATAAATAGATTTTGCACTTGATGAAAATTCACTCAAA
The DNA here is from genome assembly GCF_040958095.1 of Procambarus clarkii. Lineage (NCBI taxonomy): Eukaryota > Metazoa > Arthropoda > Malacostraca > Decapoda > Cambaridae > Procambarus > Procambarus clarkii. The sequence continues at coordinate 4,012,948 of NC_091221.1, read as the reverse complement.
TTGTGATGCAAAGTAGAGTATAAATTGTAATTAAATAGGTAAGGAAAAGTTAGCTGTGTTCTGAGGACTGTTGTTGTTCTTCAGTGTAGTAATTAAGTGATGTATTCTATTATTAGTTATTGGCTAATTCTGCATTATTTTTATTATTACAGCCATTTGATTAAAGAGAGAATGTAGTAAACTTCATATTTACACTTGTGGACCATTGTAGCAGCCTATACTGTACCAGTAGAGTTGCTTAACCCACCACCATAACTTGCTTCTTTTGCAAAGTACACACAACTCATTGTAATCATTTCCTGGATGTTGAGTAAATAAAGGATTGTGAGATTTGAGGACAAATTCCAAGTTATCATATTTGTGCATGGTTAACTTGTTCAAATGTCATGCTGCATGTTTATGTATTCATCACTTTTTGATTTAGTGTGATTTGTTTGTTTTTTTCTTTGGCTTGTGTTTTGTTTCAGAATCATTTGTCTGTCCCTACTGTAATTAATGCACGCTACCTCCATACATGTAAGGTTAGTACAGTCATGTCATTTTAGTACATCCATCTTCAGTTGTAGTATTTTTAAAGTCATTACATTATGGCATAATTGGCAACCACAAATTGTAGAGACTAATTTTTATAATCTGTCTCTGGAAGTATCTATTTCTATGGAGATATTCCTTCCTTGTGGATAAATAGTTTTGCTGAGCTTCTGTGTTTACACTTTCATAATTTTCTGCTATAGTTTAATAGCTCTGTGTTTTTGTTCGATCTCTGTATGAATAAAATGGTTATAGATTTTTTATATATATATATATACTGTACATTGTTTTCCTCCAGCTTGGAATGCATTATTATTGGTATTCCTGGCTGTTGCTTTTGTGCTCTTTGCTTATTTGCAGCCTATATTGCAGTGCTTAAGTTGTTTACACCTTCTTCAGTATTACTTTATTATTATTATAAAAAAAGAGCTAAATCCTTATACAGTAAATGTAGGTAATATTGTATGAAATGTTAAGCCCATTACCAGTCCCTTAAAGGTCATATGCAGTCTTTTAAATTGTGATATATGAATTATACACGTATACCATATCATTTCCCTATTTCCCACTTTTATGATGTGGGAAGGCATCAGCATGGAGAAAAAGGATGAATAATATAGTGGAAAAAGTATAGATATTAAAAATACCAAAATATCACAAGTCTATTGATAATACCGTACCATTGACAGTGGTGATAGCATTCATGGATTAGCAAGCCCTACCACACTTCACCACTCATGCACCAGTAACACCCAGTCACTTTATAACACCAAATGTACAGTGCTCCCTATGAGTTGTCAAATATAGTACATGGGTTATCTTCTTGAGGTTATATCGAGATGATTTCGGGGCTTAGCGTCCCCGCGGCCCAGTCCTCGACCAGGCCTTGTTTTATTTTTTTTTTGTTACATACCCCCAGGAAGCAGCCCATAGCAGCTGCCTAACTCCCAGATACCTATTTACTGCTAGGTAACAGGGGGCATCAGGGTGAAAGAAACTCTGCCCATTTGTTTCTGCCTGAATTGGAGATCAAACCCAGAACCTCAGGACTGCAAATCCGAAGCGCTGTCCACTCAGCTGTCAGGCCCCCTCGGTCTAAGTTGGTCCTCGATCCAACTGACAAACATTTGACTTGTGAGGATCCAACTTACAAATGGCCTAAAAAAATAACACTTTAACCGTATGTCCTGCTATACCAACCAGTTTTGAAGTCCTTACGTGATAGATAGTGCTAATAATTCACTGCCATATTTAAGTGCCTCAGTAATGCCTGATAAGATGAAGAAATATGTTGGTGAGGCAGCAGTGCCTATTCATAGTCACCTTTTATTACCCCCTCCTCTTGCAGTTATACTCTTTACTCTTGAAAAAAATCATCAAATGAGGCAAGCTGGGCAATTCTGTCATCCATGATAAATCAAAATATCTCGTGCATTGTTCACACTCACAAACATGCACTTGCCATGTCCACCACCTCTTTTTGGCCTTTCTTCTTCTCATGCTAAGTCACTTGAATATACTGTACTGTTGTCATCTGTCTACCATCATCATTCAACATGCCCAAACCATCTTAGTACACTGTTTAATTTTGCAGTTTATTTTGGTTTTACACACCACATTTCTCCTTAACATTTTAATTTCTAATTGTCATTCTCCTAACACCACACATGCCCTATTTGGCAGCTTCTGTTTATTTCTTCATTATGCTGACTATAGCTTTCATTGTACGAGGGGGTAGGGAAAGGGAAATATCAGGAGAAAGCTTCAAGCCTTTATGACTATATAGCACTTGGAAGGAGATTTGGGTTGGGACAGGAGAAAGGAATGATGCCTAACCACTTGGAGGGTTGGGGATTGACCTCCGACCTGCATGAAGCGAGACTGTCAATCTATATTCATTATACCATAAAGGTACAATAAAGGTAGCTGTACCAGCTACCTCTATTCCCTGATTCAGCCTATTTCAAAATTTGATGGCACACACTCTTCATTCATAAATCATTCATCCAAGATATTTAATCTGATTCACCACTTCCATACTTCACCATTTTTGCACTTATTTCACTGAGAATTTTTCTCATCACCAGCTTACTTTTGTCCACATTTGAATTGTAAGTCTCCTCGCACACACAATAATATAATTTTTCATTAGGCTACATAAATCTTTTGCTCTGGAAAAAAACCCTATCAGCTATGCAGAGGGTTACACTCCTCCCCTCTTAAGGGGCCCTTTTGGCCCGGCAGGCACTGAAAATTTATGAAAATAAAAAGAAATTAAGGTTAATTTTTCTAAAAATACATCAGCATTTTGGCAACACACTCCAACAATAATCAAGGCAGTCTGATGATTGTAAGTGTTCGTTTCATCTCTTCCCCCCCCCCCCATAAAACAACAGTTTGCAATCCCCCCTCCGCCCTAAATGTATTTTATGCTTACTGTTTTCTATGTGAAAAATAATTTACATTTTCTTTATTAATTTTTGGAGGTCTTATGAGTACTTAAATTGGGCTCATTGGCAACTTCAGATAGAAGCTAAGCAGAACAGAACATGTTAGCTGTGTTTTCTTTGGGAAGCCCTGTCGGCTCCCTGATGCTATCTTACTGATCAAGTGTCATACTACCCGAGTGTCATCAGTCGCAGAGTTCTTTGTAAGCCTACTGGGGACCATGAGCCACAACCTGGCCCCCTCAGAGGGGTGAAGGGAGCAGTGGCCCATGAACACACTTTACATTTAAAATATGTCATCTTGCCATTGACCAGGGAAGGCATCCAGAAAGGTAGGTAAATCAAAACAGGCTACTGCCAGTTTGAAAAGAGCGATCTACTCTACAGGCCCTGGAAAACCCCAGTGGGCTCGGTTGTACAATGGTATCTCTTCCGAGTCTGCTCTCGTCTTGTGCGAATTTGTAGGTAGCTCGATGCCTCTGCCTCTGGGGTGATGATCATTAATTCTGCCTATGCCTTGCTGCCTGTTGGGTGAGGCGACACCTTCGACTCAGTCCTGTGGGACTTGTTCCCTGCTTGTGCTCCATTTTCACTCGTCCTGGTTGGCCAGTCCAGCAACGAAGAGGCCTGGTCGAGGACCGGGCTGAGGGGACACTAAGCCCCGAAATCATCGCAAGGTAACCGCAAGGTAATCCCCATCTGATATTCTACGGGATCGGGCAGCGTCACATTGCATAGTCTCCGTGATGCAATGTGACAGGTTGTGCATCCTGTTTGGAAGCCCCGGAGCTGCCTCGCTTTGGTTTTATTGCTTCAGTCCAGCGCTCCCTCTTCCTTCCCTGGTGGGTGTGTTTGCCCTTTTTCTTATCCCCCCCTTCCCCACTTTGCTGCTGGCTCCTGGATGTCTATGGGTTTTGGTTTCAGGGTGGAGTTTAGCTCGGGGTGAGGCTTGAGCAGCGTCAGGGGGCTGCCCCTTCCGATATGGGTGTGGAGGTGGTTGAGCCTCTTTCTGGGGGAAGCCCCACTGGCTCCCTGAAACTATCTGAACTGATATGTGCTATATGTATTAGTTTGGGTTCATAAGTCACAAGTTCTTAGGCCTACCGGGGACCATGAGCCAGAACCTGGTCCCCTCAGAGAGGCGCAGGTAGCAATGGCATATGAGCACTTTACATTTAAAGTACAGTATGTCATATTCTGCCATCGACCAGGGCATTTACCCAGAAAGATAGGCGAACCAAAACAAACAACTAGCCCATAAAATTGCTACCTCCAGCCAGAAAATGCAAATAAATTCCTGGTGAAAGGAAAGAAACTAGTAACTCTACTCTTAATGAGTTAGCATAACTAGCATAATCCCCTCCCATCCCAATAAGGGGAAGCAGGAGCCGGTTCAGGCAGGATGGCCTCTCACCACCTCAGATTTCGTCTGATGTGCTTGGCGGTCAGCGGTCACCTCTGGCCTAGCTTTCCTGTTCTGGATTTTCCCCTGTGTGGGTGTACCAACTGTGTGTGATCAAAGATCAAAGAGCCCCGAGGAACCTGAATCTGGTGCAGCACCGGCCTCACAGCCGCAAACTCCCACACCTGCTGACCAGGTGTTCTTTGTACTTGGAGCTACATGTACTCTGGCTACCCTTCCCTGGGGGGCCCTGTAAGTACTGCCCTTCTGTGCCAGTGTTACTTTCCCTGGATGTTTGGGACTCACTCTCTTGAGGGCTTCGTCACTTGACGTTGTTTTTGCCCTTGGGGTAAGTCGGGGGTCTATGGCTTTCCATCTTGTCCCGGCTAGAGAAGTGTTATTGGTTGGGGGGGGAGGCGCACTGCAGCTGAGGCAGACTGCTACCTATTTGTTGGCCAACTTTTCTCTCCGGCTGCTAGTTTGCTTGCGGTGTTGTTTCGGGGGTTTGTTCTTTTTTCATTTTTGGGAATTTTCCCTCTGTGAACGGAGGTCTGCTTAGTTACTAATTAGGCCAGCCTAGGTTGTGGTGGCTTTTCTCCTCCATTGATCCCCATGGTTTTACCTCCGTTACTGGTAGTCAGATTTCCTGTTTACAAGCAGGGGGTCTACAAGCCTCAGTGCTTAGCTGACCTCAAGGTTCCGGTGTTTTCCGGGCTGGCAGCCTTTCTTGATGACTGGTTGGTGTAGGCTCCCAACCGGTCTGCTTGTCTGCTAGCCAGGGTTCTGGTTCTTTCCCAGCTTTCCGGGTTCGTTTCCTGGTAACTTGGCAGAGGTCCCAGTTAGTTCCGTTCCAGGTTTGGACTTGGCTGGGCCTCGTGGTTGATTCTCGTACTATGTCCATGTCTCCCCCTCCTGCAGCTGTGCTCCAACTGCAGTCCTGCTTTCAGCTGCTTTTGAGGGGGGGCCCTAGGGTCACTCGGCGGTTGCTCGAACAGTTGTGTGGGAGCCTGACATTTTTCCTTCTGGTTTATTCATTGGGCAAGATTTAACTTTGGAGGCTGTTCTGGTATCTTCAGGCTGCCTCTTTTGCTGTGCTCACAGCCTTAGGGTTCGCACCCCAGGGTCCTTACGTCGGTTGCTGCATCACCAGCTTCCCCATTGGGTTTTTCAGGGTTCTGTGCCTTTCCCTTCCCTTACTTGATGTGTCACAGACACCTCATCTCTTGGTTGAGGCTTTGTGACCAGTGCTCACCAGTTTGTCCAGGGGCTCTTCCATCGGGCTCACAGCACGGTGTGGGAGTTTGCGGCTGTGAGGCCGGTGCTGCACCAGATTCAGGTTCCTCGGGGCTCTTTGATCTGGCTCCATTCAGACTGCTTTCACTTTCTTGTCTCCATCGTGGAGGGTCATTTCGGTCCGTGGCTCTTTGGGGCTGGTCGCTTCGGGTAGCTCTTCTGCAGAGTTCTTGGGGTTTAGCTCTCCATGCTGTTCACGTTCGAGGCGTGTCCAATGTTCTGGCAGACACCTTGTCCCAGTTCCTTCCTCTTTCCACAGAGTGGATGGTCGATGCAGAGTTCTTCAGATGGCTTTGGTTCCTGTACCTCTTTGTGGGACCACGCCGAGTCCCACGATTCATGGGTGTTTCAGATTGTATCACTCGGCCTGTGGTGACGATGGGTGGTCTCTCCTCCTTCAGGGGTTCGGGTCTGGAGGGGCATGCCTCTTCGACTTCTCTCTATTCAGTCATCTTAGAGTGAGTGCATCCGAGTATGGTCAAGACGACCTCGTCTCTCCAGTGGGTTCCCCACCTTTTTCCGGTCCCAAAAAGGGATTGTGCAGATCTCTGGTACGTTATGGATTTGGCCCATCTGAATCCGTTAATTCCTTGCCAATCCTTTTGGATGACTACTTTGTCCCAGGTCTGTTTCATTCTCAAGCTGGGCACTTGGAAGATCTCTTTGGACCTCAAGGACGCCTATTGTCGTGTTCCATTTCATCCGGGTTTCAGCGATTGGTAATGTTTTGTCATAATGCGACAGGCTTATTGCTTTCGGGCTCATCCATTCGGGCTGAATCTGCCACAGCGTATTTTATGCACTTGACTCTGGTGATGGTGGCCTGTCTTCGTTTGTTAGGACTGAGGGTTTTGATCTACCTCAACAACTTGGCTGGTTTGGACTCCCAGTCGGTCTGCCTGTCTACTAGCCAGGGATCTAGTTCTTTCCCAGCTTACCGGGTTTGGGTTCCTGGTGAACTGTAGGAAGTCCCAGTTGGTTCCATCCCAGGTTTGAATATGGTTGGACCTGACTTGGGATTCTCGGTCAGCGTCACTTTCCCTGCCTCCTGTAGCCTTGCTCCGGCTGCAGTTCAGCCATTTAATGCTGTTAAATGGGACCCAGATTACTCTGTGGATGCTTGAGCAGCTGTGTGGGAGTCTGAACTTTACCTTTCTGGTTAACCCGTTGGGCAGGGTTTGGCACCGGAGGCTGTTCTGGTATCTTTGGGGCAGCCCCTGTTGCCGCTCTCGCAATCGCTGGGTTCAGGTCCCAGTGTCCCTTCACTGATTGCTGGGTCACCGGCTGCCTTTTCAGTTTTTTTTTTGGGGGGGGGGGTTCAGTGCAATGGTGCCTTCCTCCTTCCTCATTCGATGTGTTCATGGATGCCTTGGCTGGGGCTCTGTGACCAGTGCTCACCAGTCTGGCCAGGGTCATAGGTATTCTCTTCATCGCGCTCACAGCACAGTGCGGGAGTTTGCAGGGGTGTGGCAGGCACTGCGAAGAGTTTGAATTCATCAGGGCTTAGTGATCCAGCTTTATTCAGACTGTTCTCCTGTAGTTCATTGTCTCAAACTGGGGGTGTGGGTGCTTCTTAGGTCCGTGGCTTTGTGAGGCTGGTCATTTCGTGTAACTCTTCTGCAGAGTTCTTGGGTTTACATCTCCACACAGTTCATGTACAGGGAGTGTCTCCAACATTTTGACAGACAGTCTGTCTCATTTCCTTCTCATTTCCACGGAGTGGACCATCGACGCCGATTCCTTCCTTTGGCTTTGCTGGACGTTTGGGCGCCTGGACATTGACCTCTTCACGATTGTGTGGTCTTGGCGTCTGCCTCTTTTTGCAGTACCATTCCACGACTGCGAGGCCCTCGCAGTGGAGGCCTTTCAGCTGAACTGGTTGAGGTAGGGGGTACTCCTACCCCTTACTCTGGATGTTGTTCCGGGTGCTGGCACGGCTGGAGTCGTACAAGGGGAAAGTTATTCTTCTGGCTACATGGTGGCAGCCCAAGCCTTGGTTCCAGACACTGCTTGCTCGATGTCCTAACCCGGACACCGAGTTCTTTACTGATAACCAGTTCCCAGTAAAGAACTGAAGGCGGTCAGCCCAGTTCCTCCCTCCCTCCCCCGCCTTCCCAACGAGGGGGGAGGTGGGAAAAAACTAGTGGTGGGCTAGTTTCACTAAGTTTTGTTGTTTTGTTATTGGGGAAGTTCTTTTGGCATTTTGGGGGCTTTGGTCGCATTTTAAAACCAGGCAGTGGTTTGTTTTGATTTGCCTGTTTTCAGGGTGCCTCTACTGGTGATGGCAAAGATGATATCCTTTAAATGTAAAGGAATCATTAGCTATCACTCCCTATGCCTCTCTGAGGGAGCCAAATTCTGGCTCATGGTTCCCGGTAGGCACAAAGAACTCTGCAACTCATAACACTTGGTAATATGGCAATTAATCAATGATAGCTTCAGGAAGCCTTCGGGGCTCACCCAGGAACTGGCGTTTCATTACATTTAACACTGGGTTTTTTAGGCAGCATCTTGGTAACTTCCTCAAGTTACCCCCTTGCATTTTTTTATATAGTCAGGGCATATTGAATACTCCAGACTCTTAAAGATTCTTAGCCCACTGGTGGGAACAGGTGCACTTTCATATTGTCTTACTTATAGGTGTCTGGTGGTCTTACTTAGTCTTACTTATATTGTCTTACTTATTATGGTGTCTTTTCATATTGTCAGTGTGATGGGAAACTTAAGAGCATCATTGATCAACCCAATACAGATGTGGTACCTCCACAAAAATATTAGGAGAGTTATTCAGAACCCTTAAAACTACTTTCTAATAATGTTTAGTCACACCAAATCACTAAGAAAAACTTTGAACAAGCAAAATACAGTAAATCAACCCCCCCCCTCCCTGGTCACCCAGTGGCAGCCCAATCCAGTTAAGGTACTGGTAGAGGTGTGAACCGTGCTGACATGGGAAAGATGGGACAACTTATAAAATTGGCAGCAGTAGTTGCTTCTGGAATCTTTCCTTATTAAGACTACTCAATAACTCAGTCGATGGAGCTTTGGCCTCACATGCGTGGGGTCCGTGGTTCGCTGCTCCTAGATTCCAGGTGAATGAAATGGGACAACTCAGTGGGGATGGGGACTACTTAGGTGATCCCCAGAAGGGGCATTTCATTATACTCAATGTTGTATTTCTGGGCTAGCTTCCTCAGTAGCTCTCTCTGAGCTACCTCACCAGTGCTGCCTGAAGAGGACATGACTTGACATACAGTAGTGTATTGCATAAAAAAGATGAAAGAAAAATTATGCAAATAGAAAATGTCAAGGGGGTTTACTCATGATCCAGTATGTCATGACCCAAAAACTATGGAAATGGACATCATATGCAAGATAAATGGGTTGCATAAGACAGTACCATTTCAGAAACTCTAGTTCATATCTTGGTTCGGTGACAAACATGAAACGGACCTAATTGGACTATCCATTTCATGGTAAGACAGAGCTCTGCCTAGACTCTCCAATGTAAACAGCATGAGGAGAAAAACCTTAACTGCAGGAAACTGAAAAAAAGCAAGATCAATGGTTCAAAACCAGGTAATAACAAAATCACGTAACCTTTAAATACTCCCACACCAGAGAGAGCTATTATTGTAGCCTCGATGACCAATACCCTGTCCTGCATGGAGACTGCTGGAGATGAAACCACATCGTAACCAGATGCTAATTGACAGGGAGTAGTTCAAGTTGCAAGAAAGGAGAACATCAAGAGAAAAAAAAAGTAGTTAACGTTTAGGTTAGACCGGAGTTACTGAGGGGCTAACCCAGATAATATCATTACCTAGATTTTTTAATTATTTAAATAAAAAATAATGATTTTGACAAAAGTACAGCAATTTTGAAAATTAAAAAAAGTGGGTATTAGGGAACCCACAGTAGCTTCCTGATGCTACAACCTGGAGGCAACCAAGCCTTAGGTAACATTCCAGGAATCTGCAACCCAGGAATGCTACTGGAGGCAGGACCAGAATTTGGCCCAGTGAAATGGGCAAAGGAGAGTCTGGTGAACAGAGATTACCACAGAACTGAAAAAAATTACACCCGAGAGCCAAATTATTCCAAAATGCGCAACTGCTTCAAGAAAATTTCTGACCCTAGTGCATTTCTGGGAACCTGTGTTCCCAAGGGTTGCCTCCTGTTTTTTCAAGTCACCCATTTTGTCTCCTACAGCTATGGCTTGGGTGAACTTGATTTAGTTCCTGCTTAGCTCAAGGAGCCTTGCCCAGGATTCTGGATCTTTCTGGTTGAGTTTTGAGGTCTCAGCCTTGCCCTGCGTGCATTGCTTTTCCTGCTTGGGGTTTTAGGCATGATTTCTGCTGATTCTTGGGGTGTATGTGTGCTTCTCTTCCACCCCAGCTTCTTGTTTATTGGTCCTGTGGTGATGCCTGGTTGTCTGTCTTGGCTTCTGTTTCTTGTATCACTTGGAGGTTGATGGATTTATCATTGGCTCAGTGGAGTGGGGATGTGTCTGGCTCTTGCAGTTCCCTTGGTTCCCTACAAAATTGCCCTCCCACTTAGGCTGTGGTTGCCACAGTTGTGGCAACAGTGTTTTCCAGCAGTATCTGTTTAGATGTTGTGTCCAGGTTGTTCACCCTCCTCCTTGTGTTAGGTGTTGGCCTTCATGAGGCTCACTGGGCCTATCGCTTATGCCTCTTGCATTTTCAGGATTCTGTCTGCTCTTCTCCCTTGTGGTACCCCTTGTGCTGGATTTTGGAGTTTGCTGGCTCCTAGTCAAGGTTGACATTCTGTGGTATTTTGATTTTTAGGCAAATGGCTTAAATAATGGCCCTTGTTGTCAGTACTTGGTTCTAGATAGAAAACTATTACCTGGGGACCACATAAAGAACATTGTGTGAGTAGCCTATGCTGCGCATTCCAGCTTCATAATCGCTTTACAAAACATGGATGGTGAAATACTAAAGAAATTGGTCACAACTTTTGTGGGATTAAAGCTGGAATATACAGCAGTTGTATGGTGCCCATATCTGAAAAAACACATCAACAAACTGTGTAGGAGCAAAGACATGCAACTAAATAGCTCCCAGAACTGAAAGACAGGAGCTACGAAGTGACGTTAGAGGCATTATTTATATGCCAAACCTAGAAGATGAGGTGAAAACTAGAAAAAGAGGTGATATAATAACCAAGTACAAAATATTAATGGGAATTGACAAAATTGATAGGGAAGAATTCCTGAAACCTGGAACTTCAAGAACAAGAGATCATAGATTTAAACTAAGCAAAGCTGCTAAACAAATATAATAATAATCACTTTCACAGAGTGGTTAAGGGATGGAACAAGTTAAGTGAGAAGGTGGTGAAGGTCAAAGCCATTTGTAGTTTCAAAAGCGTCATGTGACAAAGAGTGCTGGGAAGACAGGACACCACGAGCGTAGCTCTGATCATGTAATTACACTTTGGTAATTGTACTTCACCAGAGAATTAACACATTATCTCTATTAATCCATTCTCAATTTGTTTATAAACAAAAAACTCATTTGTGTACTTTGGAGCTTGGTAAAAAAAATTGTTGTTGCCTATGTAAATCTGTATCCACATAATCCAGTACTGAGCAAATTGCAAACTACTTGTGCCCCTGCCATGTATGGGGTTATAGGTCTAGTTGTGCTTAGTAAGATTGTATTATGCTTTAGTTTACTGTTGGGCTTTGCAGATAATATTGTCAGAAATTAATTATATGCTTAATTACAAATTAACATGTAAGTGTGTGTGTGGAGTTTTCTGAAGGGAGCCCCATTGGTTCCCTGAAGCTATCCAACTGACACTTGCAATATTAGTTTAGAGTCATCAGTTATGGGAGTTCTTTTATGCCTACCGAAGACCAGAGCCAGAATCTTGTCCACTCAGAGAGGCACAGGGAGCAATGGCCATATGAGTACTCTACATTTAAAGTATATCATGGTTGCCATCGACTGGGAAAGCACCCAGAAAGATAGGTGAAAGAATACAAACCCTCTACTGGTTAAAAATTGCAATCCCACATCCAAACAGAGTAAACAAAAATTCCCCCCCAAAAGGAAACCAAACAAACAAGGCGAGCTGGCAGGTGAGCCGGTAGCCCACCATTCCAGTTCTTGACTGATGTGTAAAGGGATTGAACGTTACCTCGGGTCTCATTTTCTTGTCTGGATTTTGCCCTGTGTGGCTGTGCCAGCTGTGTGGGGCGGTGTGGTGGCCAGGTGTTTCCTCTGTATGCAAGGCTGCATGTGTCTAGGGCTAGCTTTCTTAGGCACCCTGTAAGTACTACCCTTGCATTTCAAGGTTATCTTTCCTGGGTCGTTTGGGACTCACTCCCGTTAAGGTCTCCGTTACTTGGCATTGGTTTTGTCCTTGGGGTTGGGCGGGGATCTTTGGTTTCCATCCTGCCCTGAGTAGGAAGTGATTGTTGCTGGGAGGGGCGTACTTTGGTCGGAGACAACCAGCACAAACACGGCAGCTGTAGTCTCTCTGGCTGCCAGTGTCTAGGTTTTCCGTAGGGATTACTCCCCCTGTGGGCCCTGGAAATCCCTATGGGGCTCGTGGTGACCATGGATGTATCTTCGGAGACCTCTCTCGCCTTGTGCATTGTTACAGGTTATTCATTGCCCCTGCCTCAGAGAGACGATTGTCCATCCTGCCTCTGTCATGCTTCCTGTTGGGTTGGTGACATCTACGACCCGGAGTTTTGCAGGTCTTGTTCCCCGCTTATGCTTCAATTTACCCATTCTTTGTCTGAAGATTGCAGGAGTCAGGCAGTGGCTGCATTTCTTGCTAGATTTTCATTGTTGCAAGTAGCCTGAATGGTCTCCTGGTTGGAAGCCCCAGAGCTGTCTCGCATGAGTTTTTGGGTCCTGGATTTGTGGGTGTTGGTCACTTCAGCCTTGTTTCAGTCCATGACCCCATTCCTTCCCAGGTGGAAGGAATGCTCCTCCCCTCATGCTCCTCTCTTAATGCTTCCAGCTTCCACCCGTCTGTGGGTTTTGGTGTCGGGGCAGGGTTTACCTCTGGATGAGGTTCGGTTGGCTTTGTGGATATCTCCTTTCGTGTCTGGTGCAGAGGTGGTCGAGCTCGATTTTCCCGCCGGAGCTTCATGGTCAACCCAGCCGACTCCCTGCTTTGAAACTTTTACCTGGATTCCGCCTTTTCTTTAGGAGGTGGTGGGCGTAGATGAGGGCTCAGCCCCAGGTCCTCTTTTGGGGGGTTCCCGAGGCTTTGGGGGGGGGGGGAGTCCGCTACGAGCATTTGGGCTTCTTTTGCCCCTGCTTGGGCCCTTGTGCCTACTGGGCTGGAGTTGTTGTAGTGGGGGAAGGTTTTTTTTTTTCCCTCCTTCCCATCTGCATTGGTTTACTGTATTTACAGGCATGATTTATACACCCTCACATCGGGCGCATCCATCTTTGGCTTGGATGTTTTGGGGCAGTTTCGTTGTTTGTATTGGCAGCCATTTTGCTCTTCTGGGCGCACTTTCACACCCAGCCGCCAGGGCACTCTGTGTTTTGTTTACATTGGCTGCTGGGCATTTGTGCTTGATTTTTGGGCCTTTTTTGCTTAATGTGCTTTTGGTCTTACCTGCCTTCACCTCAGCACTGCCTATGCAGTCCCTTTCTTTCCTTCACCTTCAGCACTGCCTCCTGCAGTCCCTTTCCTTCCTCCTCTGCCTCTGGGCAAGTTCTTTTTTCTTGTCTCTGTGGCTCCTTTGGCGACTCGGTTACGTCTGGTTTGCCTTTTTTAAGCGTTCTACTCATCTTGAGTTGTCCATCTTTTCCTACCCTGTATTGTCTGCAATGGCACGTTCAAATTTATTTTCTCTCTTCCTCAGGATGTTTTAATTCTTGGGATTATTTTATTCTCCTTGCTACATGTTGTTTGCTTTAAGTCCATTCCTTCTGGACGCCACTACTGCTGTGTGTACTTTACATGGGGTCCGTCCATGGTTATGCTACAGCTGCAGAACGACATTGTCTTATTTCTTTCTATTCCAAGCATCCTAGCCTGTATGGCCCCCCCCTGGGGACTTTTGGGTGTTGGTCTTGTCTCCCAATCTTGTGTGTACAGACTGTAGTCATTTAGTGGGCCAGCCAGAGGCTTAGGGCCCGCGCAGGAATATCCCTGCAAAAAAATAAAAAAAATAAAAAAATCATTGGGTAGTTTTCTTTTGTTTTTCTAGGCACTGGTTTTGGGCCCATTGATTTTGCCTTGTATGCTCATACGGCTCCCAAGCTTCCGGCCCTCGATATCCTGTCCATCTTATGGTTGTTTTAGCTATGGGGTTCTTTCTACAGGGTTGGGGAGGAGGGGTGGGGGAATACTAGCTTAAATGCAATATTTTAATTTTGTTAATGGACAACTATTGACACATTTCCTTCACAGTGGTGTATCTTTCCTGCCGGCAAATGTGGTAGGAACGGCTTCCCACAGTTTTGTTTCTGGGTGCCCTAGGGTCCCTCGGATTTGTCTTTTCAGAGGTTTTCTTCCTCTCAGATTCCTCTAGGGAGTTTGGAAGGCCCTTGGTGCATGCTTCCAGTAAGACCTGGTTTTGCCTCTGTGTTGGATCCAGTTTTATATACATTCAGGTTCCTCTTGCCTTGCTAGGGGGCAATTCGAGGTTCCAATGCCTTCTTGGCAGACGGCCTGCCTCGTTGGCTGGTTGGTGTGGGCTCCTTCCTGATCTGCTTGTCTGCTGACCAGGGATCTGGTTCTTTCCCAGCTTGCTGCATTCAAGTTCCTGGTAATTTGGTAGAAGTCCCAGTTGGTTCCATCTCAGTTTCGAACTTGGCTGGGCCTTGTGTGGGATTCTTGTACTGCATCCATCTCTCTTCCCTCCTGCAGCGTTGCTCTGGTTGAGGTCCCGCCTTTCAACTCCTTTTGAGCGGGGGGGACCCCAGGTCATTCGGCAGATACTCGTGCAGTTGTGAAGGAGCCTGACATTTGCCATGCTGGTTTCCTAGCCTGGCAGGGTTTGGCTTCAAAGGCTGTTCTGGTATCTTCGGGGCAGCCCCTTTCGCCCCTCTGATGACCGCTGGGTTTGCACCCCAGGGTCTTTGTCATTTGCTGAGTCACCAGCTTCCTCTTTGGGGTTTTGGGGTTCAGTGGCAAGGCGCTTTTACATTCCAGCGCTTGATGTGCTCACAGATGCCTGGGTTGGTGGGCTCCGTCCTATGGTTGGGCTCACGGTGGGGGAATTTGCAGTGGATTCAGCTTCCTCGAGGCACCATGATTTAGCTCCACTTGGACTACTCCCCTGAGGTTCATTGTCACCAGCAGGATGGGGGGGGGGGGCGTCCCTGCAGTCCATGTCTCTTTGGGGCTGTTTGCTTTGGGTAGCTCTTCTGCCAAGTCCTCGGGGTTTAACTCTCCATGCTGTTCATATTCAGGGAATGTCCACCATAATGGCAGACAGCCTATCACACTTCATTCCTCTTCCACGGAGTGGACAGTTGATTCCACCTCCTTCCTTTGGCTTTGTGTGACGTACGGGCACCAGAAGGTGGACCTCTTCATGTCCACGTCTTCCATTATACATGGTGCCATTCCCCGACTGCGAGGCTTTTGCAGTAGATGCTTTCTGGCAGTTCTGGTCGAGGTGGGTGTTCTTATCCCTTTATTTCCTGGTCCAGCTGTTGCTTCGGGTTCTGGTTTTTTATTGTTGCCGCCGAAGGTGGCTAGTTTATTGTGCACCCCATACTCATCCTGTGAGCGGTAGTGCAAAAGCATTACAGAGGGCACAAAAGGTCTTTATCAGACCTCATCTTAGATTATTACATAAACAATTTCATCTGTCCTTCACACCTTATAGTTACAATGTCAACTAGTTACAGAGAAAGAGCTATATATTTATAGTAAGTCATCATACATTAATGGTAGGTCTTATCGCTAATAAATAATAGTTTGACCAATTACAGAGTCATTCGGGTTCTGGCTCGCCTTGAATCCTATCTGGGGAGAGAGCTTCTCCTGGCAACATTGTGGCCGGCCCAACCTTGGTTTCAGGTGCTGCTTGCTCGATGTCCAAACCTGGGAGTTTTTATCCAGCTCTACCTCTTTCAGCAGGTCGGGCCTGTTAGGTACCTCGCTGGTTCGACTTACTCTTCCGTTCTTCACGTCTAGGTTTTTCTGACGCAGGTGTATCGCCTCTTGTATGGTGATCGTGTTGTTTCTCTGATAGGTGTCCCACCTGCTGTCTTCGTCTTGGCAACAGTATGATGTCTCCTGGTGGTCTTTCTGCCCTTTCTTTTCCCATAGGAGGGTGTTGTCTGTGTCTGTTAAGGATGTTTGGTCCATTTTTCTTAGTTTTTCTGGACTGGCATTTCATACCGCATACTATCGCTTCTCATTGTGTGGCGTTGGTGGAGCTACTCCAGCTTGTGGTTGGAGTGGATGTCATTTCTGCTCTGTCTAGTAAGCTCTCCGGTGCGTTTTTCAGCTCCAGCCTGCTCGTGCGCTGCTTGAGCAGTCTTGGTCTTTGGACCAGGTGCTTTCTTTTTTTTTCTCCCCTCGGTTTTTGGTGGCCCCTTTGGTTCAGGATTGTTTATGGAAGCCTTGTTTTGTTGGCTTTGAGCTGGGGGGGGTCATGTTGCAGGGCTTTATGTTTTTCTCCGGTGCAAGGGTTTCTGCACCTTTTGGTCATGGTGGTCGGTTTGTTAGTTTGCAGCCTTCTCCTTCTTTTCTGGCGAGGAATAAGACAGCTGGCTTCCAGGGGAGTCCCTTGGCTGTTGATGCTTGTTTGGTTCGGCCGGGGTACCTCACCTTTTGTGTCTGGTTGCGGCTTTACATCGCTACCTGCAGGCCACTCGTTCAGTAACAGTGGATGCGCCCTGGGTAGATCCGGTTTCCCTGGTTCCAGGGCTCGTGTTTCTCAGGTTGTCCTCAGGGTTATCAAGCCTAGCCAGCCTGCGGTCTACTTTCGTGCCCATGATGTGCGGACATATGCTGCTAACGCTGCTGTATTTGGGAAGACGTAATTTAACATTCGGGCTCGAGGGTTTTGGAGATTGAACCGGGTCATGGCCGCCAGATGTCTTGTCAACGCTCCGGGCCCTCTGCGGCCTTGTGTTACTTTGGGGCATCTGTCTCAGCCTGTTGTCTCTTCTTCAGCTTGAAACCTGCAGTGCTGCCACCTCTCGGGTAGTTCTCTCTTTTTACTTCTCTGTGGGTAGTTTGCTTCAGGGAGCCGACGGGGCTCTCCTCAGAAAACCAGCATTGAATGTAATGAAATGCCATTTTCTGAGTGAGCTCCGGAGGCTCCCTGACACCCTCCCTTCCTCCCTCCCTCCCTCCCTTCGGTAGGAGGTTTTCATCATTCTGCGAGCTGGAGTTGTCGACTGCCGGCTCGCCTGAGTGGGCTCCCCCCTTCCCCCTTTCGAGTGATGGTGACGGGGGAAAGGGGGAAGTGCGCTAGCGAGCGGGCGCGCTAGTTAGATGACAGTTTGCTTGTCTGTTTGGTTTTCTTTTTGGAGGCGTTCTTTGGCACTGTTCGGATGTCGGTTGCAATTTTCACCAGCAGAGGGTTTGTATTCTTTCACCTATCTTACCTGGGTGCTTTTCCTGGTCGGTGACAGACATGACATACTCTAAATATAGAGTTCTTATATGGCCATTGCTCCCTGTGCCTCTCTGAGTGGACAAGGTTCTGGCTCTGGTCTAAAGGAGGACATAAAAGAACTCCCATAACTGATGACCCCAAACTAGTATTGCACATGTCAGTTAGATAGCTTCAGGGAGCCTCACAGGCTCACCCATAAAATGGTGTTTCATTACATTCAACTCTGGTTTTATCAGTGTTCAGCTTCCGTATCAAGGTGCATGTTTACCGAGGCATCGTAATGGTTTGTTGGTAAACAATAGGCCAACTTTACTACCATGTTTTGCATTTATAATGATGCAGTATGACAGGAAAAGTTTAAACATTGCATTACTCATAACAGCATCCAAATGCATTTTTCTACACACACATTTTTATAAAATGTTCTTCTTGTTCTCAGATATGATAAATCATGGCTTTATTAAAAAAAAAAATAAAAAAATGGTTGCATATGACCTTTAAAATGTATGGCCAAAATCTTGTTGAACAGGAAACTTTACTGTATATAGAGCTGAAAACTCATCAAAGATTTGTTAAATTATAAATATAGGTCCAGCATAAGATTGACTTAATATAAATTATTAAAGGTTTAGGAAAAGATCTAGTGACAGATTTTCCAATGCGGGCATATGTTAACCAAGAATAAAAATATTTTATGTTTACAGTATCATAGATTCTATTAGATTTCCAGATAATTGTGAAGTGTATATATAAAGATGCTTAGTATGTTAAGTTGATATATAATAGTATCATGAAACATACAGAAACAGATAATTTTCACCTTTTTTATTGCTTTATTAAGAATAAGTCATTTTGTATTTTTATTAATATATACAGTATATATATAATAAGTACAGTACTTATAAAATAAAACTTACATTTTCATTGCATACACAAGTTAAGATTGATTACGATTGCTTGAAGGTAAAGTTCTCTTGAGATATTTCTGATATATTTGTTGCAGGGAATGACTGTAGACAACAGCAGCACAACGGTGGACACACACCTTGCCAACTCCGGATTCAATCTTTTCGGACAACCTCTGTCTCCTAGTGGGTCCCACCCAGCTAGTCCAGTAAGTGAGAGTACTCTTGTCATTAGAGAGTACCTCTCTAATCACTGCTTAGTAGGAAATACAGTACGGGTATTGTCATAGACTCGAGGGTTTGGATCACAACTGTACTTAGACTTTAGGCCTCGGCACATTTTGAATGTAATGATGAGAGTGACGGCCTCTTTACTGCTCATTTATGTAGCATTGTATGTTATCAAGTTTCTAACATTTTGTGATATATACCATATAAAGGCCTGCATGAACTTACTATTAACACCTAATTTTGCAGAATATTTCAAAGTTTAAATTAAAAAAAATTATCATTGACTTCATCGAAAAGTTTTTAATATAGCATTGCATAAATTTTAATTTATTGCAATATTACATATTTGAGACTTAGAAAGGTAAGCATAAAATTTGTTGTTTAGTCTGTCGTCCCCATTGTGCTTAACTGTATAGATGTAGTGCACCTGTTTCCTAATATATAAAGAGCAGCTCACTTTAATATCTGTCAAGCCATAGGAGAAGAAAAGTTTCAAGAAAAAGATTAATTTAAGCTTAAATGATTATCTTATCCATTGCTAAATGTAGGTGGCTTGACAGATTGCAATTGTCTTATTGAATCCCAATTGACATATGCATCCTGACCCATTAAACAGTTACTTGTAGCTAATTAACATATTGGCCTAGTATTAGTGCATTATGTTGTATTGCTCATTTTTTATTTTTGATATTTTATTATAGATGTTTGAAGATAAATTGCTGTTGCTTGTTGTTGTTCAATATATTGTCTATTTCTGTGGGGAGCCCCGTCGGGTTCCCTGAAGCTATCTATAATTATGTGGTGCTGTACTACTGCTCCACAGCCACGTCAGGAGGAAAACAGCAGTGAAGGAACAGGTGATGAAACTGAGAAAAGAGGAGAATAGATACAAAGCAATTGATAAGGAGGTGTGTGTGAAGAACTCAACAAGAGATTCCAGGTCTTAACAATAGAACAAGGAGAAGCCCCTGTATTAAGAGAAGAGGTGGTAAACCAAGCAACCTTGGAGGAATTTGAGCTCACCAGTGATGAGGTCAAAAGAAATCTGTTGGAGCTGAATGTGACAAAGGCTATTGGGTCTGACAATATCTCACCATGGATACTAAAAGAGGGTGCAGAAGGACTGAGTGTGCTTAGTGCACTCTATGGTGTATAACAGGTCACTGGAAACCGGAGACCTACAGGAAAGCTGGAAGACAGCTAATGTTGTTCCAGTATACAAAAAGGGTGACAGACAAGAGGCACTGAACTACAGGCCAGTTTCTCTAACTTGTATACCACGTAAGGTGATGGAGAAGATCATGAGGAAAAGGCTCGTAGAAGAATATTTGGAGGGAAGGAGCTTTGTAACACACCACCAGCATGGATTTAATAATTGTAAATCGTGCCTCACAGGCTTAATAGAATTCTTTGACCAGGCGACAAAAATTAGGCAAGAAGAGAAGGGTGGACAGACTGCATTTTCTTGGTCTGTCAGAAAGCCTTTGACACAGTACCCCATAAAAGGCTGTTACAAAAGTTGGAGAAACAGGCAGGAGTAAAAGGTAAGGGGCTGCAGTGGATAAGGGAGGTATCTAAGCAACAGGAAACAGCAAGTAACTATAAGGGGGGGAGACATCAGAGTGACGAGATGTTGCCAGCGGAGTCCCGTTTAGTCCAGTTTCGTTTAGACCGATGATGTTCACAATCCAGGCCAACATGGATTTAGAGCAGGAAGATCATGCCTCTTGCAGTTTCATGACCACTATGACAAAATCACTGAGGCATTAGAAGAAAAACAGAATGCAAATGTGGTACAGTATACACAGACTTCACAAAGGCATTTGATAAATGTGAAAATAAAGTGATAGCACACAAAATGAGGTCAATGGGAATAACTGGTAAAATAGGACAGTAAATATTCAATTATCTGTCGAACAGAACACAAAAAGTAGCACTCAACCAAATAAAATTGAGTCCAAGCACAGTTGAAAGCTCTGTTTCCAGGGCATGGTCCTTACACCACTGCTTTTCCTTATTTTGCAGCCTGTCCTCCAAAAGTGGGGAGGTAGATGTAACAACACAAGTAAGTGCAATTATGTACTATTCATAGCAGTCAGGCATTGTACTTGCTTGCACTTAGTATTAAACCGTACTGTCAAATATATTGTGAATATTTGAGTTTACCTGAAAAGCTGAATAGAAACCACGACCTAACCTAACCTTGTTAGTGTTTGAAGATAAGCATTTTATTGCTTCTTAATTACAATTAGTACTTAACCTATAGCTATATTGATATTACAGTTTTATAAAACTAATAAAACAAAACTAAAATATTTCAATAAATTGTAAAGTAACTCAGGATATTTTCAAATTTTGTATAAAATCTCTATTTTTAATCAAACTGAAAAAGAAATTCCTGATATTTAAAACTTGTGTATAGCAAATTGAACTTGAAAACTTCATCATAAAATTCTGAATGTCTTAACAGAAAACGAGGAGAATAAATGGGGAGGTAAATGTAACAGCCTCATAAGTGCAATTATGTACTATGTATGACATTAAGGAAATGTACTTATTACATTTAGTATTAAACCGTACTGTCAATTCAGTGGATGGGTTGTATTTTCATATCATATACATAGACACAAATCAAGTCATAGCTTCATATCTCTTCTGCAGATCACACAAAAATCAGCATGGAAATTACTTCTGTTGAAGACATTTAAAAACTGCAAGCAGTTATTAATAAAGTTTTTGACTGGGGAGCAGAAAATAACATAATGTTTAACAGTGATAAATTCCAGGTACTCGGGTATGGTAAAAATGAAGACTTAAGCAAAATACAGGGTACAAAACACAATCAAATCTGCCCATCGTAGGAAAGCAGCATGTAAAGGATTTGGGAATAAGGATGTCTGTGACTTAACATTTAGGGAGCATAACCAAGCAAATATAGCATCAGCCAGAAAAATGATAGGATGGATTACGAGAACCTTCAAATCCATGGATCCCATCACAATGGTTGTACTATTCAAATTACTTCTGCTGTCCTGTATTGAGTACTGCTCAATACTCACTTTTCCCCTCAGAGCAGGAGAAATTACTGAAATAGAGGGAATACAGAGACCATAATGTATTGGGATCGTCTCAAAGCCCTCCAAATGTACTCCCTAGAAACGAGATGAGAGAGATATCAAATAATACACACATGGAAAATACTGGAGGGCCAGCTCCCAAATCTACACAGTAAAATAACAACATACTGGAGTGAACAACATTGAAGGAAATACAGAATGGAACCAGTGAAGAGCAGAGGTGCCATAAGCACACTCAGAGAACACCATAAACATCAGAGGTCCATGGTTGTTCAGCATCCTCCCAGTGGTGATAAGAAATATATTGCCAGAACAAACGTGGATGTCTTCAAGAGAAAACTGGATAATTTTCTTTAAGAAGTGCCAGACCAACCAGGCTGGGCTGTGGGGGATATGTCGCCTTTGGGCCACTCCAAGCAACAGCCTGTTGAACCGTGCTTTCACAAGTCAAGCCTGCCCCTGGGCCGGGCTTGGAGTGTAGAAGAACTCCCAGAACCTCATCCAGGTACAATTCAGGTAATCCTTCTTTCCTGGCGAAGAATGAGATGGCGAGCTTTTCGGAGGGGCCCTTTGATTGTCAATGCTTGGTTTGTTTGATCCGAGGTGCATCATGTGTTGTTTCCGTTGGCTGCTTTGGGCCACTACCTGCTGGCCACCAGTTCTGTGTCGGTGAACACATTGTGGTTGGATCCGGTTTTCCTGGTTTCCTGTTCCAGGGTTTGTGTATCACAGGTCATCCGCAGTGTCATAAAGTCCAGCCAGCCTGCAGTCTACCCTCGTGCCCGTGATGAGAGGAAGTTTGCCGCTCTCTCGGCTGTGTTTGGAAACATGTCTTAGGACGATAATTGGGCATGGGGGGGGGGTTGGAGGTCTAACAGGCTTGGCCGCCTGTTATTCATATCTGGTGAATATTCCTGGCCCTCTGCGGCCCTGTGTTGCTTTGGGGTGTCTGTCATGACCAAATGTCTTTCCTCGGATTAATACCTGTGGTGCTGCCACCTCCCTGGTAAGTCCCTGTATATTCTTCTTTGTGGGTATTTAGCCTCAGGAAGCCAACGGGGCTCCCCACAGAAAACCAACATTGAATGTAATGAATTGCCAGTTTCTGGGTGAGCCTTGGAGGCTCCCTGACTTCCTCCCTCAGGTCAGTGGTTTTTAGCATTTAAGAACTGATCGGTGGCCCAGCTGACCTGGGCCAGCTCCCCCGGGCCACCTCCTCTGGGCCAGCTTCCCCTGCCCCCACGGGGGAGGTGGAGCTGGTGGCAGTAACGACTGTGGGGGGGGGGGGGTAGTTGGACAAACTTTTGGTTGTTTTTCTTTGTGAGTGAGTTCTTTTGGTATTTGCAGAATGTAGGTCACAATTTCCAATCAGGCAATGGTCTGTTTTGATTTGCCAGCCCTTTCTGTGTGCTTCCCTGATCGATGGCAAGATGACATACTGTAAATGTAAAGTGTTCATGGGCCATTTCTCCCTGTGCCTCTCTGAGGGAAAGAGGAGGGGGCCAGGTTCTTGCTCGTGGTCCCCGGTAGGCTACAAGAACTTCGCGACTAATGACTCCAAGTAGTATGGCACTATATCAGTATAGATAGCTTCAGGGAGCCTCCGGGCCTCGCCCAGAAACTGGCATTTCATTACATTCAACGCTGGTTTTATTTGTTCTACTGAATTTCATTTGAATTCTTGGCAGAGCCCAGTGTACAAGTTAAAAGGAATGCTTCTCTTTTAAATCAGTACATTAAGGAATACATCCTTTGATTTGTAACCTGGCTTAAAATGCTAATTAATAAACAAGTATATTTCACCACATATTTTTTGTATTATTCATTGCCTTGCCATTATGGTCATGATAGAGGCTGTTATTTGTAATGCTAAACTTATAGCTCAAAGGATGTCAGTATTTTATTATTGATCAGGTTATTTATTTGCTGAAAGGCATTGCTGAAACCAATAAGTAGAGACACATGCTTCTTTTGAACATAGGTTTTTATTTTTGAAGACCAAAAACCAAGTCACAAGATCACTGTTGCTCTGAATGTGAGCTGCCAGCCAAGGCTCTTGTTTCATGCCAGGTTTATATTCAGTAGTTGACACTTATTTTAACTGTCACATTATCATGTATTGCAAATCTTCGTAAAATGTTAATATAATGGCAGCTGGCAGGCAGCATAGATAAGCATGGTTGCATGAGTAGAGATGTAATGCTTGTGATGGATGTATTGTTACAGAACCACCTCTCCTTCATGGATTATAGAAATCCTGTTAGTCCTCAGCTCAGTCCAAGAAGTTCACCTGGACCTTGTCATTCTCTTCATGTAAGTATAATATGAATAATATTGTTTATCTATTGTAAATTACAGATATGTAAATCTTGATATTAATAAATAATTGCAACACTAGTTTTTCTAGAGGAGCCTCTTTGTGGCTCCCTGAAGCTATCTTGCTAAGATGACTTCCCACTACTCAGTTGACCAGGAACCAGAACCTGGTCCCCTCACAAAAGCACAAGGAGCACGGGATTGTTATGATCACCCTCACCGATAAAACATCCGTAAAATAAGCAAAGCAATATAGACAACGTCATGGTTCATTGAAAATGAAGCACCAAAAACAGCTAAATGACTCTACAAATCATTCATTCAGACCCACATGATTCACTCAAAACAAGCTCCAACGACTTAAGTGAATTGCTTGGTTCTTTCAACAGCATCTACTGCTCCCCAGCCTCTTGGCCAGTTTTTTTTTGTTTTTTTTGTAGTGGAGGTTGGGGATGCCCCCTCCTATTTGATGACAACCTCTCTGTATGTGACCCTCACCAGCACTGTGGGGGGGGGGGGTCCTTCTTGCTTGTTTCTAACAGTTCCTGTGCCATGGTTTTGGGGTTTTCTGATTGTTTTCCTGGTTTTCTGGTGGTGTATTCCCCCCCCCCCCCCTCCCCCTCTGTTTTGGTTTGGTACATAAGGGTGGTGGCCCTTTCCTTGGCCCTGTGTAGTTGTCGTCCTGTGGATTTGTAGCCTCTTTGGTCTGTGCACGTTCATACCCTAACAAGTCTTCCATGTGACTGCTTCGCTTGGGTTCATCTATTTTTGCAGGCTGAGTCCGGGCTAGTGTCCCTGGATGTTGTGGATGTGTTGTGGTACTTTTCCACTTCCCCAGTAGTTCAGGGCCTGTTTTTTTTTTTTTGGTTGGGGTTGGTTTGTGTTTTGGTTTATTTCACTGTCTGATTTGGGTTCCCAGCCAGTCTGTGTTCTGGCAAGCCAGAGTTCTGGTTCTTTCATGGCTTGTCAGGTTTGGGCTCTTGGTGAGCTGATGGAAGTCCCAGTTGGTTCTTATCTGGGTTTTGACCTGGTTGCCTGCTTTAGGATTCCTGGTTGGCTCTTCTTTCTCGGCCTCCAGTGGTTCTGCTCCACCTGCATCAGCTATGCCATCTGATGTTGGTTCAGCTCCAGGTAACTCATTGCTTGGTCAAGAGTTTGTGTGGGTACTTGAATTTTGCCAGCTTGGTTTAGGTCCAAGTGCTGTACAAGTTGGATGCCTTGGCTTTGGGTTGGGGGTTTCAAGCCCTTTGCTCACCAAGCCTTCCATGATCGTTGTTCATATTCACTCCTGATGGTCCAAAGCATGGTATGCGCATTTGTGGTAGTTGGCGGGCCCTTCAGAGGTTTCATTTTCCTCCGGACTCCATTTTCTAGCCCTATTCCAACTGCTCCCTGGTGGTTCATTTGCTGAACCACAGGGGGTCGCTTCGATCCTTCCTTTGGAGCTGGACTCTTTGTGTCGCTCAGCTTCTGACCTCTCGGGGTTTGGTTTTCTGCACAGTACACGGGGGAGCTGTGTGAAGCATTCTTGCTGTTAGTTTATTGCATTTTCTGTCCCATTTCCACAGAGTAGACTGTCAATGCTACATCCTTCTGTTGGCTTTGCGAAATGTGTGGTATCCCGAGGAGATCCTATTTGCATTGGCATAGAACGGGCCTTTCTGTCGATGTGGTTACATTCCCTGATCACATGGCCCTCATGGTGGATGCCTTTCGGCTGGACTAGTCATGGGCGGGATTTCATCTCTCTTTTCTTCCCTGGTTCAGTTGTTGCTCCAGGTGTTGTCCTGGTTGGAGGCATACTTGGGCAATGGCATCCTTCATGCTCCTTGGTGGCTGCCTCAGCCATGGTTTCCAGCTCTTCTGGCCCAGTGCCCAAACCAAGGCATTTTCATGCAGCTTTGTCTTTTTCAACAAATCGACCTGGTGACATATTTTGCTGATTTGACCTTCTCTGCCAAGCTGCATATCTGCAGCTTCTGATGCAAATTTTCAACCATATATATAAGGCACAGATGGTTGAATCATTGGTATTCCACCTGCATTTTTCCTCATGCCAACAGTGTGAAGTTTCCTGGTGTTCCTTTTGCCTCTTTGTCTCTCTCTTGCCATGTTTCTTGTAATTACCTAAGTGTAGTTACAAGATGAGAGCTATGCTCATAATGTCCGGTCTTTCCAGTACTCTGTCAAATAATGCTTTGAAGCTACTGACAGCTTTAATCTCCACCACCTTCTCACTTAGCTTGTTCCAACCGTCTACCACTCTGTTTACAAAAGAAAACTGCCTAATATTTTTTCAGCACCTTTGTTTCCTTAGCTTGATTCTGTGTCCTCTTGTTCCTGATGTTGCTGGTTTCAAGAATTCAGCCTTGTCAATTTGGTTGATTCCTGTTAGTATTTTGTAAGTGGTGATCATATCTTCTCTTTTTCTACTATCTTCTAGTTTTTAGCATGGTTAACACCTCTAGTCTTAACCATGGCAACATGGTTAGTTAACTTTAGGAAACCATCAAGATGCTTCCCCAGAAAAACAGTGTTGAATGTAATAAAATGCCTCTTTATGTTAGTCTTGGTGGCTCACTGATTGCCTCCCCTCTCTCTGCTAAATGCATTGGTTCATGGTTTATCAGCTTCGAACTGACTCATTGCTGGGTCTGGAGTTCCCAGGGTGCCACCTGTTGGCAGTCATTCATATTGCATGCTTTGAGCTAGTTTCAAGTGAATCATTTGGGTTTGAATGAATCACTTGCAGAGTCATTTGGCTGTTTTTGTGCTTTGTTTTCTGTGAACTTTGCAGTTGCCTGCATTGATTTGCTTACTCTTAAAGTTTTCTCAAGTGATGCTGATCATCACAGTCCCTTACTCCCTGTGCATCTAAGAAGGGGAGCCAGGTTCTGGGTCTGACCCTCTGTATTTTAAACAGAAGTCTTATGGTTGATGTGACCAAGTACAGTAGTGAGAAGCCATCTCAGCAAGATAAGCCCTCGGTGACTTCCTGAAGCTATCAGAAAGAGGAGTTTCATTACATTCTACACTGGAATTTGTGTCTGCCTCATTATATTACATAAGCATTTGTGTTCATTCTCTATTTAGTACATCTATGATCAGCATGAAAAAATTAATATTAACACTTGTAGCATTCGAGTACCCATTAATGTATTTGCCCAATGCTAAGGTGCATTTTTTTTGTGCTCAAATAATTACAGTTTATTGGGGCATCTTAACTTTAACCCCTCAACTGCGCCAGCCAACAAATGTCGTTTTGAGAGTTGTCCGTTTTTTGTTTTTTAATTGGGCTATATTTTAATGTTAAATATTTTCATTACTCTTTGTGTTTTAAAATGAAAATACTTTAGTTAGGATACATTTTGACATTAACTTAACCTGAACATCTATAAAAACAACAAAAATATGTCCTTAACAATTGCACTTTGAAGTTTTTGCCAAAAACAGGTGCGCAGTGCAGGGGTTAATGGGGGTATGATCACTCGCTTTAGTGTCATCTGCTATTTTGTGGTACACTGTAATCAGCATCATACATTTTTAGCATCATTCACTCTAAAATTTAAAAAAAACTTCACTTTTGTAATTTTTTGATATCATGCAAATCCTCTGAAATATGTGTGCATAGTGTGGTGCAGCTTACGAATGCTGCACCCAATATGCTTATATTATACACTAAGGTGATGTGATATACCCAATATGCTTATATTGGGTATAAAGCAACAACCAGAAGTCATTTTAGATGACAACAAACCTTCATAGTTCCAAACATTTTCATAATTCAATGTGTTTTTCTCAACTTTGACATAACATTTTGAACTGAAATTATTTGCAATAATATATTTAAGATTGTAATAAATCAGCAATAGCAGAAATGTATTGGAACAGTTGTCAATAAAACAAAGGATATTAGTATTGAGAGTGTTTTAGTGTTGAAAAGTGCAATAATTTAAAAAAAAAAGCTTGATTCTACATAAAATTAGTGGTTTCCTTGAAGATTTACAGCCTGCATACTAGTAAGTTTCCTGGTTCACTGCTTCTGTTGGGACTTTAATGGCTCATCCCCACATTCCTTGTTGGACTGGAGATAGTCCTGTGTTTTCTTCCTGGCTGTGGGTTTGTCTATTGGTATTCTCCATGTTAGATTCTTTGTGGTCACCATTTGAGTCAGAGTTTCGGATTTTAACCCTAGTAAGCTTAACGTCATCAGCAACATATTCATATAGGTCTGTATTTCTACTGGTAGATCATTTATATAGACTATGAACATTACTGATGCACCCGATATGATTATATTGGGTATAAAGCATTACTCCACTAGTAACACTCCTCCAGTCTGCTATGTTGCTTTTGATTACCACCCTCATCTTTCTGTCAGTACATTTCATAGGGGAGCCGGTCGGCCGAGCAGGACAACACACTGGACTTGTGATCCCTGTGGTCCGGGTTCGATCCCGGACGCCGGCAAGAAACAATGAGCAGAGTTTCTTTCACCCTATGCCCCTGTTACCTAGCAGTAAAATAGGTACCTGGGTGTTAGTCAGCTGTCACTGGGCTGCTTCCTGGGGGTGGAGGCAAATCATCTCAAGATAACCTCAAGAAGGGGATTAGCATGCCTACCTTACATATTAACTATGTATTTTAACTTGCGTAATAACTATGTATTAAATTGCTCTGCCTTGCAAGCCAGAGCAACTGGATTAGGATGCTAGGTAAGGTAGGACAACTATTTATTCATATGAACTTAGATTGCATACTGGGAGAAAGAGGTAGTAAGAGGCTTTAACCACTGTACTGCGCAGAGCACCTTGTGGCGCTGGATCGAGGGTGCGCAGAGTGCCATGTGGCATTTTTAGGTATAGGGTGCAATTCAAAACTCCTGCGGGTACATGGGGGTTCACATCCTGTATCTCAAGACTCCTGTTAACAGATGCCTCTTGAAAAAAAATCATCAGTGCTGGCTGTGAGAGCCTTAGTACTGAAAGAGCAACTAAGGCTGGCACATGCAGGAGCCGCACACAGCACCGCTGTGCAGCTAGGGCCACAGCCTCACTTAGTAATGATGAATAAAATCGGTAACAAATTGTTTTGCATTGATAGTGTTATAGATGATCCTGACTGTCATAAAGACTATGTACAATGTTCAGATATCAGTGAACACAATGTGTTCATGATATCATTGTGGTAGTGTAAAGCTTTAATCACAATGTTATAATATTCACAGCATGAGGTAGAGAGAGAGAGAGAGAGAGAGAGAGCACCCAGCCATTGTTTCCTGCATCTGCACATGATGAAACGACCATATGTTCCGTCACCAATGTTCATTTTGTTATGGAAATTTATTAATATTCAGGATTTTATGACAGGAATAACGAACCACTAAGTTGCTATTATGAGTCAAAAAGCAACGAGGAGTGACCGCCACACACCAGCCAGCCACTCGCTGCCACTCACTCCCTCAACATCTCACTCGCCCACACTCTCCTCCCACCATACTGTTTTTGCTTTTATTCACTATATACAGACGTTATAAGTATGTATCTACATTCATGTTCACCATAACAAACTACTAAGTTGGCATGCTCAGTGGCAGTGGCAGCCTGCCACTGGCTGCTAATTCCTCCCTCCCTCAACTCACCTGACTCACCCACATTCTCCTCCCACAATACTGATTTTGCTTTTATTCACTATATACAGACGCTATATATAAGTATCTGCATGTTTTGTTCACCACAACTGTACAACTAAGTTGATATAGTTAGTTCAGGCACTAAGAGACGTCGCTGCACACAGTCAGGTGGCGGCTGCTTCCCTCACACATTTAAGGTCAGACGCACTAAAATTTCACCCCAACAATACTGTTTGTGGTGTTATTACCCTATATACAGATGTTATATATAAGTATCTACATGTTTTGTTCACCACAACTGTACAACTATGCAGGCGATGAGTCACAATAACGTGGCTAAAGTATGCTGACCAGACCACACACTAGAAGGTGAAGGGACGACGACGTTTCCGTCCGTCCTGGACCATTCTCAAGTCGATTGTGACTTGAGAATAACATTCTATAACTATTCAGTCTGAATAACATTGTCTGTCAACTGTACAACTAAGCTGATATGGTTTGTTCAGGCACTAAGAGACGTCGCTACACACACAGCTGACGGCTGCCTCCCTCACTTATTCAAGGTCAGACGCACTAAAATTCTCCCAAAACAATACTGTTTGTGGTGTTATTACACAATATACACACATTATATATATAAGTATCTACACGTTGTATGCACCGTAACTGTACACCTAAGCTTGTAGGGTGCCCAAAGAGCATAGTGGCCACCCTCTACACAGCTAGACAAGTCATGCAGACAATGTCACCTCCGTTACCCAAATGGCTCCTCCCAACATAATAATTTTGCTGTTATTACACTAATACACATATTATATACAAGTATCTACATTTGTGTTCACCATAGAGAATCACTGAGCTGGTATGGTGAATTGCAGACAATAACAGGTGGCCACACAGTCAGTAAATGACGCTATCTCCCTCCCTCCCTCCCTCCCTCAGCATTACTCCTTCCACACACCGCTAATTAACACAACAAACCTGCTATTATCACAATCCTGGTCATTTTTGTCACAGTCAGGGGTTATCTGTAATACTGTCATCGCTAAATAATTGCAGTTAGATATTTATTTTGACATTTTTAGGCAATGCTGTAGTTACAAGCTGAACAGCATTGCTGTTAGCTCATGCTGCATGCACCAGCTTTGGTTGCTCCCACAGTACTGTGGCTCTCACACCGGAGAATATTGTCCACAAATTTTTTTAACCCTTAACATGCTCGGGGTTTAATATCCAGTCATCCCCACAGGCGCATGTCATTTTGAAAAAAAAAAAAATTATTTTTTCTTCCTAACCTGTTAATTTGTGTTCACTGATCACGGGAAAAATAATAAAAAAATCGTAAGTGGCATATATTGCCCGCTATAGGGCGGGCAAGTCTGGCAAATTATAGGCGCTGACTCAGCGTGCGTCCCAGGCGGTCTGTTGCTCGCAAGCTGTCAGGCCGGAGTTGCCACAAAGAGATAATTACCGAATTATTTCAATGTCTCTGATTGATTTTTCATACTTTTTTTGCTGTAATATTATTCAATAGTGTGTAGTTTGATATATTTATATAATAAAATGAGTGAATCATTGCTGTACTCAAAAATATGGTGTGCATATTGTTGATTCAATTATGTTCATCAATCAGTGAACAAATACTTTGTCGGTTATTACATTATAAGCACAGGTTATATATAAGTATCTGCATGTTTTGTTCACTAAAACGAACCACTAAGTAGCTATTATGAGTCAAAAAGTAACGAGGAGTGACCGCCGTTTACTAGCCAGCCACTCCCGCCCTCCCTCCAGTCATCTGACTCACCCACATTCTCCTCCCACAATAATGTTTTTGCTATAATTCACTATATACAGACGTTATATATAAGTATCTACATGTTTTGTTCACCATAACTGTACATCTAAGCTTGTATGGTGAGTAAAGGCACAAAGATGTGGCTACTCACACAGCTGATTGGCGGCCGCCCTCAAGGCCAGACGCACTAATATTTCTCCTCCAACAGTACTGTGTGGTGTTATTATGCTATATACACACATTATATATAAATATCTACCTGTTTTATTCACCATACTTGTACAAATAAACTGGTATGGTGCCCAAAGACCATCGTGGTAACCAGTAAACAACACCGTCGTCTGCACGGTAGCATCGTGCAGACGACGCCACTGCCCTCACCAATATGGCGGCTCCAAACCTTCTCTTGCTGCTTATACCCTCTATACACACGTTATATATAAGTATCTACATTTGTGTTCATCATAGCAAACCACTAAGCTGGTATGCTGAGTGCAGTCAATAAAAAATGGCCACACACAGTCAAAAGACATCGCCACCACCCTCCCTCCCACAGCATTACTCCTCCCTCCATGGCGCACAGCGCTAAATATCACCATAATCCTGCTATTATCAGAACCCTGGTCAGTTTTATCACAGTCAGGGGTCTTCTGTAATAATATCATCGCTACATAATAGCATGAACAAGTATAATTTGGCATTTTTAGGCGATGCTGTGGTCACAAGCTGATCAGCAGTGCTGTTAGCTCATGCTGCGTGCGTCAGGCTTGGTTGCTCACTCAATACTGAGGCCAATAACACCCGGGAGTTTGGCCCATGATTTTTTTTAACAATGGCGTCTGTTTACAAGAGCCCTAATGAAGGTGTGGTGAACCCCGTGTATCCGCGGGCTGTTTAAATTTTG
Source organism: Procambarus clarkii (assembly GCF_040958095.1). Classification (NCBI taxonomy): domain Eukaryota; kingdom Metazoa; phylum Arthropoda; class Malacostraca; order Decapoda; family Cambaridae; genus Procambarus; species Procambarus clarkii. The sequence goes on along the minus strand of NC_091221.1, from coordinate 3,980,828 downwards.
CATAGTACTCCAACACATCATATGACGTGATGCGCAGTTGACTGGAACAACGTCGAGCACGTCATATGACTGTGATGCGCACTTTAAGGGTTAAACATGGCATCTGTTTACAAGAGTCCTAAGGAAGCTAATGTGAACCCTGTGTAGCTGCAGGCCATTTGAATCGTGCCCGGTACCCAATGTCATATATATACGCCATGCGCACGGTGGGACATGTTACTCAGGGCGTATATATACACCATGCGCAGTTTAAGGGTTAAGGCCGTGCAGCATGGTGGTTAAAACAAGTTGTGGTAGAGCTAGGTCTTAACCTGAAGAAACAATCAGGAGATTTCTGCTTTTGTGTGCTCTGAAGTGAACAAAAAATCATATATTCCAAATATCAAATGCTGAGATAGAGATTAAACAAATTACCATATTTGCTGGTATATAAGAAGCGCTTTTTTTATTTTTAAATGTATAAAAAAATTGACGTGCGTCTAATGTGGCCGTATTACAAATGATAAACAGAGTGCCGAAAGCTAGGAAGCCGGATGAGCATACTGGGTAAGTTCGCTAGGCACAAAAATCATTGTAAATAATAAAATATTGTAAACAAGCCAAATTATTATAGTAAAGTGTGTTATTCATAATAAAATATTGAAAACAAGCAGAGTTATCACAGTCTGTTATCACAAACTTACAAAAACTTGCTTTTCGATACATCGGCAGTTATGAGGGAAGCTCACATCATCTCACCACCTTACCCAGCATACATAACCCACACCTGCTATATTTGTCATACATTATTTAAAGACTGTGTTACTGTCAAGGAACTTTATCTAAATCATTATCTAAAATGAAAAATTAAACTTTTTCATTATCTAAATGAAAAATGCTCCTAGAAATTTGAAAGGAATGTTCAACTTTCATCTGGCTATCAGCCATTTGCAATGAGTGAATGACAACAACACCAGAGAGCTGTGATGATTACCAGGACAGCCACCAGGTGTGCCATCCTGATGGCCTGATGTGGCAACAGAAAACATTACATCCAGAAATACAAGTTTCACATCCTGTTTAGCAATTCTCTTGCCTAAAATATATATATACAGTATAACAATACAGCTGATTTTAGAGGAGGTAAGAGTTGGGGTACAAAATCCACTTTAAAATATCTTTGAATATGATGAAACATACTAAACTAGTTTTCTGGGGGGAGCCCCGTCGGCTCCCCGGAGCTTTACCAGGCTGATATGCTAATGTCAGACTTTGGCATCAGTCATGTGTATGGAGTTCTAGGGCCTACCAGGGACCACGGCCAGAACCTGGCCCCCTCCCAGAGGCAAGGGGAGCAATGGCCCATAGAAACCCCCTTGTGGTTGGAAGCCTTCTATGTCTGCCATCGACCGGGTTAAGCATCCAGAAAGGTAAGCATTCCAAAACAAACCCCTATTCTGGTTAAAATTGCTACCAAAAGCCAAACTAGTGGATAGAACTTCCCAACAGAAAACAAGCAAACTAGTATGACGTCACATGTCACCGCACCGCTGTCTGCGCAGCTCCCCCCTCCCCGGGAGGGGGAAGGGTGAGCCCCAGACCTCTCACGCCGGCTATCCACCCATCAGTTCTTCGGCTGATGCTGTAGGCATCGGTTGTGTGCTCTGGCTCTATTAGTTGTTTCAACACTGTACCTAGAATGTGGTGTCTGTCTTCTAGGTGGTGCGTGAGCTGGGAGTGAGTCTTCAGTACTCGGGCTGCATGCGCCTAGTGTTCCCTTCCCTAGGTGCCCTGTAAGTACTTCCCTTGGGGCTTGGGGCCACCTTCCACAAGTTCCTTGGGTTCTGCCCCTGCTAGGCCATTTACTGCTTGGTTTTCGGCCGCTCTTTGTGTGCTCGGGTGTTCTGTCTCCCTTGTTCGCCTTAGGGTAAGGGGCAGTTTTGCACTGCTGGGGCGCAGGGTGCTGCGCAGCCTGTTTTTCCCCTATATGGCGGCCGGCTCTGTTCCGCCTCGGTACGTTGTCCTCTTGCAAGGTTTTATTTTTATTTTTATTTTTATTTTTATCTACCTGGTGGGAGTCTGCCTTCGTTCTTGCCCCCTGTGTCCCTTGTGTTCTGAGTATTATTTTGGTGGTTCCCCCTGCTAGGTCCCCGTGAGTGTACACGTCCCGGGGGTTCAGTTCTTAGAAAGTTGTTTGGTAGCTTTGGGTGCCGGTTAGGAGTACCCTGCCTGGGATTACCTGAGCGTGAGTCCTATTATAGCAAACGCTTGGGACCCTGGAAAACCCCTGGGGGCGCGCGGGTTCGATGGATGTGACCCCGGAGTTCCCCCTCGCTTCCAGCGAGTTTGAGGGTTGCTCTCACCCCTTGTCTCAGGGTGACTCTCTGTTTTGCCCCCATATGCTGTCTGTGGGGTCGGTGACACCTTCGACCCAGAGTCCTGCACGTTTTGTTGCTTGTTGTGACTCGGTTACCTAGTTGTGTACTGACTAAACGGGTGCAGGCAGCAGGGACAATGCACGTTGAGCTTTGGTGGTGGCAACGCTCTCATTTGTTTGCTCCCCGGGAGCCCCGGGGAGCAAACTCCGGGGGAAAAAATGGGGGAAGCAAACCCCTTTGCTCTCCCCTTTTTTTTGGGGACGGGGTATCTTCGTCATGTTTCCCCATTATTGGGGTTCTACAGGACTTTTGGTCTCGAGTGCGACTGTGCCTTTGTGTGCTTTTAGGACTGATGTTTGCTTCTGTGTTCTCAAGGGTTCGGGTAGGTTTTCGCTACTTCCCGTATTATTGGAACGTCTGTCGGCTCCTAGTCCGGGTCGCCAGATTGGGCTACTTGTAGCCCAGTTGGGCTACTCGTGGCCCGGTTGGGTTCCCATTGGGCTCCTTGTCTTCGCTTCGTTGGCCGGTTATGTTGTTGCTACTTCCTTTTTTGGCTCCTGTCCCGTGTGATGGGTTGTTTTTTCTAATTAGCGGTTCCTAGGGTTGCGTTCTGTTTGGCTACTTTTCTTGTGCAGTATTCCTAGTTGGCGCCTTCCCGCAGAGCGGGTTGTGCGGTTCGGCCAGCATGTCCTACGCATGCGCCGTGGGAGTTTGTTTTGGTCTGGGTGGTGTGTTTCATTGCTGATGTTTTGCGCCCTTTTTTCTTGGGTGCTTCGCCTCTCGCTCTTCTCCCTTCTCCGGTATGTGCCCCGTCGCTCCGGGGGTGTCAGGGATTACAGCTGTGGGGAGGACGCCGAGGTTTTCCCTGGGTTATGGGTGTGGGCCTCCTCCTTCGCCTCTACCCGGCTCTCCTGCGTGTCCGGCTCTGGCTTCTTCACCTGGCGGTGCTCCCGGGATCGTCTTTGCACTGTTGGGTCGTGTCACGTTCGTGCCTCCGTTCGACAGGTGAGTTTCTGTGGTCTGGCATCTTTCGGTCGGGCGCTGGATGTGGAGATCTGTATATACCTGTCTTTATTTAGGTATATTTATGTACAAATGAGACCGTCGGCACACAGGTGACTGTCCCTTTTTAATCCTTCCAGTCCCTCTTATAGGCATGTCCAACCCATGATGGAGTCATTCGGGGGACCCACCTCTTTCATGTTATGAGGTGTGTGGGTTGTGGTGCTGGTTATGTACTCACCTGGTTGGGCTCGCCTGGCTGTGCTTGCGGGGTTTGAGCTCTGGCTCTTTGGTCCTGCCTATGTGGAAGAACATGCAGGATAGTGCCAGTGGAGAGCAGTGGTGCCATAGGCACAATCGGGGAACACTGTATAAACATCAGAGGTCTGCAGTTGTTAAACGTCCTACCTGCGAGCATAAGACATATGGCCGGTACATCCGTGGACATCTTAAAGTCTAAAGTTAAACAGTCTCCGTGGTGTAGTGGTAAGACACTCGCCTGGCGTTCCGCGAGCGTTATGTCATGGGTTCGTATCCTGGCCGGGGAGGATTTACTGGGCGCAGTTCCTTAACTGTAGCCTCTGTTTAACGCAACAGTAAAATGTGTACTTGGAATGAAAAAACGATTCTTCGCAGCAGGGAATCGTATTCCAGGGACCTGCCCGAAACACTACGCGTACTAGTGGCTGTACAAGAATGTAACAACTCTTTTATATATCTCAAAAAAAAAAAAAAAAAAGAGAACACTAGCCTGTTTTCTAATAGAGGTTCCGGACTATCCTGGCTGTGGTAGGTATGTGGGCCTGCGGGCCGCTCCAAGCAACAGCCTGGTGGACCAACCTCTCAAAAGTCAAGCCTAGCCTTGGGCTGGGCTTGGGGAGTAAATGAACTCCCGGAACCTCATCAAGCAGGTATCGAGCGGGTATCTCTGCCGTCGATCGCCTGGTGTGCAGGTTCCTGGGCCTGCTGGGTTCTGTCGTGTCTCCGTTGGCCCTGTGTGGGGTTGGCCTGGAGTCTGCCTGCACCTTTCTCTGCCTTTGCAGAGATGAGTTGCTACATACATGTTGCGTGTTGCATGTGGTGCATGTTGCTGCTGCACGTGTGCATTGGTAACGTGTTTCGCAGTGGCGTGTACTTGTTCCTGTGTCAGGTTGTGGTGTGGCACTTTGCTGCTGTTTTGTGCCTGGGGTTTGCGTATGGGGGTTTGCTTGTGTTATTTTTCGTGGTCTTCGGGTCCCTGGCTTGGCCCTTCCATGTGCGTGGGGTTCTGTCCACGCCTGATTGTCCACCCCGGTTGTGTTTCCTGGGGTTTGAGCTTTGGCTCTTTCGTCCTGCATCTCCCCTGTCGCTTCCTTGGCATCTCCTTTGCTCAATTTTGCCTGCACTTGCTGTTGTATGGGGGGAAGGGGGGGTCGGTTTCCTCCGCTAAGCTTCCTTGTGCGTTCCCTTTGTTTACTTTTCTGCCGCAGGGGTTTTCTTCATGCGTTCCTTGGCTTCTTGGGTGTTCCTTCAGACTGCGTCATATGGTGTGCTTATGTGCCTTGGTCTGTTTTCATTGCTCGTACCCCTTGGTTCGGGTACTGGTCTGGTGACAACCCTTACACCTACTTCGGTTTTCCTGGCTTGCCCTGCCTGTTGGCTTTTCAGAGTCTTGCGATGTCTCGCGTCGGACTCGTCATTTCTGATCTCCTGGCGGGCTTGCTCTCATTGGGGAGCTTTCTGTTCGGCAGATGTTCCATCTCCTTTTTTGCCGGCTTGGGCTTCTTTGGTGGTCGCGCCCGAGATCTTCCCAGCGGCTCCGCCTTTTCCTGGGCTCGGATGAGCCTTGTCGGGGTTGATTACGTTCTGCCTCGCGTGTCTCGCCTCCAGTTGGTGGTCTGGTGGCTTCGTTGTTGGTGTCCCACCTGCGTGCTTCTTCTTGATGGCAGTATGGGGTATTTTGGCGGTCCTTCCTTTTCCTCCTGTCCCTTCTTAGGTGGCTGCGGTTGTTAGCGTCGGCTTGGTTTTTCTGGTGGGGGTTGGGGACCGTCGTCTTGCCACATACTGTCGCCTAGTTTTGTGCGGCGCTGGCGGAGCCGCTTCGGCTTGCTTTCGGTCTTGGTGTTGCTTCTGCACCATTAGTAAGCTGTCTTGTGTGTTGTTTCATCTCCGGTTTGTTCGTGCGCCACTTGCACCGTCCTGGTCTCTGGTCAGCATGCTCTGTCTTCTCAGTTGGTGGTGCCCCTTCGGTTCCGTTTTGTTTTTCGTCGGCTCTTTTTCCTGTTAGCATTTGCCTCTGGGGGTCAGGTTGCTGGGCTTCTTGCTCTCCTCCGCAGGGGTTTTCTGCTCCTTCGGTCTTGGCGTTTTGGTTGTTCGGTGGAAGCCGTGCCTCATCTTTTCTGGCACGGGATGGGGCTGCTGCGTTCTGGATGGGTCCTTGGTTTGTTGGTGCTTGGTTGGTCGAGCCGGGGTTCGTCGTGTTTTGTGCTACAGTAGCGGCCCTCCACTGTTATTTGCGTGCCGCGGCCTCTATGTCCAGGGTGCGCTTTGAGTTGATCCGGTTCCGTTCTTCCCTGTTCGCGGGTGAAGGTGTCCCGGGTTGTCCGCCGTGTTATTGTGGCTTGCCTGCCTGCTGCCTGTATTCTTTCCCCATGCCCGTGGCGTTCGTGACTTTGCTGCTCTTGCTGCTGTCTGGGCTGCGTATCCTTGCTGTCATTCGGGCATGGATCTTTTGGTGTTCGTACAGGGGTCTTGCTGCTCGTTGTCTCTTATTGTTCCCGGGTCCTTTTGGGGGCTGTGTCTCCTTGGGTTGGCGTTTGCTGCCGGTTGTCTCGCTTCTGTTGAGGGGTGGGTGGTGTCTGCCTCCCGGTTTCATCCCTTTGACCTTCCTCTGTGGATAGTTAGCTCTGGGGAGCCGACGGGGCTCCCCCCAGAAAACCAGCGTTGAATGTAATGAAACACCATTTTCTGGGTGAGACCCGGTGGCTTCCCGGTAACCCTCCTTCCCTCCGGTCGGCGGTTTTTCGCGTGTTTTCACATCCAGCCTCAGAACTGATGAGTGGATAGCCGGCATGAGAGGTCTGGGGCTCCCCCTTTCCCCTCCCGGGGAGGGGGAAGCTGCGCAGACAGCGGCGCAATGACGTGTGACGTTATACTAGTTTGCTTGTTTTCTGTTGGGGAGTTCTATCCACAAGTTCGGCTTTTGGTAGCAATTTTAACCAGAATAGGGATTTGTTTTGGAATGCTTACCTTTCTGGATGCTTGACCCAGTCGATGGCAGACATAGAATGCTTCCAACCACATGGGGGTTTCTATATGCCATTGCTTCCCTTGCCTCTCTGAGGGGGCCAGGTTCTGCCATGGTCCCCGGTAGGCCCTAGAACTCCATACACATGACTGATGCCAAAGTCTGACATTAGCATATGAGCCTGGTACAGCTCCGGGGAGCCTCTGGGTCTCACACAGAAAATGACATTTCATTACATTCAACGCTGTTTTTTTTTCCACAAAATATTCTTGTAAAATAGGGAATGTGTCCTATGAGAGGGTGCATCTTTTAATCCGGCAAATACGGTATATTTGTGGCTGAGTGTAATATATGGAATGGCCCATCATTTGTATACAAATAGGGAACAGGGGAATAGTTGTTACTGGACCTTAGACCTTTCTTGTCTTCTGCTCTATTGCTATTAACAAAAAAAAAATGTTATTATTTTGGTGATAGCTCTGAAGATTTTCTCCCAAAAGGAAGGTTCTCAAAGATGTTCTATCACCACATAACCCATTGATCTTTCAAGCAATCTAGCCCCTTCTCCTGATACCTTTTATTTCATATATCATTCCCTTCAGCTTTTCTACATACTGGCTGTCTCCCTTTACTGCATGGTCCCATTATCAGAGCCTAGTGAAAAATCACTGAACTCCTACCTGAAATCTGAATGGATCTCCATATTCAACTTCAGATTTTTTAAAATAAAATTTGATTTAATTATTTTTGTCAACAGACTGGTGGCCTGGGAAGCTATAGCAGTAACAGTCCAAGTGACTCTCGTAGTGCACCTCCTTCCCCTAGTGCCCCCCAGGCATCTCCGGTATCATCCCCAGGAATATCTATCTCTAAACCGTTCAACTATGAGTATCAAACACACGCACAAACTAATCAGCTCAATCAGCAGTTTGAGCAGTGTAATATGGTGAGTATTGGTCTTGTGTTTAGTAACTCCTAACTTTTTTTGCCTTAATCCATTAATCCATTTATGGATTAATGGTCTTAATCCATTGTGAATGTCAAGTTTAAATTGCATAAACAAATTAACTATAACTATTAGTCAATGCTTGTTTTTAATATAATTCACCTAGAACAACTTGGTCTTTTCTCTGTTAAAATGCTGTTTTTAGGTTAGGATAGAATAGGTTTCAAATTTGAGAATATGAGCATAAACAACAATTCAGTTATGTGAAAAATAATGGATCCTGTTGCCTAATCGCAGAGTAGCTTTGCTTTTAATAATTGCTGCAATTTGATTATTTTAAAGATTAAAAAGAATTGGTTTACACATACACACACACACATATACACTCAGGCCAGTATTCTTAACTTGTATACCATGCAAGGTGATGGAGAAGCATGTGAGAAAAAACCTAGTAACACATCTGGAGAGAAGGAATTTCATGACAACCCACCAACATGGGTTCAGGGACGGTAAATCTTGCCCTAACGGCTTAATAGAATTCTACAATCAGGTGGCAAAGATTAAGCAAGAAAGAGAACAATGGACAGAATGCATTTTCTTGGACTGCCAGAAAGCCTTTGACACAGTACCCCATAAGAGACTGATGCATTAGCTGGAGAAACAGGCAGGAGGAACTGGTAGGGTGCTCCAGTGGATAAGGGAGTATCTAAGCAATAGGAAGCAGAGAGTTACAGTGAGGGGTGAGACCTCAGATTGGCGTGAAGTCATGAGTGGAGTCCCACAGGGCTCTGTACTCAGACCTATCCACTTTCTGATATACATAAATGATCTCCCAGAGGGTATAGACTCATTCCTCTCAACGTTTGCTGATGACGCCAAAATTATGAGAAGGATTAAGACAGAAGAGGACGGCTTGAGGCTTCAAGAAGACCTGGACAGGCTGCAGGAATGATCGAACAAATGGTTGTTAGAGTTTAACCCAAGCAAATGTAATGTAATGAAGATAGGTGTAGGGAGCAGGAGACCAGATACAAGGTATCATTTGGGAGATGAAATTCAAGAGTCAGAGAGAGAGAAAGACCTGGAGGTTGATATCATGCCAGACCTGTCCCCTGAATGTGGGAACCGACCTGTGAGATATATATTTATTTAATTTATATGAATTTATATTTACGTTAATTTATATACTTCGATAGCAATTTGTATAATGATAAGTGGACTGTATTTCTGCAATAATCTCAATCTCACAAATCGATCCTCTACACATTAGGGGGGGTTTATATTTATATATATGCAGCCAATCAAACTACAGTATTAACTACATACATTGAAAAGGTTCCTTATCTTATAGTACAGCAGGTTAGTCCACCAGGTATAACTAGGGTGTAGACACCAAATTATCCTCTTTGAGGTAGCTTCCATCACCCAGTAACTGGTGCACAAAATCTTGCTTCCTCGTCTTGACCTGTCAAAAGGGCGCTAGCTGTAAAGCCAGATTCTATATATGACAAGCTATATCAGAGAAAACTGTACATGGAACATTGAAGACCTGGCTTAATTACCTTTAGTTTGAGGCTTCCACGTGCTCTAACCGGGTCACCCTATATAATGACATTAATGGCCATAAATGAAGATACATGGGTTTCGGAAAGAACACTTAACTTGAATTTGTTGACAGCGTGTGATAATGGTACACCACTGGTTTCCATAACACTTCGTCCAAGTAAAATTAACAGGAGCCGTATTTGCTCCTGTGAGCCTCTGGTCTAGTCTCAACAATGGCTGCGTCTAACACTCCATACTATTGACGCCTGGCCGACATTGTCCAGATATGATAGGAGCCGAATTTGCTCCACGCGTCTCGGATGTGACACAACAATGGCTACCCTGTTGACCAGACCACACACTAGAAATTGAAGGGACGACGACGTTTCGGTCCGTCCTGGACCATTCTCAAGTCGATTGTGTCAATGGCTACCCTCCTTCCCACTGACGCCTGGCTTACATTGTCCAGATGACGGAAAGTGATAGAAGGGTCACATTTACTCTACTTTAATATTGATGATTAAGTTAATTTATATGAGATGTTTTATGATGGTAAAGTCCAAAGACTAATGTATTTAAGAATAATTCCCAGCAGAATAGCTGGTGAATATAATAGTATGTGGTGATGATATCCCGTTTTCTTTAGACGGTAATTCCACTACAAGTTACGTTTTCTATGGGTAACTTGTTTATACAACACAGCTATTATCTGTCTGTATGATATATTTATTAAATGGTGTCGGATTTTCCGACACTGAAGCCCATATCAAGAGGATAACATCAGCGGCATATGCCAGGTTGACTGACATAAGAATGGCTTTTAGAAACTTGTGTAAGGAATCTTTCAGAACTTTGTATACCACATATGTCAGATCAATCCTGGAGTATGCGACTCCAGCATGGAGCCCATATCAAGTCAAGCATAAGACTAAACTGGAAAAGGTTCAAAGGTTTGCCACCAGACTAGTACCCGAACTGAGGGATATGAGCTACGAGGAGAGACTACGGGAATTAAACCTCACGTCACTGGGAGACAGAAGAGTTAGACGGGACATGATCACCACTATATGTGGTGTGGTTATATGAGCATATGTAGTATGTATGTATAGGATATATATATATATATATATATATAGGACATATGTAGTATGTGATTATATGACCACATACAAGATTCTCAGAGGAATTGATAGGGTAGATAAAGACAGACTATTTAACACAAGGGGCACATGCATTAGGGGACATACTTGGAAATTGAGTGCCCAAATGAGCTATAGAGACATTAGAAAGAATGTTTCAGTATCAGAGTAGTAGACAAATGGAATGCATTAGAAAGTGATGTGGTGGAGGCTGACTCCATACACAGTTTCAAGTAATTACCTAAGTGTAGTTACAGGATGAGAGCTACGCTCGTGGTGTCCCGTCTTCCCAGCACTCTGTCATTTAACGCTTTGAAATTACTGACAGTTTTGGCCTCCACCACCTTCTCACCTAGCTTGTTCTAGCCGTCTACCACTCTGTTTAGATAAGTGAATTTTCTTATATTTCTCCAGCAGCTTTGTTTCGTTAGTTTCAAAGCTTGGTGATAGAAGAAAAAGAGGCAATATGATCACCACTTTATTACAATAGTAATGGGAATTGACTAACAAGAAGTCAGATTTAAACTAACTAAAGAAAGATGACGAAAAAATATAAGAAAATTCACTTTCACAAATACTGTAGAGTTGTAGACAGTTGGAACAAGTTAGGTGAGGTGGTGGTGGAGGCCAAAACCGTCAGTGGTTTCAAAGCATTATATGACAAAGAGTGCTGGGAAGACGGGACACCACGAGCGTAGTTCTCATCCTGTAACTACACTTAGGTAATTACACAAGATAGGTAAGGATACAGAAGGCACAAATCAAGGAACTAGTGAAAGATAATTAGGCATGAAAAATGAAGAAGGGTGAATTTGAAGAAATTAGCTAGAAAATAGATTCATATGTGAACAACTCCAAGGAACCCAGAGGGCTAACATAGAGTTAGGCAAGGATATGCAAAGAGAAACTTGATGGACAACTCACATAAAGAAAGTTAATAAAGAACTAGAAAAAGTACAAAGAGGAAATAAAAAGAGACGTATGGGAAAGTTGTAAAAGAGAAAAAACGATCAAGGAAGTTGTGTTTGGAAGCCAAAACCAGAAATGACCAACAAGAAGCAGAATTTAGGCAAGCAGTTAGGAAAGAACGGGTTATCAACAGCAAATTTAAACAAAACACTGCAGATAGAAGTAAGTCTATAATAATTTTTGGGTGTTTAGAAAAGGAAATATTATCCAAGGTGGATAGAGCAGAAGAAGAGATGAAAGTCATAGAGAAAAGTAGGTTTAGGAGAAGGTCTAAATTTAAAGGAAATTGTCATTGATTTTAAGAGAATATGAAAATATGAGAACGACAATAACTGCTCCTTAAGGATGACATTTAGTGGAGTGAAACAAATGATGGAAGTGCTTAGAAATGCTAGGAAATTGCAGTGTGATGAGGATGGCAAACTTTGGTCAATAAGACAAGACCTCTCAAAGGAAGACAGAAAAAGCTGAAAATGAACCTTGATGAAGAGAAACGTCTGAATGGGAATAGAAATGAAGACAGAATTTTTTTTCTACAAGGTGTTAGGGACTTGAAAGCTAGTGAAATGGTACATAAAAACAAAGCAACAAAAATCATTATTGGAAGGGGAGGGGGGGGGGAGTAAAGGACAAAGGGAAAGAAACATGTTCCTAAAAATTTTATATACCAACATAGATGGAGTGAGATAAATAATATTGCAGCTAAAAGATATAATTCAGCTTAACCACTGTACTGCGCAGAGTGCCCTAAGGCGCTCTGAAAGTTTTTTTTTTTTTTTAATTAGGCTATATTTTAATGTTTTTTAAGGTTTCCATCACTCTTTGTGTTTTGAAATGAAAATGGTTGAGTTTGGAAACATTTTGACATTAACTTTACCTGAACATTTATAAAAAACAACAAACTATGTCTAACAATTGCACTGTGAAGTTTTTGCCAAAACCAGGTGCGCAGTGCGATGGTTAAGTCCCAGATATTGTTGCACTAACAGAGACGAAACTAGAAAAAAAATTTAATTGAGGTCGTATTCCAAAGAGGCAACTCAGTTTGGAGACGTGACAGGAAAACTAGGAAGGGGAGAGGAGTGGCTGTGCTGGTAAAAAATATCTCAAGGTAAGAGAGTTAATAATCAACATCCCTCGAGAAGTTGACATAATGGGTATCATTATGTTGACACTATGTCATAATGGTATGACATAATGATATCTTGAGGTTATCTTGAGATGATTTCGGGGCTTTAGTGTCCCCGCGGCCCGGTCCTCGACCAGGCCTCCACCCCCAGGAAGCAGCCCGTGACAGCTGACTAACACCCAGGTACCTATTTACTGCTAGGTAACAGGGGCATTCAGGGTGAAAGAAACTTTGCCCATTTGTTTCTGCCTCGTGCGGGAATCGAACCCGCGCCACAGAATTACGAGTCCTGCACGCTATCTACCAGGCTACGAGGGGATTGCTGGTTTGGAATCAGGATGATAAACTGATAATCGTAAATGTCTACAGCCCACCAGCAAGCAGCACATGGACAAAGGATGAACCAGATGATAAACACGAGGGCCTCATAATGGTCATGAGAGGGATTATCATAAAAGCAGATAGAGGTAAATCACAATTGTTGGTACTGGGGGACTTCAACTTGAAAGCAATAGACTACGAAGCAAGAACAGAGGACATTTGAACAGGCAGATTTGTAAACCTCATTCTGGAGATATTCATGTATCAACATGTCAAGCAGGCCACAAGAATGAGGGAAGGGGATGTTCTGTCAATACTGGATCTAATATTTACCAGGAAAGAAGAAGAGATATTTGACATCCAGTACCTTCCTCCCTTGAAAAAGAGTGATCAAGTCCTGTTGGACATTAAATTTGCTTTGCAATATAATCTAGAAGAGAATGGTGACAGTGAAACTGTTTGATAAACTTGATTTCCAGAGAGGACAGTATGGTGAACATAGCTAATTCTTTAATGAATTTAATTGGACAGACTCATTGCTAGGCAAGTAAGTAAATGAGATGTATGCCAAATTTTGGAAAATATATAATGAAGGCACACAAAAATTCTTTCCAAAACAGAGATGTAGAACCAGAAAACAGGATTGGTTCAATAGAAAGTGTAAGAGGGCCAGAGAGAAAAAGACAAGAAAATGGGTACAATATAGGAAGAGGCCTAACCCTCAAACATACCAGCACTACAAGCAAGCAAGAAACAAATACACAGCAGTGAGGAGAGAGACCAAAAAAGGAACTTTGAGAAAGGGATAGTGGACAAATGTAAAACAGATCCAGGCCACTTCTATAAATTCATTAAAAGCAAGATGCATGTAAAGGATAAAATCCAGAGATTAAGGATGGAGAACAGGTTTACTGAGAACGAAAAAGAAATATGTGTGAAATGCTAAATGAACAGTTCCAAAGTGTGTTTGTACAAAATGAAGATTTCAGAGAGCAGGACCAAATGCCAATTCCAGAACACACCATAGAAAACAGAGGTAACTCAAGACAAAGTTTATAAATTACTCAATGGGTTAGGAAGAAATAAAGCAGCTGGACCAAATGGAGTTTTGCCTTGGATGCTGCGATAATGTGCAACTGAGCTGAGCATTCCACTCAGCTCACTGGAATTAATATTCCAGATATCTTTGTGCACAGGAATCTTAGCAGATATATGGAAAAAGGCAAACATTTTTCCAGTCTATAAAAATGGCAGCCGAGAAGGCACTCTAAATTATAGGGTCGTATTATTAACAAGCATGGTAGTAAAAATACTAGAACAAATAGTTAAAACCAATTGGGTAGAATACCTGGAGAGTAATGACATAATAATGGACAGACAGTATGATTTTCGAACAGGAAGATCCTGTGTAACAAATCTACTTAGTTTTATGATTGAGCCACAGAGATTCTACAGGAAAGAGATGGTTGGGTTAACACCCATCCCATCCAAAAGGTACGGATAAGATGGGTGTAATAAAGGGGGTGTAAGGGGAGTAATAATTGGTATAAGAATGGGAATGTAATGGTAAGTGGAGAAAGAAAAAGAACGTTCCCATTCTTGTAACCTGTTATTACCTCTTTACACCCCCCCTTTATTACACCCATCTGATCCGTACCTTCTAACTTGCTCTTACCTTCCTTTAAGAACTTCCTCCTCCTCACCTCTCTCCACCTCTCTTGCCTTACTTGATGCCTGTTCCTCCCTCGCTCCCATCACAATCAACTTGATAATGGTCCAGGACGGACCGAAACGTCGTCGTCTCATTTTCTTGTGTGTGGTTTTGACTTCGTATCTTCAGCCACGTTATGGTGACTCTTTGTCTGCATTCAGAATTGCTTTTATTTACATGTATGGTGAAATACTAAAAAACTGTCCATGACTTTTGTGAGACTAAAATTGGAATATGCAACAGTTGTATGGTGTCCATATCACAAGAAGCACATAAATAAACTGGAGATGGTGCAAAGTCATACTACAAAATTGCTTCCAGAACTGAAAAACAAGAGTTATGAAGAGAAGCTAGAGGCGTTAAATATGCCAAAGCTTGGTGATAGAAGAAAAAGAGGCGATATGATCACCACTTTATTACAATAGTAATGGGAATTGAATAAATTGACAAAGGAATTCCTGAAACTGGTAACCTCAAGAACAAGAGGTCATAGATTCAGCTAAGGAAAAAAATTACAAAGTTTTCTTTTGAAAACTGAGTGGTAGGCAGTTGGAACAAGTTAACACTTTCGCGCACCTCGCCCGCCATTCCTCAACTAGGCCCAGTGGGTCCCAACGTTTCATGGGAGCGCGCGGTAGTTCTGAAAAGTGTGTACTCTCTTCAACTTTGTCACCTCAATTCTAGTCCAGGGTTTTTCAATTTGGTATCATTGTGTTCGCAATAGAATTCTCTACACGACTAAAGACATATAAACTCCAAAAGCCCGGCGTACCATCCACAACAAACAGAGAAAGTGAGTGCGCGTGTTACCCAGGAGCGCATAACAGCGATAAAATGTGTACACTCCTTTCACGTTTGTTACCTCAATTCCCGTCCTAGGTCTTTCATTTTGGTAACATTGTGTTCGCAATAAAATTCGTATATGCAAATATAAAGTATTATGCAAATATATATATGCAAATAGCAAATATAAAGCAAAAGCAGGAGTATATGCAAATATAAAGTCCAAAAGCCAGGCGTACCACCCACAGAAAACAGAGAAAGTGACGGAGCATAATCCCAGTGAGCGCTAATAAAATGGTATACTGTTTTCAACTTTGTTACCTCAATTCTGGGCCTAGGTCTTTCATTTTGATATCAATGAATTCACAATGAAATTCCCTACAAGAGTATATGCAAATAATATCCAAAACTGCTGTGCACCCCTCCCGAAGCCGCCGCCAATCTGCCGCCGAAAATGACGCAATGCTGCGTCGTTACCGGGATCGCATCTAGTAAAAAAAAAATGACGCAATGCTGCATCGTTACCAGACGAAAGTGTTAAGTGAGAATGTGATGAAGGCCAAAACTATCAGTAGTTTCAAAGCATTATATGACATGAAGATGGGCATAATTCAGTGTAAATTTGGTTCACATCTTCAACGGAATAAACTTGTCAATTGATATATACTGTAATGATCCTCTCTGCCAGCCTCTCTGTTCTTCACTATTGCTGCTGAATAATGTTTCTGTGTCCTCATTCATTTCTGACTTGGTCAATGTGTAGGTTCTGCTGGTAATGGTAAATTGGCTAACAATCATTATCACATCACTTACATCAATAACTTGTTCATCTGATGTACTTCTGCGGCAACTTTATGAGGTAGATATTTTCCCAGCTGTGGATATGGTGTTGAAAGTACTCCAAACTCTGCCACCAAATTCTTTGCTTGCCTAACTTTGTACAGGCATACCTCAGTTTAAGAGTTTAATTGGTTCCTGGAGACGCCTCGTATTCCGAAAACTCGCATTCCGAAGCTAATTTCCCCATAAGAAATAAAGGGAAATGAATTAATCCGTTCCTGACTACCCCAAAAACCCCTCATCAAACTAAATTTGTATACCTAATTCATCTAAATAAACCTACAAAACTATGTTCAAGTTATTACTTACCTTGCTGCTGAATGCTGTAGGCGTATGGAAGATGGTGAGGAGGTGGGAGGAAGAGAGGAGTTACTGTTTGGAAGGGGAGTCCCCTTCCATTATAACATCAGGCAGTGAGGACTTCACTGGTATGCACACTCTGGCACATTTTGCCTGCATACCACTAGGACTTGCTTGTTTTACTAAGAATTTGTCTAATGACACTTGTTTTTCCCTACATTTTAACACTTGTCTGTAATAAGACATCACATTATCATTTAAAATGTCAATGCAACGGCCTGCTACAGCTTTATCTGGGTGAGTTTTTTCAACAAAACTTTGCAGTTCTTCCCATACTTCACACATTTTCTTAATCAAGAAGGGACATCCTCTACTGCCTCTACTCACAGCCATTTTCTTAGGTTGAACCTTACCAATGGCTTTCTTGAGACCCATGGCAAGATATATAATGACAACTTTTATGCTCAAATGGCAAAAAAAACGATAAAAAACTGTAAATCCTTGTGAAGAATTCATGTGGGATAGTCACTGGACACGAGACACTGGTAAACTGAGGCGCGATCGCCATGCCACCACGCGACAGTCGGCCTGTACACGTATCAACAAACTCGCGTCCCGAGGTAACCCTCGCCTTCCGAGACATATTTTTGGAGTAAATCCTGCTCGTCTTCCGAAAAACTCGCATACAGGGACACTCGCATTCCGAGGTACCACTGTACTTGGAACATTAAATTTCTGCATTATTTTATTTCTACTCCAAGTTTGAGATGAACCTCGTCGGCTCCCTGAAGCTAACAGACTGATATCCGCTATATTAGTCCAGAGCATCAGTTAATTGGAGTTCATTGCCTACCGGGAACTACGAGCCAGAACCTGGTTCCTTCAGAGAGGCACAAGGAGCAATAGCTTATGAACACTTCACTTTGTGAGAGTATAGTTATGTCTGCCATCGACCGGGGGTATCACTCAGAAAAGTAGGAAAACTGTTAAAAAACCCTACTGGTAAAACATTGTAACCCAAGACTGAACAGAGCCCAAGAACTCCCCCAAGGCAGGATGGGACCCTGCCCAGGCGACCCAAGCACCGACACCACCGGTTCGTTGACCGACAGTGTAAGGTACGGGATTGAAAGCCGTACCCTAGAGTATTGCTAACAACATCCGCTCTTATTTTCTTATAAATAATGGGAGTGCAGGTGTCTATATATAGCAATAATAAACAGTTCTAACTACATACAACAAGAAATACATCTTGGAGTACAATTTTACAAAAAGGTTTTATTTAACAATACCAGATTATCTCACACTGATATGGGGGGGGGTGTATTTAGACCCACCACAGGATTGATACAGACAAAATGGAGGGGAGGGGAGGTTCCTTCCCACCAACACCCACCTCAGGAGGCAACTGGCACAAGGGTCCACACAACAGTTTACGCCTCTACAAACTGGGACTTTAGGTCATTACTGTATTCCACTCCTCTCGGTAACTACAAAGGGCATGGGTTTTAACAATACACTGTTCTGAGCACAATACACAAAGGAATGGACAAAGTAAATGTGGATAACACCTCTTGACACTGAGCTGAGCACATGCACATGAATTAATAACATAACACTCTACCTACACACAGGGTTCTAAAATCCTTATTTCTACAAATTCCTATCTCTAAATCATACAAAAGGGGAAGCACCGCTATAAAACCATCTAATACTGCACTTACCGTATTGTTGGAGACCATCCAAGACACACAAGTCCCTGGTCCTGCTCTCACTGCCTCTCTCTCCCAAGTGAACAAGAGGGGCTTGAACATGTCCCTGCCTGCCCGGTTCCAATAATATCTCATCCCTATACATGTCATACCCATTTCCCAATAGTTCATTTATATGTCTTATAATGTTCCAGGGTTTCCTACATTTAACACTGTTGTTTCTCTATATTTTCTTGCATTGAATAAGCTTTTTAACTGGTTTATCACTTTTGTTTACTTTGGTTTTAGGAGATGACATTTTCCTGTTAAGATGATGCTCTGTATATCTGCAGGGGTAAAAGTACCAGACTGTTTTTCAACATTTAACACTGCTATTTCTCCCTACACTATGGTCTCTTTCTTACAACAGAGAAGACGTTATCTCTGGCCTCATTCTCCTGTCTGGATTTTACTCTGTGTGGTTGTGCCAACTGTGTGGGGTGGTGTGCAAGCCAGGTGTTCCAGAATACTCAGGTTGTCGGCTCCCAGACGTCTGAGGGTTTTGGAGTTAGGGTAGGGTTTAGCTCGGGATGAGACTTGGGTCACTTTGAACAATGCCCCTTCCAGTTCGGGTACAAGGGGGTTGAGCCTGTTATCCTGCTGAAGCTTCTGGGTTGACCTGGCAGACTCACTTCTTTGAACCCTTTTCTCCCTGGACTGGCCATTTCTTCAGGGGTGGTGGACGTGGATGAGGGCTCTGCCCCAGGGCCTCTGTCGGGGGTTCCTGGGGCTTTGGGGGGGGTGAGCCCTCAAGAAGCACTTGGGCTGTGTGCCCCTGCTTGGGCCTTTGTGCCGTCTATATCTGGAGCATTTGGAGCGTTTGTCACGGCCAGTTGTCCTGTCTTCGTCACGAGGCATGTGGTGCTGGCACCTCCTCGGTAAATCCCTTTTTACTTATCTGTGGGTATACAGTATACAATAGGTTCAGGGAGCCAATGGGGCTCACCTCAGAAAACCAGCGTTGTATGTAATGAAACCCCATTTTGTGGGTTGAGCTCCGGAGGCTCTCCGACACCCACCTTCTCTCCGATAGATGGTTGCTATCAGTCTACGAACAGCTGGTGTCAGCGCTTGGGCCTCCCGGGCAGGCCCCCTTCCCCCCCCTTCCCCTCCCCCCCTCCCCCCTCCCCTTCCCTCCCCCCTTCCCCTCCCCCCTTCCCCTCCCCCCCCCCCTTCCCCTCAAAACGGACCAGCCCTAAATCTGGCACTACCGGCTTACTACAACCGAAGGAACCCAGAGCCCTGGTACAACCCTTCCGGGCAGGACCTTCCATAATCCCCCCCCCCCCCCCCTGGAGAACCAACAAATCCGACATAAGCCAGCAACTAGACAAAGTCGTGTGCAGGAAATGCACTACCGCAGACTCTGCAAACAGCAATGGACAAAATGAGGATGAAAATCTAAGAGCCAGGGCCCAAGCAGATTCCAAAGAGAGGACAAGCTCCGCCTGTCAACACGTGAGGCGAGAAACAAAGAACAGAGACACCTCTTCCCTCAGAATCGGCATAAACAACTACAACGAGACAACCAACGCACGAGCTGCTGAGGCAAGGTCACTGGACGCTGGCCAGGAACCCAGCTCCTCCACATCCTCTTCGAGCCAGTTCAAAGACAGCTCCAGCAGGGAAAAGAAGCGCAAAACCGAAGCCAAATGCCCACAGGCGCACAAATCCTCAGCGACCAGGGATGTCAAAAGGGAGGAAACCTGCTCATGAAGCTGCACCTGGCCGACATCATGAGGAATCACAGGGGTGAACCAACACGCATTGAGGGGCTTCAACTTGCCCCCCAGGGAAACCTGAACAACCGTAGTCAACTCCCACATTCAAGTGTGTGGGTCTGATAGAACACATGGCACGCCCCAAACAAAAGAAAGGACAGTCTACTAGCCAGGAAGACACCGGCACCTTGTAACACACCTAATAAGGAAAAGAGGAGCCAAACTCAAAAGAAGAAGGCTCGATTATCGAGGCATTATCGTTGTCTCACAGGAGGTAAGCTGCAAGGGCCTCCCACACCTTCCTTGGCAGGATGCGAGAAGCCAAAAACCTCCGAAAAGAGGTAACCAAGAACCTTGGTTCTTCGGTTAGGGAAACAAAGGTTAGGGAAAGGATAGGTCCATTAAAAATCGAGACAGGTCAAATAACGGATAATGACGAAGAGATGAGTAGCATTTTTAATAAATATTTTATCTGTATTTACTAAAGAAGAACTTAACTCTGTGCCTTCAGCCGAACAAGTCTATGTGCGGGGGGACGAGGACAGGTTGGCTAGTCTTAGCAGTTACCAGGGATGATATTATTAAACAAATAGTAAAATTCAAACCAAACAAATCCCCAGGGCTGGATGAAGTGTTTGCCAGGGTGCTAAAGAATGCAAAGAGGAGCTTAGCAATCTATTGTCTACCATATTTAATAAATCATTAGAATCAGGCAGAGTGCCAGAGTCTTGGAGGTTGATAATGTGGTACCAATTTTTAAGAAAGGAGATAGATCACTTGCATCAACCTATCGGCCAATTAGCCTAACGTCTATTGTGGGAAAGTTACTTGAATTGATAATTACAAATACCTCTGCCACCGATCTGGAAGAGGCAGTCCCCGAAGCCGCCCGAGTCTCACCACCAAGAAAGCCCTGCCCCAACTCCGAAACCTTCAGAGCCGGGAGCAGGATGGATGGGGGGGGGGAGGACAGGAGGATGAACTACAGCAGGGGAAGAACAAGGGGGCATGGATGAAACCAAAAGTCAAGGCTACTAATGGCCCCAAGCCCAGGTCCCTATAACCAAATCGAGGCAGTCTCAGGGCATCCGGAAAGGCAACCAACCGAGTGCATTGCAGCAACCTAAACCTCACATGCAACGCCGAAGTTGCCTGCACCCAAATATCAGTAGCAGTGGACTGGATGAACTGGACTACAAGCAAGGAACACCACTTGCAGTACTCCGGGTCAAAGGTGTCATTGACCCAACAGGCAGCATTGTGAAGGCAAAGATGGTGAGTGTCACCCTGAAACACGTGGACAGAACAACCTTCAAACTCTCACGAAACGAGATGGGACTCAGAGGACACATCCATCGGACCAATGAGCCCCAATGGGGGTTTCCAGGGGGCCCCTTAGGTTGACTGCTAAAGGAAGCCCAGGCAAGGTACTGCTAACTGGTTATCCCAGAACTACCAAACAAACAAACAAAAGCTGAACCCCTGCAACATGTGCAATCACAGGGACCTAGCGGAGGGCCACCAAAATAATACAAGGGTTCCTACAGCCCCACCAGGCAAAACAAAAAAAAAAAAAGAAAAATAACACCCTGCTAAAGCACAACATCTCCAGGAGGAACAGAACCGGCCACTATTTGTATTAAGACAGCTGCACAGTATCTTTTGCCACAGCCAGCAACGATACCACCTACTATCCAAGGCCAAACGGGGGTAGGAAAACTCCCAGCTGACCCAAAGGGCGGGCAATCACCGAGCAGCAAAAGATCCCTGCAGAGGTAGTCCCCAAACAGTTTGTGGACGGTAACCCCAAACTGCAAGGGCAGTACTTGCAGGGCACCTAGGGAAGGGGACCCTTGGCGCATGCAGTCCCCAATACTTCAGGAATTACATCGCAGCACAACACCACAAGGCACAGTACTGCTCAGTGATTGGAGCTAGAATCGATTGACCGCCACCGAACACAACAGCCTCAGAACTGGGGTTTGGTAGTTAGTGTGGGAGGTCTGGGGCTCCCTTCCCTACTCCCGGGGATGGGGGAGCTGTTCAGACAGCGGCGCGGCGGCTGTGCTTGTTTGCTTGTTTGCGTGTTTTCTGATTGGGAAGTTCTGCCTGCTCATTCAGCTTTCAGTTTGCAATTTTTTACCAGCTGTAGTTTGTTTTGGTATTCCTACCTTTCTGGGTGCTTGACCTGGTAGATGACATGGCAGACAGAAGACTGCTTCCAACTACATGGGGGTGTCTATAGGCCAGTGCTCCTTGTGTGCCTCTGAGGAGGGCCAGGCTCTGGCTCAAAGTCGCTGGTAGGCTAAGAACTCCATCAGTTGACTGTTGCCATGGTCTAATATATTCACTCGGCCCAATATAGCTCGGGAAGCTGAAGGAGCTCTCCACAGAAAAAGGCTTTTGATAGTCCCATGCAAGAGGTTGTTCTGGAAACTGGAACTCACTGGAAGGGTGACAGGAAGACTTCTGAGATGGATGAAAAATGTTCTTATGGATAGAAAAATGAAAGCAGTAATCAGAGGCAATGTATTAAATTGGAGAAATGTTACTTGTGGAGTACCATGGGGGTCAGTTCTTGCACAAGTAGTGTTCAACATTGTTTTGTCACTTGTTTGCCTATATCACACCCAAGCTGAAAACTTTTCTGCATTGCTACATCACTCTTAGTTTTAGCATAACAGGGAAATTTCTTATCTTTACTTCACTTTGTGTTTAGCACACAAGACACTCAGGATATCACAATCTGTTTCCTTTATAAGCTGTATACATTTAGAAACTTATCATTGCATGTTTTATTTTGGGTTGACTGCATAAAAAAGTCATAAAGAACACATTACATATACCAGCTCCTGCATTCTTGGGAGGGTTCCATGGTGGCTCCTTGGTGCCTGCTTTCTATCAAGATCCACCCAATTCAATTCACATCCTATCCTTATAAAATGTCATAAATAACCCTACTGGGGACTAGAGGCTAAAACCTGTTTTAGAAAAGCACAAGGCACAGGGGATTGTAAATCATCCATAACAAAGAAAAGACCACCAGAAAGTTGGATAAATCAAAACAGATAACAACACGTTTAATGAACCATAGAAAACAGGATAGTGAAGCCCCGGAGGACAACGTAGTGGTGAAGCCATTTTCACTTTAGTTACACCTGTCTACCACCAGAGGGATACACAGCTTCCTTTTCAATTGCCAACCTTAAACCCAAAGTCATATGTCTGGTCCAAACTGTTGTGAGCGCACAAAATCAAAATTCGTCACTTACAATAATTACAGGAAAATTTAATCTTTATGAGAATGGCAAGTCCTCCTCGGAGGTACTTCTCAAGGCACTCAAAACAGTTCATATACTGTAACTCTCACATATGTTAAAGAGGATATACCTTGATGGGAGAACTCAGTCCTCTCACTGATAGAATCAAAATTAACACGAATGAACAGGACAAATAATAACCGAAAATTCTAATCTTTTTATTAAAATTATAAGTATTTAATCAGGTCACATGTTTTATTAATTTTAATGATTTATACGAAGTTGACAAATGTGGTTTATTTATTGAAAGGAACATTAGTATTGGCCTGACTAAAATCCAGGACTTAATCCAGGTTTCAGGGTTTGGGGGTGATAGTTCTTCAATTGTGTTGGGCCTCCTCTGGGGATTGTTCCTTAAACTTCAATGATGGAAGTAGTGGGAAGCGCCTTCCCACTGAGGATTAACTGTCTTGTTTCTTAGGAGGGTTTTCCTGCCATGGATCTTTCATTTTGGGGAAACGTTTTTCTCTCGTCTGCATCTGGTGTTGATCTTGGCTCTGTCCCCGGTGCCTTCTGTTCCTGGGGCTTCCTTTGGTTAGGGAGACCCCAAATTCAGTAACTGGGTGCCTTTTCTTCCTGACTGGTCTTTTGCTTCATTTAAAGAAGGCTTTTAGGTTAACATGGATAATGTGTTGTATCCTTTTCCATTATTTGATATGGACTCCTCAGTGGCTCTTTTTGAAGTGCACTTCCGAGTTCAAGTAGAGTCCCCAGAGGCATTGTATGTTAAGAGGTTTCCAATTTCCGACTTTCACCCTCGGCAGCATGGTCTGCTTTTTTCATGTCTCTCTTTAGGATCAGGATGTTGCATGTTTGATGGCTGGCTTCTTTGGAATTTACGTCACCCACTTCATATTGGATATGGTAGGAGGTTCTTGATTCATCCTGGCCTGTGGGCAACCTAGCTTTACCTTGGGGATCTGGCATGACTTTAGCCATACCCAAATGCTCAAGTGGCATGAGGAGAGTTTGGTCTGTGAGGCTTTTATGGGTGATGCTGCCTTTGCACCGCTTCAGTCTTGGGGTTCATTGTTCCAGCCCTTTTGCAGTTCACCCTATTAATGGTACTGTGGAGGAGGGGGGGCATTGATCCATTTTACCAACTCTTGGTCCTACAATACATGGCCCTTCCAGGTAGAGTCCCAAGACTGACTTTGGAAGTGTCTCTGTGTCAGAGTCTGAGACCCGCAGTCTACCCAACATCTCCTTTGTCACTGGTGTGTTTGAATGCTGGAAACAACCATGGAGTGGTTGAGTTAATCCCCACTCCATGGTGGGTATCTCAGTTCAAATGCAGTAATTAAAGTCCAATTGACCTGACCAGACGAGAAGATAGAAACAGCCACGTACCGGACCAGACCGATCAGCTGAAATAGGTGGAGCTGCAGGAAGATCCCTTGAGTTCAGACACTGAGCAAACAGTGCCTGAAACCAAGGCTGGGCCTGGGCCGGCCACCAAGGGGCCAACAGGACTATTCTTCTCCCTTGGAAAGTCTCCAAGTGAGCCAGGACCTGGAGCAATAACCGAACTGGGGGGAAGAGGTACAGGTAACTCCACCTTGACCAGTCCCGTCAAAAGACATCGACCTCCGACGGCCTCGCAGTCGGGGAAGGACGCCGCATAAATCAGATGACGCCTCGACCAAGCCGACACGAAGAGGTCAACTTCCGGGCGTCTAAACATCCGGCAGAGCCAACGGAACGAGACAGCATCTATCATGCATTCTGTGGACAGGGGAATGAACCGGGACAGGCTGTCCGCCAGGACGTTGGACACCCCCTGGATATGAACCACCAGGAAAGCCAAACCCTGAGAACTCGGCAAACGAGTCACCCAAAGCGACCAGACCCGAACAGCTAAGGACTGCATCGAACCCCCTCGGTTCAGGCAATGAACCACTGGGGGAGCAATCCGATGGAGCCGAATTGTCATGTCGCAAGTGATATGAACCCTCTGAAGTGAACACCACACTGCTGTGAACTACCGCAACGTGCTGCGAGCCAGACGGAGGGATGGACCCCTGGCCGGCCTGGTGAGCGCTGGTCACAAAGGCCCAGCCAAAAGACGACGCATCCGTGAACATATCAAGCGAGGGCTTGGGTAGGTGCCACAGCACTGAACCCTGAATAACCCAAAGAGTAAGCCAGCAATGCAGCAGCCGGCGCAATTTCCCTGGGGTTCCGATCCCAGCAATCGCGAGAGTGGCAGAAGGAACGTCCACAAAGGAACCAGAACAGCCGCTGAAGCCAGATACGACTCAACAGGTAGACCAGCACGGCGAAGTTCAGACTCCAGCACAGCTGCTCGAATGTTTCCTCATGACCACCTTAGCTCAGATCCACCAGTAGTTGCAGGCATATTCCTGAATGGTGTCCCTGGACCCAGGGTGGGCCTTAGGAGCTGCAGGGCTCAACTGTGAGCAATTTTGGCAAGGTTCCCAGGTTCACAGCCAAGGTCTGTTTTAGTAAAGTGATTTATTAAAATATTTATTTTTATTTTTGTCTAGAAAAACATTCAAAATGTAAGTTAACAGCATTTTTTGGAACAAATTATCTTTTATGGATTTCTAGAAACACTTTTATTATAAAAAAGTTATTTCTTGAGCATTCATCACCAAACTGATAAAAAAAAACATACTGTACTTAATGTTTGACTTATATTTGTATTCCGTCATAAAGAATTCAGCAGACATAAACATTAGCTTGCAAGTTTCTGTTGGTTTTTATGGCTCTGTTAGAAGGCAGTTTTACTTGACAAGACTGGAGCAGAAATTACCCTAGTGCAAAGGCTTCATTGGGCATGGGGGGCTCAGTTGGGACCATTTGGTCCAATTTGCTTAAAGTTGGCCCTGCCTGGACCGAAGGGATGCCTATTAACAAATTCCTATTCATCCCTGGTTCAGGGACTGGTTAGATTCCGTGGAGGAGTGTCAGGCATACCACTTCTGGTTCTCCTGTTCAGCTTGAACATTGTGTACTGCTATTAGCTTTGCAAAATGTTGGCCACCCCCAGAGCGGACCTTTTCACTTCGGTGTGGAATTGGTGACTTCTGGCTTACGTGACTTTTTTTTTTTCATTTGCTACGTTATTGGGGTCAGTGGGGGTTATTTTACCTCTTTATTCCAGTCTGGCTGTTTATCCGGGTTCTGTCCAAACTAGAAATGTTCTCTGACAATGTTCTCTTGTTGGCTCCCTTTTGACCAGCCTAGACTTACTTTTTGGCCCTTCAGGCCCATTGTCCAAACCCACTGTTTTTCGCTGCTGTGCCTCTTTCAGTGGACCAGTCCAGAGATGTTTCTTAGTGGTGTGAGGCTTTCCTCTGATCTAATCGTTTGGAGTTTTTGCCTCGTGTATCACTCTTTGTATGATATGCAGGTGGTTGATATTTTCGTATCTTGCCTGTGGGTTTTTGTAGCAACAGTATGAGGATTTTTAGCACTCCTTCCATCATTTTCTCTGTTGCTTGTCCTTGTTTTCTATGCCTTTGGTTGTCTTGATTGTTTGTGGATAGGCTTCTCATGCCGTATCCTGTTGCCTAGTTTCATTCAGCCCCGACAGAGTCGCTACTGTTGGCATTTGATGTTAATGTTGCATTGCTTAGTTTCACAAGTTTTCTTGGGCATTTTTTCACTTCTTGCCTGCTCATGTTGACAGTTTTGCTGCTGTTGCTGTTGAAAACTCAGACAGTCCTGAGTTTTCATGGTCTTTGGACAAGGTTTTAGTTTTCTCTCTTCTCCATGATTTTTTTGTTGCCCCTTCAATCGTGGATTGTTTCTTCGTGGCTATATTTGTTAACCCATGCTTCTGGTTGTTATGTTGGAAAGTTTCATGCTTCCCTTCAAAAGAAGGGTTTTGCTCTTTTGGTCGCTTGTCTACACCCTGAAGGTGCACTGCCCCTTGGCAGTGTGCAAGTGTAACTAAAGGGAGAATTGCTTCACTGAATGGTTCATGAGTCTAAGGATTTGGTCGATGTCTGTTTTGATTTGTACAACTTTTTGGTGGCATTTTCTAGGTTAGGAGTCATTTACTGTCCTCTGCCCCTTTGCCTCTCTTAAAGGTGTCAGATTTTGGCCTCTGGTGCCCAGTAGGCTTATTTATGACTCATAAGGGCCTGACATGGATGAATTGGGTGGAACTTGATAGGGAACAAGCACCAAGGAGCCACTAAAGTCTCGCCAGAAGTAGGTATTGCGTTACTGTCAACATTTTTGTTTCAATTCAAAGTAGCAGGATATTTCATATTTTCGTAGGCCACACATCTCGGGCGTTGGTCGTGGGAGGTGGTTGTAAAGTGGGGCAGGCACTCGGACACATTAAAGGCAAATTGGGAAATGGCAATTGCACTTTAAGTGAAAGTAAAAATACAGTAATTTTACGGTGCTGTATTACAATATACCAATGAATAAAAAAAAATTAGGCCCTAGGTAAATAAATTTTTACTTTACCAAGAAACATATGTTGAAATATCTTCTTAATAACCTCCTAGTTTTCTGCCATTAGTACAATTAAGCGATTAAAACCCTTTCTGGCAAAAGTTTGTCTGCAACATAATAAAAAATTTCACAGAAAATGTAATTATTAGTCGATCCTTATTTTTGTGGTAATTAATACATAAGTACAGTAGTATACTTTTGGTTGACATTATTACATATTGATGGACAAGCATTAAGAAACTAATTGATAACATTGATGAGTTCAAAGGTGAGCTCTACACCAAGTTAGAAACCGTGCAGAGGCATGCCACCAACCCGAGTGCCAGAAATAATTTACATCTGAAAGACAAAAGGAAAAAGGGAAGCATAATAATGTACAGTGTATGAAAGGGTATGATAAGATGGATAAGGAAGATTACTCGTGATTATAGGTAGATCCAGAGGGGAGACTCGACCAAAAAAAAAAAAAATTACTAAGAAAGAGAGAAAGTGAGAGATATGATAGTATTTTTTCTTTAAATTAGAGTTTAGAGTTAGTAAGAACTGGAACACACTTTTAAAACTGTGGTGTGAACAAAATAACATGAAAATTTCAAAAGTGAATATTATAAAATTGGAAAATAAAGATTGGAAATCATTAACTTAATCACTCTTCTGTAAAAAACAAATTGGCAGTAAAAGATATCCATGTGTACATGCCGCTCTCATCTGCAAACACACACACACACACACACACAGGTAAATATATATATACACATATTTTGCTTTATACTCTTATGATTGAGGCAACAGGGCTAACTGTGCTTCTTTTTTTATTATTATATTTTTAAAATTTAAGTAAAGGATTAAATAAAACTTGAAGCCTAAAATTTATTATTTCTTCAGATTGATAACTCTCCAGGTTCGAACAGTAGCTATGCGTCTAGTGGAAACAATAATATGCAACAGCAGGTATGACACCGCATTATGCCTCTTTTAATTTTTTAAATTACTAGATATAAGTATTACAATGTCATTTTACTATCACTGTCTAAGAAGCCTAAAAACAGCTAATAATGAAGCATTTTATATTTTATTTGTTCAAGTTGTTCTATGCTTATAATAAAAATATTAATATATCGGATTTTCTCATTGTGCTTG
The DNA here is from genome assembly GCF_040958095.1 of Procambarus clarkii. NCBI lineage: Eukaryota > Metazoa > Arthropoda > Malacostraca > Decapoda > Cambaridae > Procambarus > Procambarus clarkii. Next base: position 3,952,194 of record NC_091221.1, on the reverse strand, counting down.
ATGCATTTGTCACTTTTTTTTTTTCTTTTTTTTTTGTTACAGACAAGACTGATGGACATTAGTTTAGAAAGCAGTGGGGGAAGCAGTTACTATAGTAGTACTGCGTCTTCAAGTCCAAGTGGTCCCCCACCAGCATACCCCATCCCAACTAGCCAAGCACTCACGCAGACGCTTTCTCAAAATGTTTCATCTGCTCACTCTCAGCCTCATTCCCAACCAACGGGTCCACCGCCTCCATACCCGCAACACAGTCCAACGTCTCCTGCTCACCACCAGCAACAACAGTCTCAACAGTCGCAGCAACAGCATCACCAACAGCAACTGCAACAACAACAACAAGAACAGCAGCATCAACAGCAGCAGCATCAACAACATCAACAACAACAACAACAGCAACAACAGCATCAACAACAGCAGCAGCAACAGCATCAACAACAACAGCAGCAGCAGCAGCAGCAGCAACAGCAGCAGCAACAGCAACAGCAGCAGCAGCAGCAACAGCAGCAGCAGCAACAGCAACAACAGCAACAACAGCAGCAGCAGCAACAACAACAACACCAGCAACACCAACAGCATCAGTCCCCTACGCATCCTCAACACCATCCTCCTTCTCCTGTCCAGCCCATATCTTCACATCACCCTCCATCTCCAGGTCAAGGCCCACTTAGTCCATCCTCCAACCAAAACCCATCATCAGTCCAACACCCTCCAACTCCACAAACACCACAAACTCCAACGTTCATCCCTAGAGTGGTATTAACAATACATGGTTAGTATCTTTTTTTATACAATTGTGCATGTTAAAATGTTATACTTGTAAATAAAAATCACTTAACTTTATATACAACTTTGTACATTACAGCTACTTAGCGACAACAAAAAGCCCTTTCTTTATAGGTGTTTTTTTTACATCAATACATTTTTCAGTAGCATCATGTGTAGTAAATATATATGTTTTCATCATCACTTATTCTTGTTTTCTGGGGGGAGCCCTGTTGGCTCTCTGGAGCTATCCCAGGCTGATATGCTAATGTCAGACTTTGGCATTAGTCATGTGTATGGAGTTCTTAGGCCTAAAGGGGACCATGGCCAGAACCAGGGCCCCTCAGAGAGGCAAGTGGAGCAGTGGCCTATAGAAACCCCCGTGGGGTTGGGAGCAGTCTATGTCTGCCTATCGACCGGATCAGGCACCCAGAAAGGTAAGCGCCCCAAAACAAGCCCCCTATTCTGGTTAAAATTGCTACCAAAAAGCTGAACTAGTGGATAGAACTCCCTAACAGAAAGCAAGCAAACTAGTGTGGCGTCACACATCGCCGCGCCAAGGGGGAGCCCCAGACCCTTCACGCCGGCTACTCACACCTCAGTTCTTGAGGCTTATTCTATAGGCGAAGGTCGTGTGCTCTGGCTCCGATGTCACTACAGCACTGTGCTTCGTGTGTGGTGTTTGTTTTTTGTGGGTGCGAGAGCCAGGAGTTATCTTCAGTACTCGGGCTGCATGCGCCTAGGGCTGCCTTCCCTTGGGCTTGGGACCACCTTCCACAGGCCCCTCGGGACCTGCCTCTGCTGGTCCGTTCTACCTTTCGGTTTTTCAGCCGCCTGTTAGGCTCTTGGATGTTCTGTTCTTCCTTGTTACCTGCAGGTAAGAGGCAGTTTGCACTGATAGGGACGCAGGGTGCTGCGCAGCTTTGTATTCCCAACATAGCGGCCGGCTCTGTTCCTTGGGGTTCGCTGTCCTCTTGCAGGGTTTTGTTTTAATTTTTGTTTTTGCCTTTGTTTTCTGCCCTATTATTCCATTGTTGTTTGCCCTTCCACGGTTCTTCTCGGTGGCGCCCCCTGCTAGGTCCCCCGTGAGTGCACATGTCCCTCGGGTACAGCTATAGAGGTTTGCTTGGTAGTTTTGGGGGCCGGTTAGCTGCACCCTGCCTGGGACTACCTGAGCACGAGTCCTCTTAAAGTAAAAGCTCAGGACCCTGAGAATCCCCTAGGAGGCGCGTGGGGTCTGATGGATGTGACCCCGGAGTCCCCGCTCGCTGTGTGCGAGTTTGAGGGTTGCTCGGTCCCCTTGTCTCGGGGTGACCCTCATTGGTTTTGCCTCTGCCACACTGCCTGTTGGGTCGGTGATACTTTCGACCCTGAGTCCTGTGAGTGTTGCTGCTTGCTTGTGACTCAATTTACCCAATCCTCTGATGATTCTATTCGGGTACAGGCAGCGCGTGCGTTGCAAGCTAGGGTTCGTCTGTTGCAACGTGCTCGGTTGGTTGCTCACCCGGATGCCCCGGGACTGCCCCGCTTTGCTTTTCGAGACCCGGACTTTGGGGTGGGGGTCGCTTCAATGCTGATTCAGTCCGCACCTCCTCGTCCTTCCCCTCCTGTTGTTCGTTTTGGTCCACCCCCCTGCTTTTGGCCCCGAAACGTCTGAGGGTTTCGGAGTTGGAGCAGGGGTTACTTGATCTCGAAACTCGGGCAGCCTCGGGAGATGCCCCTTCCAGGGGGGGGCGGCAGAGGCATTTGAGTCTTGTCTCCCGGCTGAAGCTTCTGGGTCTGACCAGTGGGCCCCCTTTCTTCTGACTTCTACGCCTGCTCCATCCTTGTCTCGTGGGGTCGGTGCTTGGGGAGAGGACTCGGCTCCAGGTCCTGCTGTGAAGGACCTCGAGGCTGGGGAGGGGCTGACTTGGGGGCCTTGGGCCCCGCTGGACCCCGCCTGGGTTTTTCTTCTCTCTGAGCGGGGCTTGTTGTTACAAGGTGTGGGGTTTTCTTTTCCCTCCTCTGCGTACGAGTTGGATTTGGTGTCGGCCCCTCCCAGGGTTCGGCTCCGCGTTCCCCCGGGTGCATCGGTTTCGTCTTTCCGGAGCTTTTCGGTATATCGCATCCAACCTGGTGTGGTGCGGGCGGCCCTTGCAGCATACCTCCTGTAATTACCTAAGTGTAGTTACAGGATGAGAGCTACGCTCGTGGTGTCCCGTCGTGTGATCCAGATTATGCCTCAGAAATGGATCCGTCCAAGTTCAGGTTTGGGACTTTGTTCCCTTTCTGGCTCCATTACGAGGTTCCGGAGTCTTCCTGGCTAGTGGACTGCCCCTTGTTTGTTTTGGATTCCTGGCATTCCTTCTGTCGTTCCCGCACACTTGAGTGGCTGGAAGCTTCCACGGCGATTCAGGTTTTCCTGGGGGGCGATCTTGAGTACCTGAACGAGTGCTTGTTTGCCCCTGCCCTTCCCTGCAATGTGGGCGTTGTTTAGCTCCATGTGCAGATTCCCACCCTTTCGGCGGCGCTCATGGCGGAGGACTTGCGCACCCGGGGCCTTTTGGCTTCGGTCTTGTGGTTCTTTTCCCTCCTGGAGATGTCCTTAGATTGGCTCGTGGTGGATGTGAGGACGCTAGGGTCCGTCCCGGGGTCCGGCGCCTTGTCCTTGGCCATGCGTTCGTCGGCTGCCATGTTGAAGCTTTTCGCGCAGATTTTGCAGGATACGGTTTCCCTGTTTTATGCTTCCTGTCTCGCATGTTGGCAGGCAGTGCTGGGTTCCTCCATGGAATCTACTTGGGCTCTGGCTCTTAGGCTGTCGTTGCCTTTTTGTCCTCTTCTGTTTGAGGAGTCGGCCGTGGTGCAGTTTATCCTGGCTGCGTTGTCGGCTTATCATCCGATGTCGGACTTGTTGGTTTTCCAGGGTCCCATGGTGGGTCTTCCCAGAAGGGTCTTGCCAAGGCTCGGGGTTCCCCTCATCATGGTAGGCCACTGGTGTCAAGTTCGGGTTCGGCTCCTGCTTCGGACCCGCCCTCGTCTGGTCAGCGTGGTGTTGGCTCTGTGCGGGGTCCTGGGTTCTCGTAAGGGGCACTGGCCATTTTGCGGTTTGCCCCATTGACGGGCCGATGGGGGGGGGGGAGACTTGCACTATTCGCCCATGCCTAGTCCCACTGATACGTGGGAAAAAAAAATAAACAAGGTAACAAACAAATCTTTATCAACTCAACAGGCCACTCGTTCGAGCCTGGCCTTCCTCGTGAGGTTGGCTTGCTACAGTTGCACCCCAGATCCCTTCCCTTTTGGCTGCCTTGGTGATGGAGGCCGTGGCGGTGTAGATGCTTTTCAGCAGGACTGGTTGAAGTTGGGTTACCTGTACCTCTTTCCCCCCTAGTCTAGCTGTTGCTTCGGGTTTTAGCTCGGCTGGAGTCCAATCAGGGGCGGGTTCTCCTTCTGGTTCATGGTGGCTGACCCAGCCTTGGTTTCAGGTGCTGCTTGCTCGGTGTCCGACCCCAGGGCGTTCTCCACGACTCGGCCTCTTTCAGCAGGTTGGGCCGGTGAGGTACCTTGCTGGTTTGATATATTCTTCCGCGCTTCGTGTCTGGTATTTCTGACGCATGTGTGTATGGTGATCAGGTGGCTTCTCTCTTCATGTCTTACCTGCGGTCTTCTTCTCGGAGACAGTATGACGTCTCTTGGTGTTCTTTTCGCCACTTCCTTTCTTTTCATAGGTTGACTTCCGTTTCTGTTTATGTTGTTTTGTCTTTCCTTTCTTGGCTCTTTCACGACCAACATCTTATACCGAATATTGTCGCCTCTTATCGTGCGGCACTGGCAGACCCACTCCAGTTTGCATTCGGGGTGGATGTCACTTGGTCTCCGTTCTCTCTCTTGAGCGTTTTTCTACCTCTGGCCTGCTCATGCTCCGCCAGAGCCATCCTGGTCTTTGGATTGGGTGCCTCTCTTTTTCTCTCTTCTCAATTTGTTGTGGCCCCTTCAGTCCAAGATTGTTTTCAAAAAGCTTTGTTTTTGTTGGCTTTGGCCTTTGGGGGGTTGGGTCGGTGAGCTTCATGCTCTCCTCCAGCGCAGGGGTTTCTGCTCTTTTGGTTCTGTTGGACGTTTTTGGTTTGTTTTGCAGCCGTCTCCTCCTTTTCTGGTGAAGAATGAGATGATGGACTTCCGGAGGGGTCCATGGGTCATTGATGATTGGTTGGCCAGGCCGGGGGTGTATCATGTCTTGTGTCTGGTTGTGGCTTTATGCCATTACCTGTGTGGTTCTGTGTCCGGGGATGCTCTTGGGTTGATGCGATATCCCTCATTCCCTGTTCCAGGGCTTGGGTCTCTCAGGTTGTCCGAAGGGTTATCAAGTTTAGCCAGCCTGCAGTCTACCCTCATGCCCGTGATGTTTGGAAGTTTGCAGCTTTTGCTGCTGTGTTTGGGAATATGTCTTGGGCTGACATTTGGGCAAGGGGGAGGTTTTGGAGGTCAAACAGGGTTCTGGCCGCCCGTTATCTCATGAATGTTTCGATCCCTTAGCAGTCTTGTGTGGCCTTGGGCCATCGGTTGCAGCCAGTTGTCCTGTCTTCGACTTGAGGCACACATTGCTGCTGCCTTCTGGGTAAGTCTCTCTTTTACTTATCTTTGGTAGCTAGCTCCAGGGAGCTAACGGGGCTTCCCTCAGAAAACCAGCATTGAATGTAATGTACTGGGTATTGCCATTTTCTGGGTGAGTCCCGGAGGCTCCCTGGCACCTCCCTCCCTCCCTCCAGTCGGCGGTTTTCTTCCATTTGCTCAGTCTTTGAATTGGTGAGCAGGCGGCCGGCTTGGGTGGGCATGACTGCAGCGCGAACAAGCGGGGCGTCTGGTTGATGACGATTTGTTTCTTACCTTGGTTTTCTTGGGGGAAGTTCTTGGGCTCAGTGTGGTCTTGGATTGCAATTTTCTACCAGTTGGGGTCTGTTTTGGGAGAGCCTACCTTTCTGGGTGCCTAACCCCGGTCGATGGCAGACAATGAATATGCTCTCAAAAAGTGAAGTTTTCATAGATCATTGCTCCCTGCGCCTCTGAGGGGAACCAGGTTCTGGCTCATGGTTTCTGGTAGGCAGAGCTCCATGTAACTGAAGCCCCAGACTAATATAGGTAATATCAGTCTGATAGCTCCAGGAAGCCTCTGGGGTCTCGCCCAGAAAATGGCGTTTCATTACATTCAACACTGATGTTTTGCATTCTGTTTCATTTAATTAACTACTGTACTGTACTTTGCAAACATATTTAATATTTATACTGTGTTCGTGTTTTGCTGGACCTCCCCTAGAGTCCTGTGGTCCCAAGGCTTTATTCCTGATTACAACCATATTCCCACATTACATCAGCCTGTGCACTGTGCACACCTTGAACAAATTGTATTCACTGTTTTCATTACAGCACTGTAATCATTGCAGCTCTCATTATTAATTACATTACATTGTTCACATCCAGAAATATTCTGACCTCAGACTACCTTCTTGAGCTGCTTTATGAGATTAAAACTTTCCTAATTTAAATTTAATACTTATTTCTAAATATTTAATTGCAGATGGAAATGAAAGTGAAGGCCTACTACAAGATGACATCAGCTTTGGAGATGTATTTGGTAATTCAAATCCATATGAACAAGGCTCCTTTGAATCAGATATTCTTGAAAATATGAGGTATGTCAAATATATTATTGCAGTGGTACCTCTAAAATCTGGAACTCAATATAACAGTTTTCTTTAAATATTGGACCCATTTTCTTTCTGGATCTGAATTTTCGATCAGCTGCAGTGAAATCACTAAAAGCAAATGTTGTTTAGAAATCTTTTACTAAAGATTACTTTATTGTCCAGTTAGTAACTACAAGTTTTTAGTTTGTCATTGGTCGAGTACTGCCACATGTCCTGTGATCATCTTACTGTCTGCTGACTCTGTTTCCTCAAGAATTTTTATGCATTTGTATTGCAATATCAATCATCTGTGAGTAGAAAATATGTCTGCCAGTAAGAATATAAAACTGATGCCTTCCTTCTGGGAGCTGCCCATCAGGGGATGGCCACAGCAAACATTTCTCCAGAATACTCTTATTATCATCACACAAACTTTTCATGCTTTCGAGATCTTTGACCTCTTCCCTGCCCGTTCTTTCATGTATTGCTTCACACTTTCCTTCAACGATACCGGTCATCTGCCTCTACTGTATTATCACATTATTTCTCCCTTGAATATCTTTTGCATTAAATGATTCTCAGGCATTCTACTAATAAGTCCATACCACCTCAGTATATTGTGCCTGAGCCACTCAACAACTCTGCATTTCATTCCCTTGCATGTTTCAAACATACCATATCTCTCTTGTATTTTATCATTGCTAAACCCATCCCACATATACTTATATCAGCTGCTTTTTTTAAAAATAGCAGCAAGAGTTGCCTGGCTAGAAAAGATAGAAACATGAAAAGACATCATAATGTTAGAAGAAGAGCTTAAATTCAAGTTGGAAAGTACAGTAATTGTATTTGGCTCAGGTCCTTTTAGGGCTTGGAGATGCCTTCTTCACCATTCAAGCATCACATACAGAACTCAGCTGTGCCCCTAGGTTTTCATTTTGGGCTTCAGGTTTGGGGAGGAGCCCGAGGTGGGTCCAAGGGTTCCCTTCAAACTTTCCTGGTCTCTGATTCTCCCTATGGGGTTTTCTAAGTTTGTGTGGAGCATTTTCCCTATCCTCCCTCAATGTTTTAGCTTGATCCTTGGCTGCCCCCCAGGTTCACTGCCATATAATATTAGTGTCCATGTGTCATGTTTCAGGAGGATTCCTTCTTCCTGCCTTCTGCCTCTCACTGCTCAGATGGTCTTTACTGGGGGGAGCCCCTATGGCTCCCCAGAGCTTACTAGGCTGATATGCTAATGTCAGACTTTGGCATCAGTCATGTGTATGGAGTTCTTATGGGCCTACCGGGGACCACGAGCCAGAACCTGGCCCCCTCTAGAGAGGCAAGGGGAGCAATGGCCTATAGAAACCCCTGTGTGAATGGAAGCATTCTATGTCTGCCATCGACCAGGTTAGGCACCCAGAAAGGTAGGCGTCCCAAAACAAATCCCTATTCTGGTGAAAATTGCAACCAAAAGCCGAACGAGTAGATAGAACTCCCCCCCAAAAAAGTATGACGTCACCCGTCGTCGCGCCACTGTCTGCGCAGCTCCCCTCTTCCTGGGAGGGGGAAGGGGTAGTCCCAGACCCACCGCACCAGCGAACCACACCCCATTTCTTGAGGCTGATGCTATTGGCTCGGTTGTGTGCTCTGGCTCCAGTCTTTTTGCGGCGCTGTGCCTTGTGTGTGGCGGCTGTACTCTAGGGGTGCGAAAGCCAGGAGTTATTCTTCAGTACTCAGGCTGCATGCGCTTAGGGTTCCCTTCCCTAGGTGCCTTGTAAGTACTGCCCTTGGAGCTTGGGGTTACCTTCCACAAGTTCCTCAGGGTCTGCCTCTGTGGGTCCATTTAATTGCTCGTTTTTCCAGCCGCCCTTTGGGTACTTGGGTGTTTTGTCTCCCTAGTTTACCTTAGGAAAGGAGGCAGTTTTGCACTGGTAAGGGGCGCAGGGTGCTGTGCAGCTTGTTGTCACCTATCACAGCGGCCGGTTCTGTTCCTTGGGGTACGTTGTCCTGCAGGGTTTTGTTTTTCTTTTGTTTTTGCCTTGGTGGGGGGTTCTGCCCTATTTACCACTGGTGTTTGGCCTCACCCTGATACTTGGTGGTGCCCCCTGCTTTGTCCCCGTGAGTGTACACGTCCCTGGCGTTCAGCTTTAGACAGTTTGTTTGATAGTTTTGTGCGCCGGTTAGCAGTACCCTGCCTGGGTTTACCTGAGAGCGAGTCCTCTTCAAGTAAATGCTCAGAACCCTGGAAATAATCTAGGGGACACATGGGTCCGATGGATGTGACCCTGGGGTCCCCCCCCCCTCGCTTCGTGCGAGTTTGAGGGTTGTTCGGTCCCCTTGTCTCAGGGCAACCCTCACTGTTTTTGCCTCCATCACGCAGCCTGTTGGGTCGATGACATTTTCGACCCTGAGTCCTGTGAGTATTGCTGCTTGCTGGTGACTCACTCTACTCAATCTGTGGATGATCATCTTCGGGTACAGGCTGCGCAAGTGTTGCATTCTAGGTTTCGTTGGTTGCTCACCCGGATGCCCCGCGGCTGCCTCGTTTTGCCTATAGGGACCCGGACTTGGGAGGTGGGGCTCGTTTCGACCATGGTTCAGTCCGCACCTTCTAGTCCTTCCCCTTCTGTTGTTCGTTCTGGTCCCCTTCCCTTGCTTCCGGCCCTGAAACGTCTGAGGGTTTCGGAGTCGGGGCAGGGGTTAGTTGGTCTTGAGACTCAGGCAGCCTCGGGGGATGCCACTTCCGGTGTGGCGACTGAGGCATTCGAGTCTCTTTCCCTGGCCGAAGCCTCTGGGTCTGACCAGTTGGCCTCATTCTATCCGGTTTTTACGGCTGCGCTGGCCTTGTCTGGTGGGGTCGGTGCTTTGGGGGAGGACTCGCCCCCAGGGTCCTGCAGAGGAGGACCCTGGGGTTAGGGGAGGGGCTGACTTGCTTGGGGGCCTTGGGCCCCGCTGGACCTCGCCTGGGTTTTTCTGCCCTCTGAGTGGGGCTTACTGTTACAAGAAGTGGGGTTTTCTTTTCCCCCCCTCTGCGTACGAATTGGACTTGGTGTCTGCCCCTTCCCTGGTTCGGTTCGGTGTTCTCCTGGGTGCTTCGGTTCCGTCTTTCTGGAGGTTTTTGGCTTATCGCATCCATCCTGCTACAGATGGATGATGGATGCTCTCCTCCGGTGCAGGAGTTTCTGCTCTTTCGGTCGGGGTGATCGGTTTGTTTGTCTGCAGCCTTCTTCTTTTTGGGCGAAAATGAAACTGCTGCTTTCCTCAGGGGTCCTTGGGTTGTTGATGCTTTTTTGTTAGGCCGGGGGTGCATCAAGTTTTGTGTCCCCGTTGCGGCTCTCTGCTGTTATTTGCGCACCACGACCGCTTCTGTGTCCGGGGACGCACTTTGGGTTGATCCGGTTTCCTTTCTTCCCTATTCCCGGGTGAGGGTCACCCAGGTCGTCCGCATGGTTCTTATCGCTAACTAGCCTGTGGTCTATCCCCATGCCCATGACATTCGCAAGTTCGCGGCTCTTGCCGTTGTCTTTGGCAATATGTCTTGGGCTGACATTCGGGTACGGAGATTTTGGCGGTCGAACAGGGTCCTGGCTGCTCGTTACCTTTCTTAATGTCCTTGGATCCAGTCGGGACCTGTGTAGCTTTGGGTCGGCAGATGCAGCCAGTTGTCTCGACTTCAGGTTGAGGAATGAGCAGCAACCGCCTCCTGGGTAAGTCCCTCTTTTTTTTTCCTCTGTAGGGTAGTTAGCTCTGGGAAGCTGTAGGGGCTTCCCCCCAGAAAAACAGTATTGAATGTAATGAAACGCCATTTTCTGGGTGAGACCCGGAGGCTCCTCAGCATCTCTGCCACCCTCGGGTCGACGGTTTTTCGCGTGTTTTGACATTTAGCCTCAGAACTGGGTGTGGATCGCTGGTGCGGTAGGTCTGGGGCTCCCCGTTTGCCCTCCCGGGAAGGGGGGGAGCTGCGCAGATGGCGGCGAGGCAACAGGTGACGTCATACTAGTTTGCTCGTTTTTGTTTGGGAGTTCTAGCCACTTGTTCAGCTTTTGGTAGCAATATTTTCACCAGAATAGGGGTTTGTTTTGGGATGCTTACCTTTATGGGTGCCTGACCCGGTCAATGGCAGACATAAAATACTTCCAACCACACGGGGGGCTTCTATAGGCCATTGCTCCCCCTTGCCTCTCTGATGGGGTCAGGTTCTGTTCGTGGTCCCCGGTAGGCCCAAAGAACTCCATACACATGACTGATGCCAAAGTCTGAACATTAGTATATCAGCCTGGATAGCTCCAGGGAGCCTCCAGGTCTCAGTCCCAGAAAATGGCATTTCATTACATTCAACGCTGGTTTTTTCAGATTGGTACAATTGTTTTTTATTTTTCATTTTTTATAGAAAAAGGTTCATTAAGTGTATGTCAGGTAGCCTGCTCCAGTTGTGTATAAAAAAATGAAAAAATTGAACAAATTTGAGAAAAGGAGAAATATCATAAAGGTTTGTTCAATGTTTGTCAGGTAGGATGCTCCATTATGACATTTTCTTGTTTTCAAATTTGTTCAATTTGTTTTGTATTTTTCATATTTTTTATTAATAATGGAGCAGCCTACCTGACATTCACTGAACGAACATTTTTGACATTTGTTCTTTTTTCAAATTTTTTCAATTTTTTTTTATAATTTTGTCTAAAAAACACAAATCAATGCTTTGCAACATTACAGAAGTCACCCCTTTACATCCCAGCATCATTAGCATCTTTAAAACAAAACAAAAAAACAGTTATTTGCACCGTTGGAGGTGTCCGAGAATTTGCGAGAACCAGCGGGAACACTAGGAAGCACCATGTGCTGTTCTCATTGATCAAACGAAAGCTCGTCAATCGAGACATTTTCGCTGCGTGGTGTGCTCGTTATTCAAAATGGCTCGTAGATTGAGGCACTCGTCACTCGAGGTTTCACTGTACACCCAATAAGCCCATACTAAGATACACAACAATGTGTAGTAGGAAATACGGAAACATGCAATGTAAAGACCCTAAATATAGTCCAAGCACTGGTAGCTAGGGACAAGAGAGTATAATTCATTTGATGAACTAAGACTTAAGAAGCAAGTGGTAACGGAATGTACACGATTAAGTATATACACAGACACTCCAATGTACATATAAGGGGGCAGCCAGGCACTGAACGATGGTCAATGAATGTGTGTCCAGAGAGGAATGACCGAGTCAACGAATGAGTGTCCAGATAGCATCAACTGAGCAATGAAGGAGTGTCCAGATAGCATTGACTAAGTCATTGAATGAGTGCCCAGATAGCATCGATATAAGCACAGAGTAATTTAAGATGCATGCAAATGGGCCAAGCAACACACCACAAATAATACCCAACACTCATCCAAAAATCAAGAACCAGCGCCCGGCTGACAGTGTCACCAGACCATATACTCTCACCTGTAGAGCGTAGACACTATCGTGTCACTACACAGCTGAACTGTGTAGCATTCTGGGAGCATCGGTAGAGGATTTTGTCAAGAGTTGCGCACACTGCAGGAAAAGATTAGGTGTAGTGTAGAGGTGGAGGTGGCACCACTCCGAGCTACCCCACACCCGCAAACAGAGAAAAAGAACTAGTTGTTTACCCCACATACAAAACCCAGAACATCCCCAGTATCGAGGGGGCAATGACCAGAGAGAGAAAATGGGCGAGTGCGGTGTATGACCCAAGATAAAAGTTGTGGAACTCCAACACATGTTCACACTTCAACTGATTTTTCAGGCATCCCTGTGTACAGGAGTTGTAGCTGATGTATGGAAAAAGGGTAACATAGTTCCAGTCTACAAAAGTAGCAGCAGCGAAGACCCCCCTCCCCCTCAATTATAGACCTGTATCATTGACAAGTGTAATAGTCAAAATATTGGACAAAATAATTAAAAGTAAATGGGTAAAACACCTGAAGAAAAACGATATGATATCAGACTGACAGTTTGGTTTTCGATCTGGAAGATCCTGTGTAACGAATTTACTCAGTTTCTATGATCGAGCCACAGAGATTTTACAGGAAAGATATGGTTGGGTTGACTGCATTTATCTGGACCTAAAAAAGGCTTTTGACAGAATTCCACGTAAGAGGTTGTTTTGGAAACTGGAACATATTGGATGGGTGACAGGTAAGCTTCTAACATGGAGGAAAAATTTCCTAATTGATAGAAAAATGAGGGCTGTAATCAGAAGCAATGTATCAGGATTGGAGGAATGTCACAAGTGGAGTACCATAGGGTTCAGTTCTTGCACCGGTAATGTTCATTGTCTACATAAACGATCTACCAGATGGAATACAGAATTATATGAACATGTTTGCTGATGATGCTAAGATAATAGGGAAGATAAGAAACATAGATGATTGTCATACCCTTCAAGAAGATCTGGACAAAATAAGTATAATGGAGCACCACTTGGCAAATGGAATTTAATGTGAATAAATGCCATGTTATGAAATGTGTAATTGGAGAACATAGACCCCACGCAACCACGCAACCTATAAATTATGCGAGAAGTCTTTAAAGAATTCTGACAAAGAAAGGGATCTAGGGGTGAAGATTGATTGATAAAGTAGCCACCCAATAAATATTGATAAAGCCACCCAAAAGGTGGCATGGGCATGAATAGCCCATAAGTGGAGGCCCTTTGGAGCCATTACCAGTATCAATAGCTGGTACTGGGGATCAGTGGATCGTGATCTAGTGGTGGTTCTAGATAGAAAACTGTTACCTGAGAACCACATTAAGAACATTGTGCGAGGAGCCTATGCTACACTTTCTAACTTCAGAATTGCTTTTAAATACATGGATGGCGAAATACTAAAGAAATTGTTCACGACTTTTGTTAGACCAAAGCTGGAATATGCAGAGGTTGTATGGTGCCCATATGTTAACACTTTCGCGCACCCGGCGAAGGTAAAAAAAAAAAGCGGTATGTGCGCGCGGCGTTTTTGTCGCTTGAGCGTAAAAACAAAAATGTGTATACTCTTTTTACTCTCCTGACCTTAGTTCTCGAGCTATGTATTTCATTTTGGTACCAACGTGTTCGCAATAAAATTCTCTAGAAGAACATCAGTAAAAAAAGACACGAAACGTATAGGGATACCAGCACCAAATAAATAACTACGAAGATGACTCGCCGTGAGCGCCCAACAGCAACAAAATGTTTTTACTCTTGGGATTGTTATCACCTCCACACTTGTCCTACAGCGTTAATTTTGGTATCAATGGACTCGCAATGAAATTCCCAACACGGTGATATGAATATAAACGTAGAATAATGGTCACGGCCCACCCGCAAGAGTGTGGGAAGTGGTGAAACTGTTACCCGGTATCGGTGACGGGACGACACATGTGCGATACAGCGCTTTGAAAGTTTATACTTATTTCACTCTCCTGACATTATTATTCTATGTACGTCATTCATTTTTGTGTCAATGTGTTTGCAATAGAATGTTCTATGAGCCCGTAGGTAAATAAGATCAACAAAGCGTAAGATAGAATAGCGCCAAATATAAAACAACGCTCGAACATATCAGTGAGCGTCAAACACACACGAAATGTTTTTACTTTTGTTATGTTTGTCAAGTTTATACTTGTTGCACACAGTTATTTTTGGTTGTACATTGATCGGAATAAAATTCCCTAAACAGACATATGCATATAATACATGATATGGGGGAAGCATTACCAGTATAAACGGCTAAAGTCACCCACCTGCAACCCATTTGGGACGCTCATGCAGACACACGCTACACCCAAAAAAAATCTATGAAGGTTCGAGTCTACTTATGGCAGTTTATGTGATACAGTGTTCATTCTGGTATCAAAATACTCGTTTCAGTTTGTAGTTCATGCGATTTTCAGAATCAACTGAATCGCTGGAGGTTCAACATTTGAGTCAGAGTCAGAGTCATCTGACAAAACCGTCTAGTCAAATGGCAGTGTGCCAGACATCTCGGGTTCTGATTCGGTTGCTGCTTCAGCTTGAGGTGTTGAAGTGAACAAGGGCCGCCTCACACCAGATGGTCCAGGAGTTTGCATGGCGTCAGCATAGGCAGGACCTGTGTCATCATTTATGTCTGGAGCGTGCCGCAAGTGTTGAGATACTGTTGCTGTTTGAGGCCAATCTTCCGGGTCCCAGCACAATAGGGCCCAAATTGCCACCTCGTGGAACTGTAGCAATGTTAGCTTTTTTTGATCAGTTGTGTTGTATTTGTACAAAACAAAGGCATTATGCAAAGCCATTTGCAGGAAATAAAACGTTATCTTTTAGGTCCACTTGTGAGTTTTCCTGGTAAAATGGTAATACCATTTGATCGAAGTGGTCCACACCTTTCATGAACTTATTGTACCATGCAGCCTAGTGGTGAGAAAGAGAGCCTCATGGCGCGCAGTTTGAAACAAACTCAAAGTAAATCGGATTAAAATTGAATTTTATACAAATATTTTTTTCAGGACATCATTTTATTTCCACATCGCGGCAGCGGGTAGGCGAAACAGGACTCCAGGCGATGTCCTGATCCGCACAAAGTGTTAAGAAGCACATCAACAAACTGGAAAAGGTGCAAAGACATGCCACTAAGTGGCTCCCAGAACTGTAGGACAAGAGCTATGAGGAGAGGTTAGAGGCATTACATATACAAAAACTAGAAGATAGAAGAAAAAGAGGCTATATGATCACTATGTACAAAATAGTAACAGGAATCGATAAAATTAATAGGGAAGAATTCCTGAGATCTGGAACTTCATGAACAAGAGGTCATAGATTTAAACTAACAAAACAAAGCTGCCGGAGAAATATAAGAAAATTCACTTTTGTAAACAGAGTAGTAGACGGTTGGAACAAGTTAGGTGAGGTCGTGGTGGAGGCCAAAACCGTGAGTAATTTCAAAGCATTATATGACAAAGAGTACTGGGAAGACGGGACACCACGAGCATAGCTTTCATCCTGTAACTACACTTAGGTAATTACACCGACCATAACAAAACGATCACCCTCGGGCCATGCGCAGAACGCATGAGGGCTGAGGAGGCTCCACCATCCCGTCAGGGAGGGAGCCTACAAGGTTAATTAAACTATCATAATAATTGTGGAGACAGATTACTAAGAGAAGAGGAGAGAAAAAAATGAGATAAAACGGGGAAAGACGATAAGCAGTGTGGAAGAGTACCAACGAGGCCCATAAAGGACCAGAAGTAAACCTCACCGGAAATCAACAGATGTTCCAATAATATGGCAAGTACGAAGATCCACCCGAACCTTCGAGACCCCTGATAATCAAACACAAAATCACAAAGGCACAAAATCATATGGGCCCATGGCCATGCAGGATCCCACTACAAAGTGAACAAGAACTTGACATGACGAAGAATACATGTCCTAGATAGAATGCGGAGAAAGTGGATAAAAGAACCCACAGGAATGACGGAACCAATGGACCCGAAGGGACAAGGAACCAAATCCGCATAGGGGCAGACATGAAACCAACTCGTACGCAGAGGGGGGAAGGAAAACCTCACTCCTAACAACTGCAAGCCCCGCTTCGAGGGCACAAAAACTGAAGCAGGGTCAATGGGGCCAAGGCCCCCCAGTCAACCCCTCTCCAGCCCCAGGAACCTCCACGGCAAGACCCAGGGCCGAGCTGTCCCCCCCCCCCCCCAAGCCCTGGCCTCACAAGAAAAGGCCAGGGCAGCCGTAAAAACACTACGGAAGGGAGCCCACTGGTCAGACCCATTCACCATGGCTAGAGGGAAAAAGCTCGAATGCCTCAGTCGCCACCTCGGAAGGGGCAATCCCCGAGACCGCCCAAGTCTCAAAAGCATCGAAACCCCTCCCCGACCCCGAAACTCTCAGACAGTTCGGAGCCGGATGCAGGGAGGGGAGTGGGGTGGACCAGACGGAACCACAACAGGGAAAAGACAAGGGGGGTGCGGATGGAACCAAAACGACTAACACCCCCAAGCCCGGGTCCCTACAACCAAAACAGGGCAGCCTCGGAGTTTCCGGGTAGCAAATAACCTAGCGCTTTGCAACCACCTGAACACAACGTGCAACACCTGTGCTGTCTGTACCCGCATAGTCATCATAGGACTGGGTAACTGAGTCACAAACAAGCAACAAAACTCGCAGGACTCCGGGCCGAAGGTGTCGCCGACCCAGCAGGCAGCATGACGGAGGCAAAAACAACGAGTTACCCTGAGGCAATCTTGAGGTTATCTTGAGATGGTTTCGGGGTTTAGCGACCCCGCAGCCCAGTCTTCGACCAGACCTGTTTGTTACACACCCCCAGGAAGCAGCCTGTAGCAGCTGTCTAACTTCCAGGTACCCATTTACTGCTAGGTAACAGGGGGCATCAGGGTGAAAGAAACTTTTTGCCCATTTGTCTCTGCCTGCACTGGGGATCGAACCCAGAACCTCTTGACTACGAATCCAAAGCGCTGTCCACTCAGCTGTCAGGCGCCCTGACAAGAAGACAGAGCAACCCTCAAACTCGCACAAAGCGAGAGGGGGGGTCTCAGGAGTCACATCCATCGGACCCATGCATCCCCGTGAGGATTCCTAGGGTCCTGAGACAGAACACATGCTCAGGGAAGCCCAGGCAGGGTACTGCTAACCAGCGCCCAAGTCTACCAACAACCTTCTAAGTACTGAACCCCTGAGATGTGTACACTCATAGGGACATAGCGGGGAGGGAGGGGGGGGACTACCAGAAAAACAGAAGTGCACAATATACAGATAGGGGGCAACCAAGCAAAGGCAGACCCCCACCAGGCAGGGGAAAACAAAACAAAAATAAAACCCCGCAAGAGGACAACATACCCAGGCAGAACAGAGCCAGCCGCCATGATAGGGGAAAACCAGCTGTGCAGCCCCCTGCGCCCCTACCAGTGCAAATTACCCTAAGGCGAACAAGGGAGTTTTGATGCTCAGCATTTGAACTGGAGTTGTCGAGTAGCTGGTGCGGGGTGTCCCGGGGCTCCCCCATCCCCCTCCCAGGGAGGGTTAGGGCTGCGTGGACAAGCGGCCCAGCGGTGGAGTGTGGAATTTGCTTGTTAACTTTTTTCTTTAAGTAGGGGGAGTTCTGCCTCTCTGTTCGGTCTTTGGTTGCAATTTTCTTACTATGTGGGGGGTCTGTTTTGTTATGCCTACCTTTCTTGGTGCTAACACTGGTCAATGGCAAACATAGAATGCCTCCAAATACATGGGGCTTTTCCGTAGATCATTGCTCCCTTTGCATTCCTGGGGGAAGGGGGGCCAGGTTCTGGCTCATGGTCCCCGGTAAGCTCAACTCCAATTGACTGATGCCCCAGTCAAATATAACACATATCAACCTGATAACTCCACAGAGCCTCCTGGGCTCACCCAGAAAATGACATTTCATTGCATTCAATGCTTTTTTTTTTTAACTTCCCAAACAATTGTGAATGGGAGGTTACACCAATTGAATTAATTGGCCAACCTAGGAGTGAATGCATATTTATGGCTTATGAGTTTATACATAGTAGAATTGGAAATAATGGCAGTTAATTATGCACTGGGTTAAATATATATTGTCATTAATATGATAAAAGTATTTTTTAATCAACAGTAGGCTTGATGAAAATGAGCTGAGTATGATGGTGGACCAAGGTACAGTAGACCAGTTACTAGTGGACCAAGAAACTGAGGAAAGCTTCCGGAGAGACCACCGCACCACATCCTCCACATCTTCTGGACCCTAACCTCTGCCTACATCTGCATTGGATATTGACTCTTATAAACATTGCCAATACAGACTCAACCATGACTGCTGGTAACCACCTGAAGCTGCCAACCACCTGAGTTGTAATGTCTGTAGCTACTAAATCTCCTCAAGGTTACACCCCTCTACTGCCACTACTGTCATGTAGATTATGGGGAGTGTGACTTTAATGCTATGGTGGCAACAGTTGAGTTATTTCCAGGTAATGGTGGTGTGTTCTAAATGCTCCTTCCATTGAAGTTTTTTGCAAGTATTCCGTATTCTAAAATGGTAATTTTCTTATCTAATAAAATAAATAAATATACTTGTATGTAAAATGGTGCTTACTTTCTCATGCAATAACATAACCACAAAATTCTTGGTGACTTGACACTATCTCTGTAATGAGGTTTAACCATCTTAGATTACCCACAAGAATCCGAAATATACTGCCAGTAATTTCAGTGTTGCCTAACACAGCTGTATTTAGGGGAGACACTCAACTAAACTGATATATTTCATTTTTGTCTGCTTATATACAACTAAAATTTTTACTCTCTAACAAAACCATATTTATACATAAAATTGCTTAAACAATTTGACTACAATTTTGTCTGTTATTTTGCATCCATCCCAGTATTCATAAATTAAATGATGGGTACCATTTTATTTTACTAATTTACAATTCCCTCTTCATGCTCATATCATTAAAATTTGACTCCATTCATCACAAGAGAAATGTCCCTAGTAGTTTACTTTAGGTAATTCAGTGCAGGATTTTCGTTCTTCTACTTGTCATACTTATTCTGGAACTTTGGAAAAAATCATTAACAAAAATATTAGAACAAAATACTGTAATGCAAATGTGACTAAAAGTTCATATATTGAGTGCTAGAGTTGACGCTGTCTTCTTATCGCTCACTTTGCAGCTGAGCAATAAGAAGAGCTTAGTGTGGCAAGATGATATCCTCGAAAACCATCTCTCCTTCCCCCTCCCTTATCCCCCCCTGTCTCCTTTGTCTCCTTTGTCTCCTTTGTTATCAGTTGCCCCTCGTTTTTTTATTTTTGTTGTTGGCCTTCACCTCCATTTGAAGGAGGTGAAGGTTTAGGACCTTGTTCTCCTCTAGAAGTGTAGGTTTTATTCTTTTGACTCTATTGGGCAGTTTCTTCATTGTGGCCTTTTTCTTTTCAGAGTCAGCTTGAGATGGTTGGCTTCCAGAGGTTATTGATTTTTTAGTTGTTCAACTGGTGGTAATTACCTAAGTGTCGTTTCAGGATGAGAGCTATGCTCATGGTGTCCCGTCTTCCCAGTACTCTTTATCATATAATGCTTTGAAATTACTGATGGTTTTGGCCTCCACCACTTTCTCACCCAACTTGTTCCAACCATCTATCACTGTTTGCAAAAGTGAATTTTCTTATAGTTCTTCGGCAGCTTTCTTTAATTAGTTTAAATCTATGACATCTTGTTCTTGAAGTTCCAGGTCTTACAAGTTCTTCCCTATCAATTTTATCGATTCCTGTTGCTATTTTGTATGTAGTGATCATATTGCCTCTTTTTCTTCTATCTTCTAGTTTTGGCGTATTTAATGCCTCTAACTTCTCCTTGTAGCTCTTGTCCTTCAGTTCTGGGAGCCATTTATTTGCATATCTTTGTACCTTGCATCATTTGTTGAGTCTTCTTGAGATCTTGAGGTTATCTTGAGATGATTTTGGGGCTTAGCGTTCCCACGGCCCGGTTCTCGACCAGGCCTCTTTTTTTTGTTACACACCCCCAGGAAGCAGCCCGTAACAGCTGTCTAATCTCCCAGGTACCTATTTACTGCTAGGTAACAAGGGCATCAGGGTGAAAGAAACATTTTGCCCATTTGTCTCCGCCTCCACCGGGGATCGAACCCGGAACCTCAAGACTACAAATCTGAAGCGCTATCCACCCACCTGTCAGGCGCCCTCAGTTCAGTTTAGTTCAGTTATGGCGGTCCATGGTGCCATTCCATCTAGCCAACTTGTAAATAGGCCTATGTTGTTTGGAAGTTTGTCATTGGCATAAGTATTTTTTAAATTGTTGTGGGATGATATCTGGGCTTGAGAGGACAGTTTTGGAGGTCTCCTAGGGTCTTAATAACTTTTACCTGGTCAATGTTCCAGGTCCTCTTCAAGCTTGTGTTGGCCTGAGTAGGTCTCTTTCCTTTGGGGGTTTGATCTTTGCATTCTGCCTTCCCTGCCAAGTCCCATTTTTTCTCATCTGTGGTGAGGAAGCTACAGGGAGCTATCATTCAGCCCCTCCAAAAACCAGCTTTGAATGAATTGAAATGCCACTATTTTGGGACTGAGGATGAGGGAGTAGCTTCTGTGTTGCTGCCACATGGTAGTGGTCAGCTGTTACTAAGGGTGTATGACCAAGCTATTAGGTGAACTGTTTGCCGAGTCATTTTCTGCATTGTTTGTTTACTTTCTGTGAATCTTGTAACTTGACTGTTTTGCTTCACTTTCTTTTTCGGGGGATTGGATTCTTTGGTTTGGTGATCATGAGTTCCCTGCTCCCTGTGCCTCTGTGAGGGTGAGGATGAGGTTTAGCCTCTGGTCTCCAGTAGGCTTTTGAAGACTTGCAAGGGCTGATGTGACTTATGGGTGTGGAGGTATCTCAGTGCAGCTAACTACACAGAGCCACCGAGGCCTTCCCAGAAAGAGGCATTTCATTAATTCAACGCTGTGTTTTTCTTCACTTTCCCGACAGTCACACTCCATTCCCACACCAAATAATGTACTTCATAATCATTTATCTTCAGTTTAATTTTTTTTGTTATATTTACTCAAGACCATTCCTCTCTAGTCATAGAAATATTTGCTTAATACTGGTGAATATTTTTTAAATAATTTATTTGGTGTTATGATGACAGGCATCAAATAAATATCATATTTGAAATATTAGATTTACCCTCAAAACATCAAATAATATGATAAAATATTATATTAAATCACAAAACCATCAAATAAGATATTTAGTTAGTGTTAGATTAAACCACTTTGTAGTGTATAGTGTTGCTAAGTTTGTTATCTTGAGTGTCTCTCCTTTATTAGAGCCTAAATCCCCCAATATTGGGAAGTGTTAGTAGCCTTCTTACCATTGTCTCTACAACCCCGTGTGCTTCACCCCAGTTCATGGAGGAGGCGAGTGTTTCTACCTTACCAAACTTTCTACCAGATAATAAGAGTGGCTACAAAATCTTGCAGCAAAGCAGTTACTCCTCTTTACTCACCTGACAGTAGTTTTTATTTGATGTGTGATAATCTATTTATATCCTAGCAAACACTTGAGTAATACTGAAGTTTGATCATTATGGATGAGTCTCGCTGAAGTGTTGGCTAGGACAAGACTCACACGTAGTATCGTTCACATCTGCATAAACAGGATTGATGCTTTACTGGGGTTGTACTTAATGGCGGCCACTGCTCTCTGCATTAAATGTACCTTTTCAACAAAGCTAAATTTTTAATACGTTTACTTCGGTCAGCCATATGGCTGTTGGCCATACTCATCTTAACATTTCAATTTAATAGACAAGATTTTTTTCTGTGCTGTATTATAATCAAAAGATTGTTGATCAAGTATTTGTAATTTTGTCTGTTCTCCAGTGTTTTTGGAGAAGAAAAAGTACAATGAAATGTGTTTGTGTGTTTTATGTCATGTACTGCAGTCTTTATAGAACATCTTATGTATTCATTCATTGCTGCATTTTTTATTTCAATTGTGAAAGTTATTTAATTATTTGCCCATGTATTTTCATAAGGAGTCCTTGCATGCTGGACTGGAAGCCAGATGGCATCTACAAGAACAAAGTAAGCATGTAGGCAGTTGTATTTTTCTGCAGGTTGGCAGTGAGAGGCAGCTCCTCAATACCAAGCATATGAGGAGCAGCCATATTGGCTATATTCTTTTTCAGTGTTAAAAAAAAAAATTCTGAAGGTTGTAGTTCCTTTGAAATACAACAGTGTAGCAACTGTCATAAGAACATTTTATCGCAGAATGCAATTAAACCAAAAATCCTGTTCCTGAGTGAACACTGCACTGTCAATAGGAGGCTTTTTGTGTTGAACCCTTGCTGCTCCCAAGCTGAAGCTGGCCAACCTCGACACCACAAGCCAAAACTGAAATGACAATGATATCCACTTATTAAAGTGTAACATGAAGGTCATCTACAGGAGGTTGTTACCAGCTACTGTTTTCTTTTTTTTATATATATATATATATATATAGTTTTCCACTTCTCTTAATAGGATTACTCTCAAGCTTTGGTGGCAACTTAATTCAACATTGTCATGTTTATGAATTTCTTCACTGTTTCCATGTATTTGGATGTGAGAGTTCTTAGTGTCTTATCATTGTGTTGACATTAAGTGTAAACCTACAATCATTCAAATATTTATTAAAGATAGATCTCATGCAAGTCCCAGCCAGAAGCAAATAATGTTAAAGGACTTGTCGTGCAGTTGAGCCTCAACGTGTGTGTGTGTGATGGAACTTTTGTAATTGGGGAAAACCAAGTGAAACTTTTTTATATGATAATTTTAGAAACAAGTTTGACATGTATACAAAGTGATGCGGTGTTTATGTAAAGCTGTGGTATTAAACTGTTTTTCTTGTCATTGAGGTGTTCAACCTTATGACTTATTTTTTCAAAGTTTTTTTATAATTTAATAATTCAGATGTTCTGGGCTGCAGTGTGTATCACAAAGATGATTTACCTTTGGTCAATTATGATATAATGTATAATTTTGTGTGTGTGTGTGTGTGTGTGTGTTTGTGTGCGCGCAATATAGAGTATTTGTAATTTATGGGTATTGCCGCCTTGCAAGATGGCACCACGTGTGTTATGTTTATATTATGTAGCTTTTATTAAGGTGTTCGTATGTTCCATTTACCTTGAGAAGGTAAAGGAATTATAATTTTGTTATACCAGTACTATTAATTAGAAACTAAATACATATATTGGTTGTTATAATGAAAATAATAGCACAAGAAAATTCTGTAATTGTGAACATTATAAGTACAAATTCATTAGGTGTACATATTTAACAGAAGGACTTTATAGCTAATATATATATAGAAATATTCTTTGATTTGTGAATTTCACCATGACCAATATTCACTGTGATGAGGGAGCTATTGAGTATATTTAAGGCTATTTTCACCTTCATGATTAGAAATTTGAAGCACAGAATATTCATCACAGAGATTAATAGATAAATATATGATATAGAGAATGTTATCTGTAATTACAACATCACATATATAAGTTATGCTTACACTTGGTGAGATTGAGTCACATTTTATACTGAGTATACATTACTGATACATGATGATGTCACCATAATTCAGTATTAACAGTAGTATAGTTAACAGCGTTTGATTAGGTAAATAGCATTATATTTTGTTATTGAAGAGTATATATTGGGGGGCTTGTAAGTGTAATTACTCTGTGTGTGTGTGTGTGTGCGCGCATGTGCATGCATGTGTGTGTACATAGGGTGTTTGTGCAAGTGTGAGTAGTGAGTATACAGTGCCTCTATACATATACACATTACTGTATATATATAATTTGTATGTATATATGTAATGTATGTATGTACCTAATAGGCCAAGT
Source organism: Procambarus clarkii (assembly GCF_040958095.1). Lineage (NCBI taxonomy): Eukaryota > Metazoa > Arthropoda > Malacostraca > Decapoda > Cambaridae > Procambarus > Procambarus clarkii. The sequence continues at coordinate 3,928,387 of NC_091221.1, read as the reverse complement.
TGCCAGACAAGCTGAATTTTCCTGATATTATGTATCTAATTGATTTTTGTTATTATGGAATGATAAAGTTTTCTATTACAGTATATATGATTTTATATTTTTTAATTTGAGCCAAAACTAACATAGAAATTTGATCGAGCCTAACCTACCAAACCTAAACAAATATAACGGTCAGTAATTAATTTTCTTAACCCTTAGACCGGGCAATACGTACATATATGATTTGACAAAAAATAATTTAAGATAAGTTTTTAAAACTTGCACAAACACTTTCCAATTTTTTTTTACATAATCAACTAGGCAAATGCTCCAACTTTGTCTAAATGTTCACAGTGTAACTTGAAAAACCAGAGAATCAAAATTAATTTTAAAATTGAATATTGAAAAACTTCAGATTTTCAATTCAGAATAAAAAATATGAACTATCATTAACCCTTAAATGGCGCATAGCTATATACCATTTGACACCCACAGGCGCATACCAAAAAAAAAAAAAAAAATTATTTTTTCTTCCTAACCTGTTAATTTGTGTTCACTGATCACGGGAAAAATAATACAAAAATCGTAAGTGGCATATATTGCCCACTATAGGGCGGAGAAGTGTGACAAAAATCAGGCGCTGACTGAGCGTGCGTCCCAGGCGGTCTGTTGATCGCCAGCTGTCAGGCCAGAGTTTCCACAAAGAGATAATTACCTAATTATTTCAATGTCTCTGATTGATTTTTCGTAGTTTTTTTGCTGTAATATTATTCAATAGTGTGTAGTGTGATATATTTATGTAATAATATGAGTGAATCATCGCTGTACTCAAAAATATGGTGTGCGTATTGTTGATTCAATTATGTTCATCAAACAGTGAACAAATACTTTGTCGGTTATTACACTATATACACAGGTTATATATAAGTATCTGCATGTTTTGTTCACCATGACAAACCACTAAGTTGGTATGCTGAGTGGCAGTGGCAGTGGCAGTGGCAGGCAGTGACTGGCTGCCACTGGCTGCCACTCCCTCCCTCACCTCACCTCACCTGCCTTGCCACCATTCTCCACCCACCATACTGTTTTTGCTTTTATATAGAGACGTTATATATAAGTATTTACATGTTTTGTTCACCATAACTGTACATCTAAGCTTGTATGGTGAGTAAAGGCAGAGAGACGTAGCTACTCACACAGTCAGCTGGTGGCGGCCGCCCTCAAGGCCAGACGCACTAATATTTCTCCTACAACAATACTGTTTGTGGTGTTATTACGCTATATACACACATTATATATAAATATCTACCTGTTTTATTCACCATACTTGTACAAGTAAACTGGTATGGTGCCCAAAGACCATCGTGATCATCAGTAAACAACATGATAAGTCCTGCAGACGACGCTCCTCCCTCACCAAAATGGCGGCTCCCAACCTCCTACTCTCGCTGTTATCTCACACTATATACACGTTATATATAAGTATCTACATTTGTGTTCACCATAGCGAACCACTAAGCTGGTATGGTGAGTGCAGTCAATAAAAGGTGGCCACACACACTCAAAAGACAACGCCACCATCCTCCCTCCCACAGCATTACTCCTCCCTCCATGGCGCACAGCGCCAAATATCACCACAATCCTGCTATTATCAGAACCCTGGTCAGTTTTATCAGTCAGGGGTCTTCTGTAATAATATCATCGCTACATAATAGCATGAACAAGTATATTATGGCATTTTTAGGCGATGCTGTGGTCACAAGCTGAACAGCAGTGCTGTGAGCTCATGCTGCGTGCGTCAGGCTTGGTAGCTCACTCAATACTGAGGCCCCTAACACCCTGGAGTTTGGCCCACGATTTAAAAAAAAAAATGGTGTCTGTTTACAAGAGCCCTGATGAAGGTGTGGTGAACCCCGTGTATCCGTGGGCCGTTTAAATCTTGCGTAGTACTCCAAAGCATCATATGATGCGATGCGCAATTTACTGCAAGTTGGTCAAAGCATCATATGATGTGATGCGCAATTGAAGGGTTAATTGGTCATTTAATGTTATTATTCTCTTAGAATAGCATATGATCTTCATTTTCATTCAATTAGAATATAGGTTTTTAGTTTAGTTTACTGTAAAAAAAATTATCAATAGGACATTTGAAATATGCGGCAAATTTAGACCAAAAAAAATTATAACTCCAAATGTATAAAGTTTATGAAAAATCCATTCTGATGGGATTGTAGGACAGACAGCAGAGCACACAATATGTCAAAATAGTGAGAATCGGTTAATAACTGGAATTTTAGAAGCCACTCAAAGTTGAAACTCTGGTTTCAGAGATAATTGAAGTTAAAGTTATCAACAATGAATAAAGGTAGTTTTAATTCGTTAATTTAATTGTATGTTTTAATAAATATTGTTTGGCATTTGTACTCGAATATGTGAAAGTTGTAGGTCAGTATGTGTTGTAATGAAGTCAAGATTAAATAACCCCCCAAAAACACAAAATATAGGGATAATTATAATAAATATATTGATTTAGGGGATATATTTAGGGTATCCTTTATATAAGTGAAAAAGCCCTAATATGGTCCCTAATCATCAAAACAACCTAAAGAGACAAAGGAAATAGAGTTTGAGATCAGAGAAAATCAGCCCCAAAAAATTAAAAGCCCCAAGTTTTGCTAGTTTGGATTGACTTATTTGTTGACCAATTTCATTCTGTCTTCACATATTTATGAAAATATATGCCTTCTCCAGGATGTAAAGGTTAAAACAAAATCAGATAATAAACAAAGGAAAAAAAAATAACTAAAATCTTAAAAAAAAAATCTAAAAAATATTTTTGGGACATTGATGAAAGTAACATATATTAACATTGGACAATGTTTTTATATGATGTATAACAAAATAGATCATATTAACATAGTTATTCATTATGTTTTGTGTTATTATATATTACTCGGCAATGATATAAAGGCACCAACTGCATATCCACTTTGTGGACACTTCTTACTATTCTTCTTCTTTGAGCATAGGACAGTTGCTTGCATCTCTTTATTACTGCATAATCCTTCAGTTACAGTTGATTAACTGCACAATAATTGATTAATAATTGAGCAGTTGATTAACTGCTGCTCGTTATTTGGTTAACAGTTTTATTAGCTGTTCTTCTCATCAATAAAACGTTCTTATTTTTCAAAAATTTGTCAAATCAATTTCTGAAAATATTTTGATGAGAGTTTCACGACACTGAAGCCAATAAGTTTGAGATTTGTTTAACATTTTTAAGTTATTTTTACGTAATTTGAATATTTTTCGATGTTATGCCTTCTAAATCCACAGTAATATGCGCGGTCTAAGGGTTAAATAATAATATTAATTAGAGTAAACCAATTTGAAAAGAAATATTTGAAAATAACAAAAATAACTCTGCCTGTTAGGCAAATTGGGCCTTGTATACTTGGCCAAGTACAGTAGTATGGTTCTGGAGATCGATATATATATATAATATATATACAGTATATATATATATATATATATATATATATATATATATATATATATATATATATATATATATATATATATATATATATATATAATATACATATAATATATATAATATACATATAATATGCATATAATATATATAATATACATATAATATGCATATAATATATATATATATATATATATATATATATAATATAATATAATATCAGTATATTTTGGTAGCAGTCTCTCTTGTAAACATATGTTGTTAAATATGATCGAAAAGGTAAGATTAATAATTCTAACACGAATTTTCTCAATATTTCTTATGTTTCTTTTCACTGTCAATGGTAATTGAAAAATCAGTTCTCCAACATGTATAAAATGATAAAAAAAATTTGGAGAACTGATTTTTCAAATCAGTTCAAGAAAGGGAAAGGTGCCCTTTCCCGACTGCGAGGCTCTTGGAGGGCGCCTTTCGGCAGGACTGGTCGAGGTGGGGTTACCTGAACCTGTTCCCTCTAGTCCAGCTGTTGCTTCGGGTTCTGGCTCGGTTGGCGTCCTACAAAGAGAGAGTAGTCCTCATGGCCCCTTGGTGGTTGGCCCAGCCTTGGTTCCAGGTGCTGTTTGATCAGTGTGCGAACCAGGACATTTTCCGTGGCTACACCTCTTCCAGCAGGTCAGACCCATCTCACACACAGCTGGTTCGGTCTTCTCCACTCTTCACGTCTGGTCTTTTTGACATGGGTTTATCACCATTTGCACGGTGATTAGGTGGCTTCATTGCAGATGTCCCACTGAAGAGCTTCATTGCTGGTGTCCCACCTGACAGCTTCGTCTTGCTGACAGTATAAAGTTTCCTGGCGTTCTTTCCGCCATTTTCTCTCTGTTCGTAGGTTGTCTTCTATTTCTGATTGAGTTTCTTGTCCTTTCTGTCTTGGCTTTTTCAGGACCGTCATTTGGTGCCTAATACTGCCTCCACGTATCGTGCGGTGTTGGCGGAGCCTCTCCAGCTTGCGTTCGGGGTGGATGTCAATTCTGCCCCATTCTGTGAGCTTTCTCGTGCTTTGTTTCACCTCCCGCCTGCTCATGCGCCACTTGAGCCATCTTGGTCCTTGGACAGGGTGCTCTCTTATATTTCCTCTCCTCTCAGTTTATGGTGACCCCTTTGGTTCATGATTGTTTTTCCAAGTCTGTTTCTGTTGGCATTGGCTGCTGGGGTCAGGCTGGTGAGCTTTATGCTCTCTTCCAGTGCAGGGGTTTCTGCTCTTTTGGTCCTGGTGGTCGGTATGTTCGGTTGCAGCCTTTTCCTTCATTTCTGGCGAAGAATGAGATGGCTGCTTTCTGGAGGGGTCCTTGGGTCATTGATGCTTGGTTGATCAGGCCGGGGATGTATCATGTGTTGTATCCAGTTGCAGCTCTTCGCTGTTATCTGTGCACTTCAAATTCGGTGGCTAGGGATGCGCTTTGGGTTGATCTTGTTCCCTGTTCCAGGGCTCGGGTCTCCCAGGTTGTCGGCAGGGTTATTAAGTCTAGCTAGCTTGCCGTCTATCCTCGTGCCCATGACGTTAGGAAGTTTGCTGTGTTTGGCAACATGTCTTGGGCTGATATTTGGGCGCGGAGATTTTGGAAGTCAAACAGGATCCTGGCTGCTCGTTATTTGGTTAACGTTCCTGCTCCTGGGCGTTCCTGTGTTGCTTTGGGTCACAGGGTGCAGCCAGTTGCCGTAGGGGCTGTGGACAGCCACCTCCACGAAGGTGGAGTGTTGACTTCGCTGATCCTGATCCTGCGCTTCTTTAAAGTGCTGTGTTCATTTTTTACCATTTGTTTCTTCATTGTCCTCTGTTGCTGTCCTGTCTCTTCTTGTCAATGTATATTCGTTAATGGAATATTCACGGATATTACGCTAATTTCCATGAGCTCCAACTTCTGATTTTGCAGTTTTCACTCCTTTGTGTCTTGTATCTAGGAGCCAATGCTTGGTGCTCGTCCTGGTCGCTTCCGTGGCTATTCCTTTCTCTCCCCCCCCCCCCCCCCCCCCCATCCCTCTGGCTTTTGCTGGGGCCCGTTCCTCTCCTGCTCTCTTGATTCGTTCTGATGTTCCCTTCATCCCCCTACTTTTTCCATCGCCTCTCCAATGTTCTGCTGCATGTGTCTTTGTGGGTAAATGGTACACGGCTTGTTCCATTTACCTCCCCCAAAATGTCCCGCTTCCTCTTCCCAGTCTTAAACACCTACTGGACTTCTTGTCGTAGCCTGTGCTCCTGCTGGGTGATTTCAATTGTCGACATATTCTCTGGGATGATGTTCAGACAAACACCCGGGGTCGTCTTCTCGAACCGTTCATCCTCTCTTCTTCCCTGTCTCTTCTGAATTCTGGTGAGCCCACACATTTGGACTCTCGGACTCGCACCCTTTCCTCTCTTGATCTTTCTCTCTGCTCGTTGTCTCTTTACTTGGATTTCACGTGACGAGTTCTTGATGACCTCCATGGCAGTGACCATTTCCCCATCCTTGTTACCTTTTTCTCTTTTCACCCTCCCTTCTCCCTAAGTGGCAGTTTGCTAAAGCAGACTGGAACCTATTTACCCTCTGTGCTGCTCTCTCTGACCTCTCCATTCTGCCTCTCCCTCGTGCCCTCCTTTTTCATGAGACCATCTTCAACGCTGCCTTTCCACTCTATTCCTCGCTCTTCCTCTCGGGGACCACGGAAGTGTGTTCCATGGTGGAATGTGGACTGTGCTTGGGCTGTCCGCTGTCAGCGTGCAGCCTGGAAGAAACACCACCGCCGGCAGACGGCTGATTCTTTTCTTTTGTTTCGAAAGGCAAGTGCGGTAGCCCGTAGGGCCATCCATACAGCCAAGCGTGAATGTTGGATGTCTTATGTTTCCACCATTACGTCCGAAACTCCTCTGTTGCAGATCTGGAAGTGTGTCCGCAAGATAGCGGGTAAGTTTGTTCTCAATGTCTCTTGGGACATCTCCTAAGGACTTCCGCCCTATTGCCCTCACGAGTTATGTCTGCAAACTCTTTGAACATATGGTTAACGTTCGTCTGCTGTGGTTCTTAGAACACAATCACCTCCTCTCCCCTTCTCAATATGGTTTTCGCAAGTGCCGCAGCACAACAGATGTCCTGGTGAACTTGGAGGTCTATATTCGTACTGTACTGCTTTTGCTGCGATGACCTCCGTTGTTACCGTCCTTTTTGACCTAGAAAAGGCTTACGACACCACTTGGCAATATCATATTCTGTCCCAACTTCATTCTTTTGGCCTTCGTGGTAATCTCCCTCTCTTTCTCCAAAGCTTCCTCTCTTGTCGTTCCTTTCAAGTGAGGCCTGGTACCACTCTCTCTGCCTCTTTTCAGCAATACGAGGGTGTGCCCCAAGGTAGTGTTCTGAGCACTATTCTTTCTCTGGTTGCCCTCAAATGGTCTTCTTTCCTCTCTTCCTTCTGGTGTCTTCTTCACAATCTATGTCGACGATCTTACCCTTTGTTGTCGGAGTGATGATTCGCCTCTCCTTCAACAACGGCTTCAACTTGCGATTGATGCTGTGTCGTCATGGCCTGCCGATCATGGCTTCCGGTTCTCTATGTCTAAGACTTGTGCTATGACTTTTACTCAGAAGCGTGTCGTTCTTCGTCCTTCTTTGTCGCTTTATGGTCAACCTCTTGTGTACAAGAATTTCTCTAAGCTTTTGGGGTTAATCTTTGACGCTCGTTTGTCTTGATCGGCCCATATCTCTTATCTGCGAGTTGAATGCTCTAAGGCCCTTACCCTCCTTAAGGTTTTATCCCATACTTCTTGGGGAGCGGATAGGCGTGCACTCCTCGCTTTACATTCCCCTCTTGTCCTGTCTAAACTCAATTATAGTTGCCCTGCTTACTCGTCTGCTTCTCCTTCTACTCTTCGCCCTCTTGATGCTTTGCACCATACTGGGTTGCGCCTCGGCTCTGGTGCCTTTCATTCAACTTCCGTCCTCAGCTTGTATGTTGACACTGGCTTCCTGTCTCTCCAGGACCACCGTGATCGCTAGTGTCTTCGCTATCTTGCGCGGTCCTTGCAACATCCTTCCTCTTGCCCCTCTGTCATGCTTTGATTTTTACCCCTCCTGTGGTTCCTGTTCCTCTTCACCACCTCCTTCTTCCTGCCCGGTTATCTTGTTTACAGGATTCTCTTTCAGTTCGTATTTCTAATGTATCTCCTCATGTTGTTCCTTCTTTGCCCCCATGGAGAGTCCCCCTTCTGAAATTTTGTACATCCTTATCCCACATCACTAAAGCTTTTACCCCTCCTACAATTCTGAAAAGCCTCTTCCTTGAGCACTTTTCTTCGCACTCCCACTCTATTTCCATCTTCACTGATAGGTCTAAGTCTGCGGACGGTGTGGGCTACTCTGTTGCTTTTCCTAACTGTACTTATATGTGTCGCCTCCCTTCGGAGACTAGCATCTTCACGGCAGAACTTTATGCTATTCTCTATGCTCTTCGTCTCCTGCTTTCTCGTTGTCAATCTTCCTTTTTAGTTGTCGTTGACTCTCGTAGTGCTCTTGGGTCCTTTAATCTGGTCCATCCAGTGGTTGTTGAGATTCAGCATTGGCTGTTTCTTATTTCCAGTAAATTTAAGTCAGTTGAGTTTTGCTGGGTTTCCAGCCACATTAGTGTCTAAATGAACGTGCGGATGCTGCCGCTAGAGAAGCTGTCCACTCTTGTCCCATCTCCCGTAAAAGTATTCCTTATTCCGACTTTTACCCAGTTATTCATTCCTACATCCTTACCCGTTGGCGGGATTGTTGGTCTTCTGTTACTGGTAACAAACTGCGTACTCTTAAGAGTAATTAGTCCTCATGGCCGTCCTCCTACCACCGTAACCAGCGATGAGAAACGGCTCTGGCGAGGTTGCGTATTGGCCATACACGCTTAACTCATGATCATTTAATGGAGCGCCGCCCTGCTCCTCATTGTCCACATTGCATTGTCCCTCTTACTGTCGTACATATCCTTGTTGAATGTCCTGACTTCCAGGACGAGCGTGTGTCTTGTTTTCCAACTGTCCCTCGCGATCGCTTGTCCCTCAATAGAATTCTTGGTGAACCGGATACTTTTGATATCGTTCACCTTATGTGTTTCTGTTCTTGTATTGGCATCCTTGGTGATATTTAGCGCCCTCTGATTATTCCGCACATTTGATGGTACTATATAGCCTTCCCGGTTTGGTGCTTTCTTTTGATAATTACTTACTTAGCCAATGCCTTCCATTGTCTAGTGGAACCCCAACAAGCCATAGTTTTCAAGCACTTGGTAGGGTATAAGTGTGCCATTCTTATCCAATAGATACCTTAATGCACCACATTCATAGTTCACTAATCATATATTGCACGAGTTCCAAATTTAATCATAATATTAGGGAAATTGTGCATCACCATGAAGACCATAGTTTGCAACCAATAATATGTATATGCAGTATCTTGAAGTGAACCAAGGATTTGACAGGTGGCCAATTCATATAGAAACACTTAATTTGCCTCTCTGCTTTAAAGTATGTTTGTGTGTTTACTTCATATTTTATATGCATTACTGAATTTCTTGCATTTTTGCAGTTCAAAGTTCTCAATAATACTACCAAGATGAGCGCTTTCGATAGAAAACAATTTATCAGACAGAAAACAATATTGTGACTCCTAGTACCTGCTCAGCACTTTGGTATTATATTAACAATATGTCAGTAATAGAGAGAAGAAGCTTTACATAGAGAGGTCTGTGCAAAAGCCAATGATAATGGAAGATGAGGTTTTAAAGAAAAATTGTTTACACCATACTATTACAGCCATATTCTGTAAATTTGAAGAAAAACACAGTTTATTTTAATACTTTGAGCTGCCCGGCGTGCACGCCCCAGCCCTCCTCAAGGTGGGCCTGGCATTTCCCATGAGTGCGCACTTACATTAAAATGTGCATACTCCTTTCAGTTTTCTCACGTCACTTTTCTAGTTACATCATTCATTTTGGTATCAAATTGTTCACAGTAGAATTCTCTAAAAGGATATATGCATGTACTGTAAGGTCAAAAAGCCCGGCGTGTTGTCCAGAGCAAACCCGAAAATCGGCCAAGTGTTACCTGTGAGCAGGCAACCGCACCAAAATGTGTATACTCTCTTCAATTTTCTCACGTCAGTTTTTGTGTTACATCGTTCATTTTGGTATCAAATTGTTCGCAATAGAATTCTCTTAAGTGATATATGCATATTAGGTAAAAAGCCCAGCGTGCCACCTGCAGTAAACCCAAAAATCGGCCAGCATTACCCGTGAGCGAGTACCCATCCACACACCAACACTAAAATGTGTATACTTTGTTTAGTTTTCTTACCTCAATTTTCATGCTATGTCGTTCATTCCGGTATCAAATTGTTCGCATCTAAAGGCGCGCATTTTAAAACTAGTCCCATAATGATTGGGAAAAAATGGAATTTTAACACACATTTAAATTTTGGATGCAAAATGCGTTACCGCCGAACATCCGTAGAGTTATTTATGGACGCAATATCTGTCGCCGACGGCCGAAAGTGTTAAGAGGCCATAATCTGACTTGTCTTCAGTAGAGCACTGTTGTGGTGACAGTTCCATCCTTTGGGTACACACTCATTTTAACTTTCCCTCATTTATGTTATTTAATATTATTTATTAGTTATTGGATGTTCACTTTTTTCTTTTTTCTTTTTAGATGGGCACTTTTTTCTCTTTTTGTTTTAGATAGATGTATTACAAGTTTGATGCATGGTTCTGTAGGTGGTAGATGATTTCTGCTGGGAATTTTCTTTGCTTTTCATAAAAGATTATGTGATGTATATACAGTATATTTGTTATACATGTATTATATACAATATTTTAATTGTTCAGGGAAAATCCACAAGGTCTTCTCTGAATACCCTTTGTTCTCTTTTATGAGGCTATGGGTCCCTACAGTTGCACCAGAGGTGGTACCCCTATATTTTAATTGTTTATATTAGGCTCAATGCAATTTTCTAAAAATACTTTAATCAGGATGATAAATATTGAGAATATGCTATTCAGGTAATTTAGGTATTAACTGTTAAGCCATGTTTATTTTTTTTAAGTATATTTTGATAGGTGAATATAGCGGGAGGCAGAGGTAACATTTTCGGAACGTGTCTAGTTTTTTTTTTTTAATAAAGTTCCTAATGAACTTACTGGCTGATGTTCTCTATCGTAATTATTTGAGGTATAGCATTCAGCAAGAACACGATGCTATCCATTTGAAATATTATATACTTCAACATTTTCTACACCTAAATGTAGGTATGTATGTGTTTTTCTTGAAGAGCTGCATGACTCTAAACCCTCATGACCCTCTAAAGAGGCTCATATAAAGTACTGTAGTTTATGTACAATAATTATTGCATGAACTCTCTAGTGCACATTATAAACATCATACATAAACGTAGACATTATGAATTCACAGCTATATGTGCACGTTTAAGCCTAACCTAACTAAAGCATACAGTGTAGCTGCACAAAATTTTTTACATTTGTTAATGTAATAAATTTTAATAATAAACATGAAAAATTTTGGCTATTTAAATTACATTATTTGTTATCAGGGCATAATTTTAAATACGAAACAAGGCTATAGATAACTTCATTTATTAAATTAAATTTGTATAAATTCATTAACTAATTTCATGTTTGGGGAGCATATTGGTTAATGAGTTCCTTCATAAAGTGTGAGAAAAATATAAATTTACAGTATATGGGAAAATATATGTGATTAGTATTGAAGTTGTCTATCACCAGTCATCATGCAGTTAACCCCTATGCTTCAAGACAGTAATAGAGTGTAATGATGAGTTATGCATAACAGTTCAGGTTTATAAAAGTACATTTTGTGTGAAGAAATAATAATGTATTGAGGTTAATGTAGCTGTGGTGAGGTACACTTAACAGTTTATAAGGTAAAGAATCAATTGCTGTAGTATATCATTAAGTAACTAATGGTAAGAGCAGGAAGACCTGGGGATTTAATATACAAAATATTATCATTAAATTTTATGTGTTTGCTTGGAAGGATTTACTTGAATACTATCTTCATGGATATGATCACTATCCTCTATATTCCTCATCATAAAATGAAATAGGGAATTTAACATACAATATAAATTCTATTTACTACTCATAATTTCACTATTTCAACCAATTAATCACATCATCACTTTTAAAATAAATATAATTTTTAAGTAGCCTTACCCAGATTACCGAAAGTAAAGAAATAAACTATTTATAGGACTGCCATATACTGTATCAGTAATTACAGTATTTTCATGAATCGTGGCTGATCAACCGTCATGTTAACAACCAAACTGCAATTGGTATTCACAGTATAAGGTATACTTTTTATACGATCTATTAAATAACATTTATAAAGACAGACTTTTCAAAGAGCTTTATTGCAAATTCTTCTGACATAGCCTTAAAAAATAAATGGTCATTTTTCAGGAAGGTGAATCCACAGCCACTCATGAATTATGGTGAATGCTTCATAGTTTATTTACAACTTCCACACTATATATTAAGATTTCACCAAGGGGAGAAATTTATGGACTAATTTATTGTTAGATGTTTGTAAAAAGAAAGAGAGATGTAAAATCCATAGTCTGGGACACTACAGTTATATATGTTACAGTACAATATGCAGCCAGAGTTCAATTGTGATTGATTACTGTAAAATATTTATTAGGCAAAACCAGTGGGAAATCTTACAAAGAGCAGTGTAAGGGAGATATTGTAGGATATGGGTTTAACATAAATGGAGATTAGTCTGAGGGAAAACTGTTCTAAGTGGAGTCCCCTAGGGCCCTGTCCTGGGACCTTGATTGTTTACCATGTATATAAACAATTTACAAGATTGAAGAGCAACATATGCAAATTTGCTGAAGTACAAAAATAGGCAGGAAATAAATTCAGAAAACTCTAAATCTCTTCAAGACATTATAGATAGATTTTGAAAATGGATGAAAGATTGACAGATGTAGTTTGATGTTGAAAATTTTAGGGTTCTGAGCTTAGGTAATAATAATATAATTACAGATATCAGTTGGACAACGGTAAAATTGCAAAACCAGAATATGAAAAAGATTTGAAAACAGTCATGATTATTAGGATCTTAAAGTAAATAATTAATGCTTAAATGTACGGAATAAAGCAAATAAGATACCGGGATTTATTTCCAGAAACATTAGTAATAAGATGTCTAATGTTATTTAGCTTTATCTTGCATATGTTAGGCCCCAATTAGATTATGCTGTTAAATTTTAGTCACCATACATAAATGAACATTTCACTTGTTACCGTCGACGTCATAACATTAGACGTCGAGAGAAAGATGATAAAGTCAATCCCAGGAGTTAGAAATTTTCCTTTTCAAGAGAGATTAAAAAAGCTCAATACTTTATACATTATCCAGGAAGACGAAGAGTAAGGAATGACATACCGGTAATTGAAGTATACAAATGGATGAAAGGGTATAGCAAAAGGGTTATAAATAAAGATTTAAATTTATCTACACATAATTGAATACGAAACAGTAAATATAAATTGGATAAGATTAAAAAATGATGTGGACAAATATTAGCTTGAAACAGTGTTGTTGATTTATGGGACATTATTGGGTAACAATAGATGTGGGATCACTGGATTATTTGAAGCCTACACTAGAAATATGTGTAAATGAGTTTGGATGAACCTAAATAGGAGCTTCTTCGTATGATCCAATAGGTTTTTTGAAGTTTTCTTTATCCATATGTTATGTCCTTTAATAGGGGTCATGGAGAACCCTGTTGAAAGAATCAAAATGCACCCTTACCAATGCCACATGAAATACAGGGTAAACTTCTTTAACCCAAGTGCAGAAATCCTGCAGCACAATTGCCACAGAATATAAGGGATTTCTGCTAGCCAGATTGGAGAAGCAGGACCAAACTCATATAAGAGTAAAGTTCATTTCTGATGTGTGGTTCCTATTATTCAGTAGGAACTACCACAAGTCCCCACTTAGTCTGAATTTCTCATTGCGCAGCCAAAGAAAATCTGTCAAGCATCAGAACAGTACTACCATCTAGAGGCATGGTGAACCAAATAAGAGGCAGAAGAGAAAAGGTGTGGCAGATTCTCTCCAATTCTAAGAAGTGCCACCCAGCCTGAAAATCAAAACCTAAGATGGATACCATGTTGTCTCACTATGCAACACTACAAGCATAGCCGCCGCCTTCATCAGAGAAGAAAAGCTGACTTAAGTCCAGCCAGGTAGCAAAAACACCACCCTAAAAAGCAACTGCCCCTATCCATTTGTGTTCACAAGAAGTGTCCTCTAATATTCCACTGCACCTTGAAATTAGACTTTCTGAAGATGAACACAAGCTACCTAACTGAATAATGTTGGTCTTTACCAGTCTGAAGTGCAAAAGAGAAGAGTCTTGAGAAATGTGAGGTAAGCAAAAAATATGTGCTACTCCTGGTGACAGTTGCAGGTTGCTGCTGAGCAAGCCATCTAGTAATTAACAATTGATCCAGAGTATTGCATGAGAGGGTTTTGAATCTCAATGACTGAGCCTTCTAGAGACCGTTTCGTCCTGCATTGAGAATTCTCAGTGTTTCTCTTGCACCTCAATAACCCACCTATGCCATTCTAAAATATCCTATCTATGTAAGTGTGAAACATAAATTTGCTCTATTGTACACTGTCTAGTCCATGGGACCAACAGAACTTTGCTTAAGGGAGCAACTTGGTGATGTAGCTTGGCTATATAAATAAATAATGGTATTGTAGCAAGTAGGTAACAAAGGGAGAGCATAAGTGTTGTCAATGATGTAGAGAAACACAAAAATAGAGTAGGCTTCAATAGTGATGTTTTGCTTATAAGGGCCTTATCAGAGCTAAGATAGATGCATGGTTAGAGCATATACACTAACATGAAAGATGCATGGTAAGTGCATATACAAGGGTAAAACAGGCAAAGGACGAGGTCAGAATGAAAATAAATTCAAATTGGTACCCCTCTAGCTAAATTAATTCTTGAAAATATTAACTACAATAGTGTATAATATGACACCACCTGACTGACCTGACCAACTTTTCCCACCTTGCCCTATATATGCACTATCCGTGTGTGTTCCTGATGAATTTCATTTGATAAAGCCCTTACAGGCAAAAAATCTTTGTTTAGTCAACTTTCTTCTTGATATTTTTCTACATAGAAATTAAAACCAGTAGCAAATAATTATAAGATTCTATCTTAATCATTCATCAGTGATCTGTTGTCAGTTTGTGAAGTTGGAACAAATACTCTTCATCATAAGAAAAAAGTGACTCAGGCCTATAACACTCTTTGGAAAGTTTCATGTATGATTTCATTGCCACTTGTCAACATGATTCATTTGCAAATTTACTGCATCTTTCATCTTGCCATCTTTGATTTCACATCACTTCCATACTTCATGAAACAGTATACAGGTATTCCTAAAGCTTAACAACTCACTGGCTGAAACAACCTCCTGTGTATCTAACCACTTTGCCTTACATTATACCACACTAAATTGTCTTCATGAAACCCATTATTCACAATATGTTCTTCAAGGCCATTTAATCTAAACTGTCATACAAGGATAATACAAAACTTAATCAAGAACTGCATACTGGTTATATTTGATTGCTTTAGAAATATTTATATGGGGAACATGTCATTATTTAAGAGGAGCTGCATAAACAGCTTCCCACTACCGAGTCACATCAGTCAAAGGAGTCATGTTTGGCTAAAGTAGGTACAAGTTTTTACTTACCTTTATTGATGACTTTTGTTGGTGTATGGAAGACGGTGAGGAGGAGGGGATGACTTACTGTTTGGAAGGGGAGTCCTCTTCCATTATAACATCAGGCAGTGATGACTTTTCTGGGGTACACTCTCTGGCACGTTTTGCCTGCATACCACTAGGACCTTGTTGTGGCTCTCTGCTTGCTTTTCTCACTAAAAACCTGTTTAGCAACACTTGTTTTCCCTACATTGTAACACTTGTCTCAAGTGAGACATCATAGTCATTAAAAAGGTTAACACAATGGCCTTCTACAGCTTGATTTCGGTGACACTTTTCAGCAAAACTTTGCAATTCTTCTCATACCGCATACATTTTCTTAATAAATGAGGAAGAGACATCCTTTACTCTACATCAGCAACTCTCATACCATTTTTCATGTTTATGAGTGCTCTCTTGTTTTTTCCTCTATGGTCATTCTCACATGTGTTTTCTTGGCTTGAACCTTACCACTGGCTTTCTTGGGCCCTATGACGAGATATATAATAAAAAATATTTGTTCAAATAGCCAAAAATCTGAAAAAACTGTAATTCTTAATAAAGAATTAGGGAGCGATAGTCACTAGGCTGGAGGCACTGGTAAACTGAGGCGCGATCGCTGTGCCACCACGTGCTAGGTCGGCCCATACGTGTATCAACAAACTCGTTTCCCGAGGCAAAGTTCATAACACGATTCAAATTTTTCGGAGAAATTTGGCTCGTAACCTGAAAAGCTCGTAAATAGAGGCATTCATAAGCCGAGGTGTCACTGTACAAAGTACTGTACCTAAACAGCCATATGACATTGCAAATGATTCATTCAAAACAATTGGTTCACTTCAAACTAGCTCAAACCCACTATGTAAGGAAGCGGTCCTTTTATTTCAAATGTCTTTTCCCTTACCAACCAACACAGTTGAGTTATCAACACCAACACATTCTTACAAAAAGGACCATTTCCTTACAAGTACAGTACAGTAGTGCAAATGGACGCCAACAGGTGGTGCCTCAAGAGCTGCAAGTCCTGTTCATCATGAAAAAACACTTAGACCTTCTTGATTCATCTCATCGTAGCAAATCTCTCTTCTTGAATAGGTACTGGCAGTCCTTTGGACCTTGTTCTGTGGGAACCATTTGCTAGTTTATCATACCAGTTTTTTAGTACAGTATTGGCTTCATGTGTTTGTGTTATATGCAACGCCTTGCATGGACTTGGTCTATTCTTTGCTACAAGCTGTATATATTTAGGATGACCCTTACCTAAGCACTCGTCTTATGTTGCCTCTGCACTTACAGATTTGTTTCACTGGTGTGTGTTCAGGAGTTTGCCCACCTGAGAGGCCAGGCCACCAGGGTGGAGAGCATTGCCCTGGGTAGTGTCATTAATTCCAATGAAAATCCCTGAGGCTGGAGGTGTTCTGTTGACTGTATTATTGCTCATACATGCATAGGTATGCATGTATGAGCATGCATACCCTAAGGCACACTTAGGGTATGCATGCTTATTCATATGGCACTCCATAGATGCCCTTTTGTCTGAGTTTAGATGCCTTGTAGGTTTGGCCTCCAATCTGGTCTGCATGTCAGCTGGCCAGGGATTTGAGGCCAGATTCACGAAACAGTTACATAAGCAGTTATGAACCTGTACATCTTTTCTCAATCTTTGGCAACTTTGTTTACAATTATTAAACAGTTAATGAGCTCCGAAGCACCAGGAGACTGTTTATAACAATGACAACAGTTGATTGGGAAGTTTTCATGCTTAGAAACTGTTTAATAAATGTAACCAAAGCCAGCAAAGATTGAGGAAAGATGTACACATTCGTAAGTACTTGCCAGGTTTGTGTTCCTGGTGAACTGGCATAAATCCCAGTCGGTTTCATCCCAGGTTTAGACCTGGTTGAACCTGTTTTAAGATTCTTGGTCAACACATATTCCCTTAATTTCCATGGCTCTGTTCTGGCAGCAGCAGCAGCAGCATCGCTGTCTGGTGTTCGATCAGCCTCAGGTGACTCATTGATTGATGAAGCTTTGTTTACTTTGTTTATTATCTGATTTTGTTGTAACGTTTACATCCTGGAGAGTGCATACTCATCTATATGAAAATAGAATGAAATTGGTCATCAACAAGTAAATCGGTCACAACTCGCAGAACTTGGGACTGAATAATTTTTGGCTGACCTTTTCAGAGATTTCAAACTCTATTTTCTTTGTCCCTTTATGTCCCTCCAACATGTTCCAGTTTCCAAAACAACAACTTGTGTGGGACTCTGTCAAAAGCCTTTTTAAAGTCCAGATAGACACAGTCAACTCATCCACCTCTTTCCTGTAGTATCTCTGTGGCTCTATCATAAAAACTAGGAGGATTTGTTACTCAGGATCTTCCTGTTCGAAAACCATACTGTCAGTCCATTATTATGTCATGACTCTCTAGGTGTTCAACCCATTTGGCTCCAACTAATTTTTCTAGTGTTTTGACTACCACGCTTATTAATGATACGGGTCTATAAGTTAAAGGTTCTTCTCGGCTACCATTTTTATAGATTGGTATTATGCTTGCCTTTTTCTATATATCTGCTAAGACTTGTACACAAAGATGTCTGGAATATTAATTGGAGTAGAATGCTCAGCTCGGTTGCACATTCTCGCAGCACCCAAGGTGAAACGCTATCAGAATTAGCCGCTTTATTTTTTCCTAGCCCTATGAGTAATTTTTTCACTTCGTCTCGAGACACCTCTATGTATTCTATGGCTTGCTCTGGAATTGGTATTTGGTCTGGCTCTCTGAAATCTGCATTTCACACATTTCACTTTCAGTCTCTGTAGTCCTGTTCCCATTCTCAATCTGGATTTGACCCTTTACTTGCAGCTTGCTTTTAATGAATTTATAAAAAAGGCCTGGATCTGTTTTACACTTGTCTGCCATTCCTTTTTCAAAGTTCCTTTCTGCCTCTCTCTTCACTGCTATGTAATTGTTTCTTGCTTGTAGTGCTGGTATATTTGCGGATTAGGCCCCTTTCAATATTGAACCCATTTTCTTGTATTATCCTCTGTGGCCCTCTCACAATTTCTGTTGACTCAATCCTGTTTCCTGTCCCTGAATCTCTATTTTGGTATGAAAGTTTGTGTTCCATCATCGTATATTTTTCAAAATTTGGCATACATTTCATTTACTTCCTTGTCTAACAAGAAGTCTGTCCAATTAAACTCATTAAAGAATTTTCTTAAGTTTCCCTTAGTGTCCTCTCTTGAAAGTGAGTTTATCAACTGTTTCAATGTCTCCGTTCTCTTCTAGATTATATTACAAAGCATATTTAATTTCCAACACAACATGATCACTCTTTCTCAAGGAAGGGAGGTACTGGGTGTCAAGTATCTCCTCTTCTTTCCTGGTGTAACCTTTATTCCTTTGTGTAACACTTGCTCGGTTTCACTGGATGCCCTGTCTGTTGATCTGGTTTCCTTGATTCCCTGTTCCATTACATATTTTTCCCAGGTTGTCCGCAGTGTAAATAAATAAATAATAAATAAATAAATGTTTATTTAGGTAAGGTACATACATAAAGAGATTTTACAATGTTTGTTGGATTAATAGATAGAGCTAGTACTTACAATGCCTAAAGCCACAATTACGCAAAGCGTTTCGGGCAGTGTCATCATTGCTGGCCAGCCTTGCGGTCTACCTTCAGGCCCCGATGTTTGTAAGTTAACAGCTTTGGCTGCTATTTTTGTCTACATTTCATAGGCTGATGTTTGGGCTTGGAGGTTTAAGAGGTCTCTTGGGCTCTGGTGACTCTTTTGGTTGGTAATGTCCTCATATGACTGATGTGACTCAGTAGTGGGAAGCAAGATAACTTCAGAGAGCCACCAAGGCTCTTCCAGTGAGGCATTTCATTACATTCAATGCTGCTATTTTTTTATTTTAGCACATTATATAATTCTAAAATATTTCGTTTAAAGTGAAATAAATCTGCCATATTATGAATATTTGCTGAAATACAGACAAAAGTAAAACATGACTTTGACTGAGTGACTTCAAAATATTTTAGTTTCTTACATTTGGAAAATTTGTCCTTTTAATATTTTCAAGTGGAATTCCACATGATTTACATCATCAGGGTTTACTGTTCTATAGTAATGACTTTTGGCACTCTTGAGGGAAGGTTCTCGGACAAGATAACAAACTAAATACAGTACTGTACTGAAATTTAAATTAGTCAATGGAAGGAACAGCAACACGTTTTGACTAACTGCTAACTGCTTTTTGACTAACTCTTTGGCTGGTAAAGCTATTTTGTTTGAATTCGGCTTATTAATGTACCTGAAGATGTCACCCAGTCATGCAGGGATGAAATCAAATCATAGTGAACATCAGTGAAAAAATAGCTGCATTAAATAAACAAAAATTCATTTTGGAAATAAAAAATGGCTGCCTTCCTAGAACTGAGCAGTATGGGGAAAGATTCATCAGAAATAGCACACTCAAGCCAGTTTGAAAGATATTGCTGTATCAAAAATATATTCAGTGTGAAAGTCAGAGAAGATATCCATTTTGAAAGTGTTTTATATTTGAAATTTTGGATGCAACTTAAGATTAAGCCTAGTTTGACTTTGGAAGCTGAAATGGTTTTTCTGTGTTTTAGTTCTATGGACCTAACATCTTATAAATTTTGGTTCTACATCAGCTTTTCAGTTTCATCAGTAATTAGTGTCAACTTATAATCATCTTGTTGGTCATAATAATTCTAGAAAACATTTTTCGTTAGCTCTGCAGTGGTTTTCCTGGTGTAACTATATATTACAATCGATGTCAATTGAAAGTACAGTATAGAAATAGCTGTTATACCACATTTGTCCTGGTCCTTTCTTGTTTATTCACTATAGTTTTTAAATAGTTAATTATGATACTACATTTCTTCCTATGATATTTCCCATCACTCTGTCATAGAAACTTATTCATTTTGATGCACATGACTTCCCTGACTTTATTAAATTCAAACTGTTATTAGTCATCGTGTTATTGCTTTCCAGGAGGTTTATCCATGCAAGCACGATGAACATTTTTAGTGTCTATGCTACCAAACTGGCCAGGGATATTAGTCTTTTAGAAGGTCTTTATCTTCATCTTTATATCAGGCTACTACATTGGCCATTTTGTAATGAATTGCCTGTTGTCCACATTAAGTTATGTCTTGAATATACTATAGTCCCACAGTGGGTGGCTGAGCTTGGTTGCACATTCCTTCTGAAGCCGAGGCTATGCTTCACCAGGTCCCACTGCATCCTTTTTGTTCAGGTCAGTGAGTGGCTTTTGTACATCTTTTCTAGGCAAATAAATGTGTTTTATAAAACATTGTTTCCTGTGTGTGTTGGCACTGGTGTCATTAAAAGCTGTTCTTCTGCGAATACACTTTGGAACTTTTCATTTATGGTTTAACACACATTATCTTCCTCCTTCAGCAGTATATGGTCACTTTTTAGCCTCTGGATTGTTTCACTAACTTGTAATTTGCCTTTCACAAACTTGATAAAGAGGTTAAGGTCTGACTTCCTATTATTTTCGATTTTGTTTTTTTCAAAGTTTTGCTCCTCTGCCTTTCTCATTGGTCATTTTCTGTAATGTTTCCAGGCTTTTGCTTTTTCTTCCATGCTTTCTAATTTGCCTTCTTAAACCAATCCTTTCTATTGTCTCATTACTGTATTGTGGTACACAGTCCTGAGTGCCCTTTGTATATGCAGTATCCCGCCAAACACACACCGAAACTACGACGTTGGTACAACGTTCGAACAAGTTTTAACACCTCTTAACCAGTTATAACAACCAATATAGCAAGTTGTAACAACGTTCTAATACGTCATAAACACGTTAAGCCAAGATGTAACAACTTTATTACAAGTTGTAACACGCGGAGAATGGAGACAGTTTCGGTTTGTGTTTCCAGGGATATCACAACATTTTGCATACATTACTTGGCATCAGTTTTTTACAGTTGACAGTCACACTCAACATTCCTGAAGTAATTTAGTTCCATCTACTTTCCCCTTCTTGTGATCCAGTTTCACATTCTCCTCTCATCCTTCCCCTGCTGCAATAATTTATTACCCTCAAAATGTGGTCACTCCTCTCAATATTAGTCTAAATCTGTATTTCAAATACAGTATTTTCTCTTCCATGTGAATATTACATCTAGTAATGAATAAAACAATCCACCTATCTCTCTCTTGCCTCAAATGAATCCCAGTTTATCTGTTTCTAATTAAAATCTCTCAGGATATGTAATTTGACTTCATGAATTACAGGTACAGTATATTGTTAGGATGGTCATAACAAAAATTATTGATATAAACAAAAATGAATTCAATTTGTTCAAAATATGATTTTGTTTATTTTGCAGTGATGGCCTACTTGCCTTGTCTCCCCAAGTAACCAAATGAGGTGTCCCCTTAATAGTGCTGATCAAATTTGTATTTATTACATATGGTACTGTACTATTAGCAGCAAACTTTAAAAAAAAATAATAGTTTTTACTTTTGTGTATGACAAACAGTGCTAGTACCACTGCCATATTTTCACCAAATTATGACCAGACATTAAATATGCCAATACTAGAAAATAGATGGAAAAGAGGCATATGATTTCAATATCATTACATACAAAATAGTAACGGGAATCGATAAAAAGAACAGTGAAGAATTCCTGAGACCTGGAATTTAAAGAACAAGAGTTCATGGATTTAAACTAACTAAACAAAGCTGCCAAAGAAGTATAACAAAATTCACTTTCGCAAACAGAGTGGTAGACAGTTGGAACAAGCTAAGTGAGAAGGTGGTGGAGGCCAAAACCATCTGTAGTTTCAAACCGTTATACAACAAAGTACTAGGAAGACGGGACACCATGAGCGCAGCTCTCATCCTGTAACTACATTTTGAAAATTACTCAAATGTCATCAGCAATTTTTTTTTATCAATAGTTAATCTTTCATGTCATCTAACCTGTAGCCTTACTGATGATGCAGGTAGACATCATTACTACTACACTATTTTTTCAGTTAAAGTAAAAAGGTGAATATCCTTTTGAGTCCAGAGAATCACCTTACACTAACTCACATGGTAAAAAAATAAACTTTTGGGGGATGTTGTTGTTGTTTTAGATTCAGCTACTCGAAACGAAAAGTTCCAAGCAGCACGGGCCCGTGCGGCCGTGCTGGTGACGGTGATTATGGTGAGCCTGGCACACGCACCTGGCACAGGAGATGGGGAAGGGTTGGAGAGTATGTGTGATGTATGACTGGGTCCAGTAGGTATGTCACCATTACTGTAATTAATTTAAAATTAGTATTAAATTATTTTTTCATTAATTTTTTATTCTCATCTAGGAGTATAATAAACAAAAATGGCGTATTTAGTTATATTTTGTATATATCGTACAAAATATACATGCTGGAGTGACCATAAATTTTATTAAAATATTTGGTGAAATCAGGTCAGCCAGTATTTTGTAATGGAAGTCAAAGCTTCCATTTCTGAGTTATTTAAAAATATTAAATTTTGATTTTGCCCATTCTACTGTAAATACTGTAACTGTATTCAAAATAATATTAAGATATAAAAAATAAAGAAATAATATGCTGTACTAGGGTTGCTTTTTTCTACTGATTATTCTATTTCAATTATTTACTGTATAGTTAAAAATGTTATTCTTTGTTCTAATATATGTTCTTTTTCCTTTAATAATTTCATATGTACAGTAATTACAACTGTATTGTTTACTTTGTAGTAGACTGTATTAGGAAACCAATATTCCAATGCAGTTTATTACAATTGCTTACTACAGTATTATATTGTGTTTTAAGCTTATTGAAACTTGACTTTTGACTTTTAATGCACAACCAGAACACACGTGGTGGCCATATGTGAGTGGGACGTATACAACAGTGTGTGCACATGTGTGCATGTCGTGTGTGCATGCATACTAACCTGGTATGTGATCTTCTAAGTCACTTGCATCTTTCACGAACTTGTATGTTCTTGGAATTAACAATGTATCTTATTTATGTTCTTGACTACAATCTTTTGGAAATTAGTGAAATCCAATGCATTATTTGAACAGGTTATAGTTAATTTATCTCATCTTTATTTGTAACAAAAAAGCTGAAACATTGAAGCTGTTTTTCTTGAAATTTTAAGATGCCTGTTATTTCTTCTCTTGTAGCATGTTAAATGACTTTTTTATACATACACATATATTATATATTTACCGGTAATTTTATTGACAAAAATATAATTACAAAAATAAAATGTTTAAATTTATTGATAGAACCCTCAGCAGAGCCTACCTAATTGTTCTTTTGAGCTAATGTGTATGTGAGAGAGTGTGTGTGTGTGTGTGTGTATGTGTGTGTTTGAGGAAAAATGTTCAGGCTGTAAATGAGTGCACTGTATTTGTATGGAACATTTAGGGTTGAATGCAAGAACTATCCTCAGATGTTTTGGAAGATCTCTCTGGAATATAGGAGTCTCCTTATACATTCTAGAATAAACATAATTTGTTAGCATCGGATATTTTAATTCTTTACTTGGGGTCGTTTTAGATCCCAATGGAATCCTTTAGTATGACAGTGTAATTCATCTATAGAATTACAAAAGGAGTTCCTTAATACAGTATAGTAATCTTTGAGATTAATTAAAGATGTATAGAGTTTAAAGGATTTTCTTGCTTTCTTTTCTTAATGTGTATGGAGAGTGGAGTGTTGTAGATGGTTATGTAAGAGTACGGTGAGGCCTGGGTGATGATCACCAGTTGCAAAGCTCTCAGTGCTTCATGTATCCTTCTCTTAACTATTATCATATTTCAGGAGAGGCTATGTGACTCTTTGAATTAATACACTTGGCATTAATATTTGAGTAATAATAGTTTTATTTTAGTATTTGTTTTTATGTGGTAAGTAACTGAAGAACATGGCTAGTTAAACTTAGCTGTTTGTGCTAATTGCAGATCTTTGGAGATCTTTCAAGTTTTTCACTTTAAATAATCATAATATCATGTTGTCTCTTACTTGGAGAGAGTTCGGAGTCATGTAAGAATGATTCCATAGAAGTTTGAAAGTTTCACATAAACCAAAGAGGCATAATGGCTGTAGTCCTCATTTGTTGTGTAGATGCCAACGCCGTGCCTCGCCACCTCCAGCCCCTTTCTCCACCCCCTTTTAATTGTACAGTATTTTGTTGCGAGCAAAGACTTTCTTTGCATACTCTTTTTTTAAGAAGTGTGGGAAAGATGTCTGAATATATTACAATAATCCACAAAGATTTACAAATAATTATTCTAGAAGATCATGTCTGTAAAATAGTAAATGGTACATGCCAAGCTTTAGATGTACCCAATATGTACGTGCAATGTTGATATGTAGCGACACCAGCTGTTATACCTTTGTCAGATTTTGTTTTGTAATGAACCATTTTACCTTGATTTAGAATGTGATCTTTTAGAGTAACTGTACACAGATGCAATTACTGGTGTCACAACATACATGGTAGTGTAAGATAACGATTGTAGTGTAGAATAGATTCTGTAATAATCATTTCGTTCAGACATCTTTTGACATATTTGCAAATTTTATTGTTATGTCATTTTCAATAAAGATTTTCTTGTATTTTAATATTGTCTTCCTGTTATCCCTCAAATGAAGTTTATTTAAGCATTGATAAATGGCTATATGGCTCAGATATATATTGTATTGTATAGTAACTTAAATTCAAAAAGAATTATTTTGATCATGACATTTTGAATAACATATTTCTGCCTTAGGATATACAGTACCAATGAACACATTAAAATAATTCACTGATTTGTACTGTATCTGGAAAATGCACTTGCATGTTATTTTAATCTTTCCGCCCTAAAATCTGGTGATGTTCATGTTATTATTATACCATGGAAGTTCATCATGGCAGATTTCAGAACCATTTTAAGTTTGTAAAGGGTAAAGGTAAGTGGGAGGGAGGCATTAGGAAGGCATTAAAGGATGTAGATATAACAAATATGGAAGCATATCTGTAATAAAACCTATACCCTCCAAGGAGTTACACCTTATTGTAGGGCATTAGACACATAATTTATCGTACCTTAGTGTTTTAAAAAAAAACTACTTTTAGCCAATATAGAAATGATTTTGCCAAGAATTAAAAATCACTATTGTATTGTAATTCTAAAGCTTGTTAGTGTAAGAAATTATGGAAATGTGCATAAACATTTGATATTCATGTAATTTGGGGATTACAAATAACAGTCTGCCAATGACAGAAAATAGTGTTTATTTCACAGATGACAGTATTTTTCAATAAAGGGTGCATGTGTAGGTACAGAATACTAAAATAATGACTATACAGTAATTCTATGTACAGGATTTACAAGACCTCAACCACAGATGAAAAGAAGGCAAAATTCTTAATCAGTGCTTGAAAATTAATTATAACTACTAATCAATTCCCAGATGAATATAAAATGATAACAAAGAATTTGCCTCTTAACCACCAAGTTGTCAGTTCAGAATATCACAATCAAGTAAAACTAATCAGTTTTCACAACCAAGTGATTAAGTCTTAATACTCAAGTAATGATTAACAATTCGGTCCAAGAGCTACAGCAAAGTGCAGCTGCTAATTCCCTTCAATGGAATTGGAATTCCAATTTGCATTAAATGGTTGTGTATATGTGTGTGTAAGTGTAATTACTTAAGTGTAGTTACAGTTTGAGAGTAACGCTCATGGTGCCCCATCTTTCCTAAAATCTTTGACATATGATGCTGTTAAGACTATTAATGGTTTTTACATCCACCACTTTCAAATTTAAATTTGTTTCCTCAGCTTGAAACTATGGCCTCTTGTTCTTTAAGTTGCAGATTGTGTGTGTAATTACCTAAGTGTAATTACCTAAGTGTAGTTACAGGATGAGAGCTACGCTCGTGGTGTCCCGTCTTCCCAGCACTGTAATTACCTAAGTGTAATTACCTAAGTGTAGTTACAGGATGAGAGCTACGCTCGTGGTGTCCCGTCTTCCCAGCACTCTTTGTCATATAACGCTTTGAAACTACTGACGGTCTTGGCCTCCACCACCTTCGAACACTGTGTGTGTGTGTGTGTGTGTGTGCCACATGCACAAGAAAACAAAAATTTGAAAATGTTTAACAGAAACTTATCTATTATCTCTTATTTCATGCAGCCAATTGCCATGTGCTTGTGACATTTATGAATATAACAAACACACATACACACACACACATACATAACATGCATTATCATTATATATATATATATATATATATATATATATATATATATATATATATATATATATATATATATATATATATATATATATATATATATATATATATAATAATAATAATGTACCTAGTAGCCAGAATGCAATACTTGGCCTACTATGCAAGGCCTGATTTGCCTAATAAGCCAAGTTTTCCTGAATTTATATATTTTTCTAATTTTTCTCGTATGAAATGATGAAGCTATCCATTTCATTATGTTTGAGTTAATTTATTTTAATTTGAGTTAAAACTAACTAAGATATATGACCGAACCTAACCAACCCTACCTAACCTAACCTAACCTATCTTAACCTAACCTAAACTAACTCAACTAAGTCAATAATTTATGTTCTTAATATAATAATAATAATTCAAACAAACTAACTGGAAACTATTTATTGAAAATAAAGAAAATCACTCGGCCTATTAGGCAAATCGGGCCTTACATAGTAGGCCGAGAAGTACGTTCTGGCTACTAGATATGATATATATATATATATATATATATATATATATATATATATATATATATATATATATATATATATATATATATATAATAATATATATATATATATATATATAATAATAATAATAATATACAGTACCTATATATATACAGTACAGTACTGTATATGGTAATATGCAGTCAGGTTCATTCTCGACTCACAATTGGGAATTCCAGGTTCAAATTCTGAGCGGGACAGAAATTGTTGGGCTTGTTTCCTGTCGCCTAATGAACCTGTTCACCTAGCAGTAAATATTAGTATATTTTGGTAGCAGTTTTTCTTGTAGACATACTGTATATTATTGAATATGACAGTCAGACCACGGAGGAAGAATTGAAACAAGAATTTCCTAAAATACTTTCGTATATGAAAATATATTAATATACGAAAGTACTTAAGGAAATTCTTGTTTCAATTCTTCCTCCGTGGTCTGACACTGTCACGTTTTTCATCACATGTTCATTTTTGTGATTTACACACATTATTGAATATGACAAAGGGTGAGAGAAATGATTCTAGCATGACTCTTCACTATTCACAATCTTCTTATGTTTTTCTTCACTTGAGAAGGATGTTGAAAAATTAAGTCTCAAAGATCATTTTAAAATTTTATTAAGGCCTGACACTAAGAGATGAGTTTTGTTAACCCTTGTTGACATTATCAAAGGCACAGTTCAAATGGTTTGTTGTTGTTTTAGCTATTCAGCTACTCGGAACAAAAGTTCCAAGTAGCACGGGCTGTGGTGAGCCCTTAGTGGATTTACCTGGCCCAGGAGCGGGGGCTGTCTAAACCACTTGAAAAAAAAAAATTTGAAGGGAAACTCTGGTTTCCCTTCAAATGGTTTTTATGCTGCTGGATTTATAGCTGTAGGTAAGGTAAAGATGAAGCACCTCACTTGTGGGCCAATAGGCCCATTGCAGCTTATCAATCTCATATGTTTCCTTGATGGCTGGAGCAGTATATTGTATGTTTTTTCTTGTTCTTGAAGATGGCAGAGTGTAATTTGGTAATTAGTTGGCTGTTGATAACTGGCTTCGTTTACTTGATGTATAATGCCTTGGTAATATCCAGTCTTCTATTGTCCCTGTATTTGTTGATTATTTTGGTATTGTTGTCAGGATATACCTGGTGATGATCTGCTTATGTGTAGAGACTATGTGTTCTTAAATAAGGCCTTGCTGATTGTGCATTGTTAGGCAGCTTGAAAGGGATGTTACTGTCTTGCCTATATATTGAGTTCGTTGGGGCAACAGTCCCAAGCCACAAGGTGAGCATGTCATGCAAATAAGTACAAGACATTTATCTCTTTCAAGGGAGTTTGATGGCAGGAGAGTTTTTCATAAGCAAGACGGCAGTCTTCTTGCTCTTATAGTTTATTATTTATTCAATTTTCTGGTTTGTGTTGGTAGGGGTCACATTTCTATGAATAAAGTTCTTCAGGACTCTATCTTCCATTTT
Source organism: Procambarus clarkii (assembly GCF_040958095.1). Classification (NCBI taxonomy): domain Eukaryota; kingdom Metazoa; phylum Arthropoda; class Malacostraca; order Decapoda; family Cambaridae; genus Procambarus; species Procambarus clarkii. The sequence goes on along the minus strand of NC_091221.1, from coordinate 3,899,770 downwards.
GTAGATGTGGAGAAGTTCCTGTATAATATTTTAATAGTAGGGACCAGTAATGTACTATTGTTTGTTTCGTCTGTGGTTGCATGGCGGCTCACCTTCCTTTTAATGATCGCTTCAACATATCAATTAGAGTATCCATTATTGACTAAGACCTTCCTCTACCAAATTTCTTGCCAGCCTTCTTCCAAATGGAGCTGTGTGAGAGCACTGTTGACATAGGCATTGACAACTCTTCACTTTTACCTATCAGGGCACTCCTTTTTAGCATCAAGGCATGCTCCTATGTTGGTTTTCTTAATTACCAAAGTGTAATTACAGGATGAGAGCTATGCTCATGGTGTAGAATACAGTGTGAAATCCACCATTCTTTTCCGAGACTGTTACATCTAGTCTATCTCAAAGGTAGTCTACCTCCACTCTTAGTTTTGTAAATTAACCTTATTACTGAACTTTGCTTGAATGCATCCTTAAGCTGCAGCAAGTGCTCAATATCAGGTATTTGCAGGATGTTATCTATGTATCTACAGTATGGGTTTCCCTCTTGAATAGAAACTCATTTGCTCATTTTGCTCATTTTTTACATGGGTTAAATAGAAAGTCCTTCTTGACATGGGCCTAAAGCCAAGTGTACAATGTAGATAATGTACATAGACGATATATTCCTGCAAGTGTCTGATATTGAGCACTTCCTGTGGCTTAAGGATGTCAACTGTGCCCTCACGTACAGCTCCAGTTGGAAGCAGGTTGACGAGGAACTTGGTATAGTAAGGCACGTCTTAGTCAATAATGGATATCAAAGAGATCATTAAAAGGAAAGTGAACCACCATACAATCTTAGACAAGACAGATAACAGTACATTACTGGTCCTTACTATTAAAATATTATACAGACACTATCCATAGCTCACAAAACGGAGAAGCGAGTTCTGAAGAACATTCATAGAAATGTGACCCCAGCCAACACCAACTACAAGATTGAATTAATAATATAATATAAAAGCAAGAAGACTGTCAACTTGCACATAAAAAACTCTCCTAACACCAAACAAAACTATCTACAACCATCAACTAAGCTGCAATGGGCTTATTGGCCCATAAGTGAGGTGCTTCACCTTAACCTCATCCACAGCAATAAATCAGGCAGCACAAAAACTTATAATCATTCGAACTTTGCTTTTGATAATGTTGACAAGGGTCAATGAATTGCATCTCGTAGCTCAGTGAAATTGAGAAGTGAACTTTGAGTTTTTTTCAACTTGCATCTAAAGTAAAGAAACACATTAAAAAATAGAGAAGATTTGTGTTAGAATCATTGAACTCACCTTTTTTTGTCATATTCAATATATATAAATGTAATATATATATATATATATATATATATATATATATATAATGTATGTATGTATGTATGTATATGTGGAATAGGAGAAAATAGATCACACACAACCTACAAATTATGTAAAAAAAAGCTTTAAATAATTTTGATAAAGATCTAGGGGTAGTTCCAGATAGAAAACTGTCAACTGAGGCCCATATAAAGAACATTGTACAAGGAGCCTATGCTAAGCTTTCCAATTTCAGCATTGCTTTTAATTACATGGATGGTGAAATACTAAAGAAAATGTTAATGACTTTTGTGAGACCATATTGTGAAATATGCAGCAGTTATATGGTACCCATATTTCAAGAAGAACATCAATAAACTGGAAAAGGTGCAAAGGCACGATACAAAATGGCTTCCGGAACCGAAAAACAGGAGTTATGTAGAGAGGCTGGAGGCGTTAAAACATGCCAAAGCTAGAAGATAAAATACAAAGAGGTGATATAATATAATAACAGGAATCGACCAAATTGACAAAGAGGAATTCCTGAATCAAGCAATGCCAAGAACAAAATGTCACAGATTCAAGCTAAAGAAACAAAGGTGACAAAAAAAATATTTTCAAAGGTGCCAAAAGTTTTCTTTTGCAAACAGAGTGGTAGACGGTCGGAACAAGTTAAGAGAAAAGGTGGTGGAGGCCAAAACCATCAATAGTTTCAAAGCGTTATATGACAGAGTGCTGGAAAGGCGGGACACCATGATCGTAACTCTCATTCTGTAACTACACTTAGGTAATAATTACCATGAGCATAGCTCTCATCCAGTAACTACACTTATGTACCGTATCTAATAACTTATAGTTGCCTAATAGTTACCACAGTTGTCTAATAACCCAAATTTTCCTGAAATATTAAGTTTATTCAACTACAGTATAATCATTTTCTCATAGAATGATATAGGTTTTTTGTCATACAGTAATGCTACCGATTTGGAGTAAAAAATTTGAAATTCAACATAACCTAACCTATCCTAGCATAACTAAGTCTGTAATTCATGTTCCTACTACAGTATGTGGTAATTTCATAGTATTAATTGGAATAAACCAATTTGGAAAGAAATATATGAAAATAGTAAAATTCTCTGTTAGGCAACTCTGGCCTTTCAAGCAGTGCGGTTTTAACTATTATATATGTGTATGTATGTATGTGTGTGTGTGTGTATATATATATATAATCTCCCTATAAGAGGTAATGTCTGTCCAAAGAAGGAGGCCAGACATTTGGGGGTTGGTCTTACCCAAATTTATAGTGAAAATGGTCTGGGGGTACGGGATGGACATAGCCTGATCGGGGTAGACCTAAGTTAAATATTTTAGGAAATATTTGTAATTATTCACACCCCCAATCCAACTCTTAACAGATTCTATTCTGATCAAGTGTGAAATATTGATTGAAATGCCCGAAGAGTTTTTCATCACCAGAAAAAAAATATTTCCTTAAATCCATACAGTACTTTATATGCTCCCTAATATTATGTTTTATGAAAGAAAAGAGGGGCTAAGTGGGAAGAAGGGATATGGGAGGAAGAATAAGAAAAAGGGTGGGAGTGGGGAGGGAGCATGATGGGAGGGTAAGGGAGCACAAGGAGAAATACAAGAGGAGGGAGGAGGTGGGGGGGGGGGAGAACGAGGAAAGGGGAAGGGAGAGGAGGAGGGCTCCAAGGCACCAACCACCTAGTGTATGTGGTTTATATATATATATATATATATATATATATATATATATATATATATATATATATATATATATATATATATATATATATATTTATATTTATATTTATATATATATAGATATATATATTTATATATTTATATTGGTTATCTTAGCCAATAGGGGTTATCTTGAGATGATTTCGAGGCTTTGCGTCCCAGTCCTCGACCAGGTCTCATTTTTGTTACACACTCCCAGGAAGCAGCTCATAGCAGCTGTCTAACTCCCAGGTACCTATTTGCTTCTAGGTAACAGGGGTATCAGGGTGAAAGAAGTTGCCCATTTGTTTTCGCCTCCACCAGGGATCGAACCCAAAACCTCAGAACTATGAATCTGAAGTGCTGTCCACTCAGCTGTCAGGCCCCCTATCATCCCTAGATCTCTTTGCAGAACCATGCCTAGATCTCTTTTTTTTCTTGGTTAGACTTTGTTTTTCTAAGTCCTTTCCACATAATTTGTAGGTTGTGTGTGGTCTATTTTCTCCTATTCCACATTACCACATTGCATCACATGACATTTACTGGTATTTACATTGAATTCCATTTGCCACATGGTGTTCCAAGCACTTGAACAAATCCACAAGGGCCGTGACGAGGATTCGAACCTGCGTCCAAGAGCATCCCAGCACTGCCTTAATCGACACTGTTCCAATTATTATTATTAACATCTTTATTGACAAAATTAATTACAATTTTGCCTAATCTGAGGAGCACTTATTTTATCTAGGTCCATTTGAAGGGCATGACAATCGGCTAGGGTTTCCTATCTTATTCCTAGTAGCTTATCAACAGTAAACATGTTCATATAATTCTGTATTCCTTCTTGCAGATCATTTATGTAGACATTGAACATTACTGAAGCAAGAACTGAATGTTGTGGTACTCCACTAATAACACTCCTCCAGTCAAGATACATTGCTTCTAATTACCACCCTCATCTTTCTGTCAGAAATTTTTTTATCCATGTCACCAGTCTTCCTGTCATCCCTCCAGCATGTTCCAGTTCCCAAAAGTTCTAGTTTGGGACTGTCAACAGATTTTTTTTTAGATTCAGATAAACACAGTCAACCCAACCATCTCTTTCCTGTAGAAACTCTGTGGCTCTATCATAAAAACTAAGTAGATTTGTTACACATGAACATCTTCCTGTTCGAAAACAATACTGTCTGTCCGCTATTATGCCATTACTTTCCAGATGTTCTACCCATTTGGTTTTAACTATTTTTTCTAGTGTTGTGACTACCACGCTTGTTAATGACACGGGTCTATAATTTGAGGGTCTTCTCTGCTACCATTTTTGTAAATTGAAACTATGTTTGCCTTTTCCCGTATATCTGCTAGGTTTCATGTGCACAAAGATGTTTGGAATATCAATTGAAGTGGAATGCTCAGCTCATTTACACATTCTCTCAGCACCCAGTGTGTGTGTGTGTAATTACCTAAGTGTAGTTACAGGATGAGAGCTACGCTTGTGGTGTCCTGTCTTCCCAGCATTCTTTGTCATATAACGCTTTGAAACTACTGACGGTTTTGGCCTCCACCACCTTCTCACCTAACTTGCTCCAACTGTCTAACACTCTGTTTGCGAAAGTGAATTTTCTTATATTTCTTCGGCATCTTTGTTTAGTTAGTTTAAAACTATGACCTCTTGTTCTTGAAGTTCCTGGCCTCAGGAAATCTTCCCTATCAATTTTATTAATTCCTGTTACTATTTTCTACGTAGTGATCATATCACCTCTTTTTCTTGTCTTCTAATTTTGGCATATTTAATGCCACTAACCCCTCCTCGTAGCTCTTGCCCTTCTGTTCTGGGAGCCACTTAGTAGCATGTCTTTGTACCTTTTCCAGTTTGTTGATGTGCTTCTTAAGATATGAGCACCACACAACTGTTGCATATTCGAGCTTTGGCCTAACAAAAGTTATGAACAATTTCTTTAGTATTTTGCCATCCATGTATTTAAAAGCAATTATAAAGTTAGAAAGCGTAGCATAGGCTCCTCGCACAACGTTCTTTATGTGGTCCTCAGTTTTCTATCTAGAACCACCCCTAGATATCTTTTTTTTTTATCAGAATTCTTTAAAGATTTCTCACATAATTTATAGGTTGTGTGGGGTCTATGTTCTCCTATTCCACATTCATGTGTGTGTGTGCGTGTATAATACACTGTACAGTATATATATAACGGTAGACAATTTTATATTGAAAATGAGGAATCAAATAGTAACTGCTGTACTGTACTGCAGATTGTGTACAGGATCAACTTTAGTTCAATATCACATGTACTTTGGTTTAGTTGTGATGAACTAACCAAAATCCATACAGTAATATAATAAAAGTTTACAAACAGGTAAATGAAAATTATTTTTAATTTACCTGTTTGTAAACAGGCTTCATTTCAGAAAAAAAAATGAAAAATTTGAATGAAAATTATTTTGTTGATCACAGATCAAGTTTGATACCCAAGAAAACCATGACCAAGTTTTCTTGTATTCTTTAAGACCGAGACGGGTTAGTTGTTTGCTCAATAATTCATATAGTTAATAACTCATTGTGTCGGGGGACAGGCAGCCAGAGTGTATTCATACATATAAATATTCTAGTTATAAATGTAAATATCTAATAAAATCACAATAGGACTATTGTAATGTTTTTGCCTTCAAGTTGGCCCATCAGATATAAAGGAGAAGCATATACCATGTTCAACATATACCAGCATGTTGGTGGAAGGACACATTAGTCACAACCAAACTGTTTCCTTGTAAATGTATAAAAATATATAGTGGAATTCATATATTTTTCTTATTCCATCATCTTAGAGAACTAAACCTGTACTACAATTAATTTTCTTAGTATATTTTATTTTGTGGATTGGAAATATAGACTAAGACCCTAAACCACTGTTCAGTAAACTTTGGGATCACACTCTTAGTGAAGTAAATATAATTTTTTATTTTACAAATTGAAGAAATAATTTAAAGGATGCTGACATGGTTAAAATATATTTCCAAGAAACCTAATAAAGAGCTAATGTTGCCTAATAACATAAAATTAAAAGACTAGTAAGGATTATTTATATTTTTAAACAAATAATGAAGGCAAAGGCAATTGTTTATATGGACTCTATTAAATGAAAGACATTAATTATCCCAGAAAGAAATCCCTGATCAAGGAGTAACTTTAACAAAAAGAATATCAAGTTCAATGTTAGGAAACATTTTAGAAGGAAGCAATGATATATTATGGCAGGCTGGCTGTGGATATGAAGTATATATGTTGAGAGAACATTAGAGAAGTTTATTGGACGATGTGTGATCTGACTTACAAGTCAAAAATATATGTGGATTATTATTAAATAAAAGTTTTATTTAATCAGCAAGAATAATTGGAAAAAGATGGCTGAATAAATCAACCCATCTTCAACTAAGACAATACCCAGAGCATTTCTGAAGTATGTATACAAGATACAGGCTGTTGTATATTGATAACAGTCCACATTTTACACTACTGTACTGAAAATACTTCAAATGAAACCCAAACCGAAGAAACACAAAATTAAAATAACAACTGAACCTATTCTGTGCATACCCAAATATATCCTAGGCCTAATACAATACATATATGAAGTATATTAGTCCTAGAGTATGTTGATAAGGCCTAAGAGAGGTTAAATTGTTTTGAGTTTCTTGGTTTCAGTTTAGGGTTTTGTAGGAGACATTTTCAATAATACAAAATGTGCCCTGCAATGCATAACAGTTCATATTGTGTACATGTGCCTCTCAGACACCATATATGTGGCTTATTGTCTTATTGGAGATGGGTTAGAATAAACTGGAACACAGTTTCTTTCATACTTTGAAGAAAATAATGGAAACTACTAACATAGTTGAAGTAGACATTCATAGGATTCAGTTGTGAGAATAAAAAAATAACTAATAACTGGAATCAGTTTTTCATAACCACAAGATAAGAGAAAAGAAAGAGAGCATTTAAAAAACACTGTCTTATTGGAAGCATAAGAATTAAGCACATTGGCTTTGAGTTATCAGTGAATGCCCAGTTATAACATTTAATATATCATTAAATATTTAAACTGTTCTTCAGACAAGCTGAAGCTATACATATATATTCTTTATTTTTTTAACTAAAATGGATTTTTATAGTTACATTTTAAATTCTTAATAATATTCTACATATAAAATTTGATATACATATATATAATTATATACATATAATACAGTAATATAGTATTCTGGAATATAAAATGTGGAGGGAAGTGATGAACTGCTACAGGGCACTAAACTATGCTAAAAGTTCAAGAGTTTCTGTTTTAATGCTCTCTGTACAAGGATGATACACTCTTATGTACATCAGATACGTATGCAAGCTGCAGTCAGCTAGAACTAAAAAAAATGCTAGGTTCATTAATAATTGTACATATACATGAATACAAAACTAATATCGGACGGTTGTACCCGTGTTGACATAATGTAGCAAGAAAGAGTTCATATAGTCATATTTTTTATCTATAATTATGTATTCATATCTCGAGTAGGAGATTCACAGGATGCTCTACAAATGAGCAGTTTAAAGCCATATATTTTCTCAGTCTATGACAATTTTTCAACTGTTTTAATGCAGGCAACTTTGTCACAGACAACATCACATTATTGAGTTAAAGAGAGTTAGGGAGTAATGCAAATGCTCAGCCGGGATGAAGAGTCAGTGCCCCTCTGGCACAGAGCCAAGGTCTGCTGAGGCACGACTGGGGTGTATTCACTGCCTCTCTGGCACATGCCTAGAATTTGGTGAGGCAGGACTGAGGTAGAGTCACTAAGCCAAGATGAGCATAAGCCTCTTGGGTCATGGTGCTGAGCATGCAGACACTCCCCATTGCTCAGATCTTGGGAAAAAATGGATAAGGCACATACTCTGACATTACATGGCAGGACTTTTCAAGATGCTTTTCAAGGTGTGCTTTTTGTTTGAAACCTCGGCCACATTGTTGACACTTAAATGGTCTCTCTCCTGTATGAGTCCTTAGATGCACCTGTAGATTGGACTTTCTCTTCTTAGGGAATTTCTTACCACAGATGGGGCAGGGTAGTATCTCCTCAACATTAACATTGCTATCTTGTGGCCAAAGAGGTCCTGGTGGCAGCAGCATGGAGCCAGAGATTGGTGGAGTTGGATGATGAGGAGGTAAGGTGCCATGACTTTGAGGGCTCAGCATTGATGGATCCTCTCGTTTCAACTTGGATGACTTTGATGACAAGTCCTTCTGAAACAAGGGGAGATTTGGATCAGGCACTTTTCAATAGTATGATAAAACTTGCTCATGCAGCCCAGCAGCCAGTTGTGTTATTTGCTATGACCTTCACCATCTACCCCCATGCCACACACCAAGACTTAACACCATAACCACTGATATTATATCAGCTTTTACAATAATCAAGTATGTTTTTAAACAAATTGAAGTCAAATAAATCAGAAAACATTTAGAGGCTTAGATTCAAGACTTAGCACAGCATATGTATATTTTGTATACAGCAACCATTAAAATAAAGTATAATTATACTGCACCAATACTATATAAAAAGAAGCAAAATATGCTTGCAATATATATTTCACTGTGTGTGAATATGTCTGTGTATGTATGTACAATGTGTGTGTGTGTGTGTGTGTGTATATATATATATATATAATATTTATTTTCCCTATAATGCGTTATGTGTGGTTTCCTCCGAGGCTAAGGGTATACAGTGTGTGTGTGTGTATGTATGTATGTGTGTATATATATATATATATATATATATATATATATATATATATATATATATATATATATATATATATATATATATATATATATATATATATATATATATATATACATATATATATATATATATATATATATATATATATATATATATATATATATATATATATATATATATATATATATATATATTAATTACAAAGATCTACTATGAAAAACTTAATATTGTATATAGTGTGTACATATTATATATGTTATTATATATGTGCTTTTGTTATAATTGAGCACAATATTGTCAGTCTCTCAGGTCTACAGTCAAAATTAACCAGTTTGAAACTCATAGGCTTCAATTATGTCTGACATCAGTGGCGCTTTCCAAAACCTACGATGAAATAAAGGAATATACAATATATAATACTGTATGTGTATACTGTATATGAAAGTCCCAACAGTAATACAAAGGTTTTGTCACGAATATTACACACTGTAACAAGTACAGTATAATCATAATTAAATCATAATATACTGTAAGTTTTCCCTAGGTGAAATCCACATCCTGAACTGTGTAAATTGTTTATTTAATTCAAACTTGCCCCATGTATTTGCTAAAAAAAAAAATATAATAAAATTTTGGCCAATTTATTTGGGTGTTCAAAGTTAGCAAGATATGTGACAGCTTCTTATGGAGTAAAGGCAAAACTTCTATTCACAAGGATTCTCCACGAAAAAGACACTCAAGTTTTCATTAATTTATTGTGCACTTCTTACAGTTACTTCATTAGCAAATAAATTATGAATATACATACAAACTTGTAAGTGTTTGTGACCAAGTTGTGATGCGCTGCAAATTAAATATTTAATACGATATATTCAAATGAACCTGTACTATAAAATAATGACTTTGGTGATTAAGTAGATTAAGCCACAAATCCAACATATACATATTTTGAGAATAAAATTTGAGACTAAAGTTTATTAAAGCAATATTATAGAGTATGTAAAATAATACTTAAAAAATTTACACTGTACTGTATACCAAGAAGTTTATCATACAAACTCCTTCACACACATTACCCTTACAAGCAGTGTAAACTGATGAAATAGTAAGTGACACAAAGTATCTTGACATCACAAGATCATAATTCAATTCATTATGCAGTTAAGGCATACGGTGTTTTCAGAATAACAATGTCCCTGATTTGATTTGCTTGTAAGGAGTATAAGTCATATGTTCCATGCTTGAAAAATACACTATCTACCACTTTAAACACTGCAACCCCTAGCTCTTGTCCTGTTGTTTTTCAGTCCAGCTCACTTGGTGAACATTACGCACATGGTGGTAGAGTGTGCCCGTCTGAGCAAAGCTCTTACCACACACGTGACATTTATATGGTCGCTCACCGGTGTGTGTCCGTCTGTGCTCTATTAAGTACTGATTCAAAGTGAATCTTTTTCCACATAGATCACATATGTAAGGTTTAAAGTTTATGTGACTGCGGTAGTGCCGCTTGAGAGAGCCCAGCACTTTGAATTCCTTCTGGCAGATAGGACATTTCAGCCCATGGCCCAGCAGCTGCTCGCTAAGGACAAGAGGAGGTGGGCGACCCTGCAACAAGAGAGAGTGGCACTTTAGTAGCTTGTCTGGGCCAGCAGACAGTGGGCTCCTCAGCCGGGCTGGGCTCTGGCACACCCTGGCTAACCACTGGCACCTGACTACTAGCCTACGAAGTACATTGTTTTTCTTCTACTGCCAATTCTACAACACGAAGTGCCACAATGTCTCACCATAGCTGGTAGGGCAGCAGTCTGACCTAGCCAACTTCATGCTGGTGTCATCCATGTCACAACAACTATTCAAAACCACAACTGACAACAGTGGGGTCAATGGACAGTAGTAGCAGCAGCTATGGAAAAGCAGAGAGGAATTGCTTTGAACTTCCTCAGTAGCCATAGATTTGATAGTGCCTCATGTTCAATTTGGAATACTTTCTAGGATTTATGCACCAAATATGAGCCTCTATTTTTCCTATATAAATAAGTATCATATGTTGTAGTTGAATGGATGAAAAATGTATTATATGTGTTCATAGTATCAGTATTTATTTAAGTTAGGAAACAGTATTTTGTATGTGACATCTGTATTTGTTTATATTTGATGGATTCCTGTGGTTGAACTTTTTACATGATGATAAACATATGTACTGAAATTGCATTAACAGCCTCCATTCTTAAATGGCAACAAAGATTAAATATTTGTATCACTGAAATTGCTAAGGCTGAAACTCGCAATATATTATAAATTAAATGTATTTAATTACAGTACTTATTTTAGTGATCAAAATATCTATACTCCCTTGAATCATGCAGTATTATATGCAATTAAATATAAAAGTAATAAGGTTTTAAACAACATTAAAACACTGCCTCATCATATAGTATAATTATGCATAAATGTCAAAGTCTGGGAATAAAAGACACACCTCTACTGCATGGAATAAGGTTGAGAACAAAGCTACTGAAAACACATTAGCAAAAGCAAGAGGCATAATATCTATACTATAAATGAAAGAAAATTTAATACTTCAAGAAAAGAACCCAAATTGTCTGTAAAATTTTAATGAAGTAATATTTAGAACTAATAAATTTAGGTAGTATGTATTTAAGTACTGAGTTGACTAGTGGCTGCCCCCCTCTCCATTAACTATGTAGAGCAAATGATGATACAATTTTTTAAAAGGCCAACAGTGTACCAAACAGGTCAGAACCCATGCAATATGGTTACTGATGGCAAATACTTATTAACCAATTTTATTAAAACTTAAATATTCTTAAATTTCAGTATATACAAATTGTACTAAGCAAGTCCAGCTGCAGTATAACAACATTTCTGAAGCAAAAACAAAAACTGTTCAACTGCAGTTATAATTAATATTCATATTCGTAAATGGGGGATTACCCAAGCCAATGATGACTATAATCAATCCCAATTACTTTAACAAATTATCTACTGAATGTGTCCATAAGAATGATTATTGTATTCAAGTTTGTATTTTGTATACAATACTGTATTTGAATTAATATTAATGTTATAATAATAATACTGTAATCATACTTATATTTGTACTCTTTTATAATATAAATATTTGTTCCCAATTGGGTTGTACAGTAAAACTAATATTTGTAATTGTCCCTCTTGTGCTTGGGTGAGATGATACCTGAACCGTCATGATCGTTCAGCTACAGTCAGGTGAAGTAGGTAATGTTTGTCTAATCCGATGAATACCTTTCCTCTTGGCCAAAAAAAAAAAAAAGTAAGTTACCCCATTGGATAAGACAACAATTACCCACTTCACTTGACCAGCAGTTCGACAGTTGCACCGAATCAGGGTGATGTGGACCCTCACCTATATATTTGTTGAGTTGTTATACGTTATTTTAGTGTCCTCATGTTCCCCGTACCATGTATGGGGAACATATATGGTATGGGAATGTCACACTGAAATAAAATAGAAAGACTTAAGTGTTTCTTTACCCATTAATTGGCAGAAGGCACTTACGAAGAATGGAAAACAAACAATTGCAATAATGATGTTGTGTTCGATTCCATGTGTATTAACCCTTAAAGTGTGGCTGATAAAAAAAAATGATTGTTTTTTATAAAAATTATACATCTGCATGCAGTAAGAGAAATTATATATATAAAAAAAAAATATCTAAGTCTTTTTGTGTTTTGTGCACATCGGGAGATTCCTGGGTGGCGGGAGGGATGGAAGGTCATTTGATCTGTGGGCGGCGGCGCACAATATTACTGATGAGCCACATGAAAGAGTAAGACGTAATGATTGCATTAGAGGCTTTATATGTCTTGTAAGAGAGAGAGAGACCCTTGTGTAGGGAGAAATAGCAGTGTTAAATGTTGAAAAACAGTTTGGAACTCTGACCCCTTTCAAATGCACAGAGCATCATCTCAACAGGAAAATGTAATCTCCTAAAAAAAAACAATGTAAACAAAAGGGATAAAATGGTTAAGAAAAAAGCAGATTCAATGCAAGAAAATAGAGAAACAACAGTGTCAAATGTAGAAAAACAGCCTGGAACATTATAAGACATATAAATGAAGTATTCTGAAATGTGTATGACATGTATAGGGAAGGAACATTATTGGAACCAGGCAGGCAGGGACATGTGCAAGTCCCATCAGTCACTTGGGAGAGAGAGGCAGTGGGAGCCAGACCTGTGTTGTGGATGGTCTCCAACAAATACGATAAGTGCAGTATTATACATGTTTATAGCGGTGCTTCCCCCTTTTCTTTATGAGTTAGGGATAGGAATTTGTGGAAATAAGGATTTCTGGAACCCTGTATGTTGTTAATTCAGGTGTATGTGCTCAGGTGTGTGTCACAAGGGGGTTATCCACATTTATTTTGTATGTTCATTTGTAAACCCCGGCCCTTTGTAGTGACCTAAGAGGAGTGGAATAGAGTAATGACTACAATTTGTAATGCACGATGTCGCCAAAGAAGGTGCTTGCTAGAGATAATGTTGTCAAGAGGAAGAGACACAATTACTGTGGATTTGAAGCAGGAAATTATAGCAAAGCACGAGCGTGGTGTCTGTGTGACTGATCTCACACGGGAGTATGGCAGGTCCTCATCAACAATTTGCATTATTATTAAGGAGAGGAGGCAGTAAGGGAGGATGCTGCCTCTTCCAGTGAGATCAGGGAAGTGTTGGGAATGTTTGAAAAGGTGAACGCATTCTTGGAAAAGCATCACCCTGATAAAGCAGTGACAACCCGGTGTGTAAACATGTTTAATGACAATTTGCTGTCTCGTTTTAAATCACCCTGATAAAGCAGTGACAACCCGGTGTGTAAACATGTTTAATGACAATTTGCTGTCTCGTTTTAGGAACATCCTAAAACAAAGACAAAAGCAATTGTCAATAGATACATTCTCTGCAAAAGTAGAGAAAAGAAGAGCCAGTGATAGTGAACCACAACCCGGTCCCAGTAGGGTGAAATTCCCAAGAAAAGAGTCCGCCTGACTCAGAGGTGGAGTCTCTTTCCACACCATAACCCCTCTTCTCCTTCCCACCTCCCCATCGTCTCCCTCAAGCCAGCAACGACTTCATAAGGTAAAGTAAACATGAAAACAGTACAACAAAACATTTATAATTACATGTGCAGTATTATATTTACATTATAAAATGTCATACAAGTATGGATGTTTCTGGGAGTGGAACGGATTAAATTTATTTCCTTTATTTTAAATGGGGAAATTTGTTTCTTAAGACGAGTTTTCCAGGTAACGAGCTCAGTGCCAGTGTGTGTGTGTGTGTGAGTGTGAGAGAGTGTGAGTGAGTAATGGTTACTGGGTCGCCTTCCTGCTGTCCTATGGTGTCATGTGATGCAGCTAAATGCCCTACCACTTGGGATGGACAGTAGAACGACAATTTCACTTCATGCAAGTTGGCGTTCAGTCCCAATTGTCCAAGTGGTGCACCATTTCTGAGTTCCCTTCCCTTCAACCATAGGACCCTCGAACCACAGACCACATAAACAGCATCCCACAGCTCCACATACTGAGCCACCAGCACCCTTTAATAAGGAATGATTCCAGAGACAACTATCTGCTTTCCAACTGGAACTTTATGCCTTCTTTGGGGTGCCCTTTTGGCATGAAGGTGATAGGTGATCCACGTCCCAGTTATATATAAATTGCTAACCACCATATACCTGATTTACCCAAGGGCCACTAACCCTAGTGGCCTCAACGAGGACAGGAAGCTGGCAGCTTGTCAAAGGTCCCCCCTCATTTGCCTTGATGATCTTTTCCAGGTAGATTTTAAAACTTAACACAGTTTTGGCAGTTATGGTTTTGGCTAGTAGGCGGTTCCATGGGTTTATAACCCTGTGGGTGAAAGTTCTCAGTCCTACACTGTGGCTTGTTGAGCTTGAAACCGTAGCTCCTTGTATGTGTCACATCTGACCTTTTGAAGAAATTGTTCGGATCAACATCCTCTAACTTGTTCAGTATTTTAAAAGTTTAAATGAGATATGCTCTGTCATGCCTGGTTTGCAGTGTCATTAGCCCTATGGCCCTCAACCATTCCTGATATGAGAAATGACTTAGATCTGGAATGACTTGTTGCTCAGTGTTGCATTTTCTCCAGAGCACCTATGTACTTCTGAAAATCAGGTTTCCATGCTTGGATACAGTAATCCTAATTGGGGGCACACCAGAGATTTATACAGTTCAATCATTATCTTCTTTTCCTTAAAGTCAAAAGTATGATTGATTATCCAAGGGTTTGGTTAGCTTTTCTGACTGATGCTCCCACCTGATGTGCAACTTTTAATGAGTGGTGGATTTTGACTCCAGGGTTCTTTTCTTCATCAATCTGCAATTAATTTGGTAGCTGTAGCATGGGTTGTTATGCCTCACATGCAGGGGCTTGTATTTGTCGGTATTAAAAAGCATTTGCCAGTCTTCTGACCATTTGTGGCGTTCATGTAGATCTGGATTGTACCTGGATGGGATTCTGGGAGTTCTTCTACTTCCCAACCCTGGAGCCAGGCTTAACTTGAGAGCTTGGTCAGGCCCACATATCCACCACAGCCCGGTTGGTCTGACACTTCTTGAAGGAAACTATCCAGTTTTCTCTTGAAGATGTCCACGTTTGTTCCGGCAATATTTCTTATACTCGCTGGGAGGATGTTGAACAACCGTGGACCTCTGATGTTTATACAGTGTTCTCTGATTATACCTATGGCACCCCTGCTCTTCACTGGTTTTGTTCTGCCTTTTCTTCCATATTGTTCACTCCAGACTTGTTATTTTACTGTGTAGATTTGGAAACTGGCTATCTTGAGATCTTGAGGTTATCTTGAGATGATTTCGGGGCTTTAGTGTCCCCGCGGCCCGGTCCTCGACCAGGCCTCCACCCCCAGGAAGCAGCCTGTGACAGCTGACTAACACCCAGGTACCTATTTTACTGCTAGGTAACAGGGGCATAGAGTGAAAGAAACTCTGCCCATTGTTTCTCGCCGGTGCCCGGGATCGAACCCGGGACCACCGGATCACAAGTCCAGTGTGCTGTCCGCTCGGCCGACCTGCTCCCGTCTTCCAGTATTTTCCATGTGTATATTATTTGATATATCTCTCGTCTCCTTTCTAGGGAGTACTGTACATTTGGAGAGCTTTGAGAGGATCCCAATAATTTAGGTGCTTTATCGTGTCTTAGTATGTCGTATGTGTTCTCTGTATTCCCTCTATTTCAGCAATCTCTCCTGCTCTGAAGGGGAAAGTGAGTACTGAGCAGTACTCAAGATGGGAGAGTACAAGTGATTTGAATGGTACAACCATTGTGATGGGATCCCTGGATTTGAAGGTTCTTGTAATCCATCCTATCATTTTTCTGACTGAAACAATATTTGCTTGGTTATGTTCCCTAAATGTAAGGTTGTCAGACACCATTATTACCAGATCCTTTACATGCTGTTTTTCTACTATGGGCAGGTTTGATTGTGTTTTGTACCCTATATTTTGTTTAAGATCCTCATCTTTACGGTACCTGAGTACCTGGAATTTATCACTGTCAAACATTATTTTATTTTCTGCTGACCAGTCAAAAACTTTATTATTATCTCCTTGTAGTTTTTCAATGTCTTCAGCAGACGATAATTTTTCATGCTGGTTTTTGTGTCATCTGCAAAAGATGATACGAAGCTGTGACTTGTAATTTTGTCTATATCTGATATGAGAATAAGGAAAAGCATTGGTGCAAGGACTGTACCCTGAGGTACCGAGCTTTTAACTGCACTGACTTTTACTCTTTGTATTCTGTTCTACAGAAAATTGAATATCCACCATGCCTCATGTGATTTTGCCTCTTCTAATGCCATAGTGATTTTGTCGTAGTGACCAAGTAGCTGTGAGAAGCATGATCTTTCCACTCTAAATCCATATTGGCCTGGATTGTGGAGAACATTGTTCTCCATGAAACTGGTGACCTGACTCCTGATCAATCTCTCAAATACATTTATTATGTGGGACATTAGTGCAACTGGTCTGTAATTCTTAGTCAATGCTTTGCTTCCTTCCTTGTGTAGAGGGGCTATGTCTGCTGATTTAAGTGCATCTGGTATCTCCCCCGTGTCCAAGCTCTTCCTCCATACTACACTGAGAGCCCGGAGAGTTTTACAAAGAGTGTAAATCTCTTTGTAAGGCTTCAATATCATTATCATTTTCTACTTTACCAGAAATCTTTGAGTCATCTGCAAATTTGATGATTAGTTTGTAATATTCTCATGTCATTAATGCATATGACAAAAAGAGTAGGCCCCCTAAATGGACCCCTGTGGCACCCCCACTTATCACATTTCTCCATTCAGATTTGTTCCCAATTAGCACAACCCTTAGATATCATGGGTAATAACATATCATTCACCTGGACCATCAGAGCCACGAACTGCAGACCACCATAAACAGTGGCCTAGAGCTCTACCTACTGTACCACCACCACCCTTTAATAAGAAAGGATTCCAAAAGACGCTTATCTCCTGTCCAACTACAACTTTAGGTCTGCCCTGTGGTGCCACTTTGGTATGGTGATAGGTGATCCACTGCTAACCACAATATCATGGATAATAGCATTTCATTCACTTGAACCATTGGACCCACAAACTGCAGACCACATAAACAGCAGCCTGCAGCTCTACCTACTGAGCCATGTGGACTGGATGGAATCCCACACCAGCCAGTCATTGTGGTAGGCCAAACCCTCAAGCCTCTACACATGAAGACAAGTCACGACGGCCCGAACCAAGTGAATGAACACACGTGGAGCCAGACTGAGCCCAAATGGGAGAACATTACAGCAGTAAGCCTGTCACCCCACCTCCATCAGTGCAAGGGCAGCGCTGCAGGGAGCACCTAGAGAAGGAAGTCCTGAGCACATGCAGCTCAAAACACATTTAAGACTTGGGTCATGCTACACTGCAGTGTAAGGAAAAACTGCCAAGGGCAAAGACCAGACCATTTAGCTGAATAACAGGACACCAGACCCAGTAAAGGAGAGAGGCAATCCCGGTAACTGTTAAATCAGCACTAGAACTGGCAGCTCAAGCCCTGGCAGACGGTGAGCTACCTCCCTCCTCCCACCAAATGAGTACGGGAAGTGGGAAATCATATCGCTTGTTTACATAATTGGGGTAGTTATTTCAGCTGGTTTTGAGGCTTCGGTCTCTTTTGAATCCAGCAAAACAGTAATTTGTTTTGACTCGCTGACCTTCTAGTCGCATTCCCTGGTGAGATGGCAAAAATAAATGTCGCTGTTCCCTGCACAACTGTGAGTGGGAGTAGGGGGCAGAGATCTGGTTCCAGTCCCTGATAGGCCTCTAGAACTCTATGCCTGATGTGACCCAGTAGATGGCAACCATCTCAATATATAGCTTCAGGAAGCCTACAGGGCTCACCCAGAAATTGGCGTTTCATTACATTCAACGCTTTATTTTGATTCATTTTATTTTGAATTGCCATGGTTTTTTGTTCACTTCAGAAATGAGGTTTTGATGTTGGAAAAAATTTCTTTAGATGTGGTGAAATATCTTTACAGACAGGTTTTCCTATTGGTTGTCCTTCATATTATAATTAAAACTTTGCTCAGTGAAATTTTCCCCATGTACTCACAAAGCGTAGGGAATATTAGGGTTTGAATGATAATACTTTTAATATGGCTCCAGTCCTGTTCTTAAACATTTTCATGGACAAAATGATAGGAGAAAGAAACAGGCACAGAACAGGTATTTTTCTTCTCTTTTAAAAAATGCATCATACAAATGACACAAATTAACTACACTTAGGTAATTACATGAAGATATCTCCACACAGATAACTATATGCTTTCCAGACACAACTTATCCGGATATGCCTGTTATTTGTTTTGAGTTTGTCCAAATTAAAATGTGTGATAAACTGCGAGAAGAGCAACCCAAATAAAACCGTGCAATAAAGTGGTGAAGCTAATGCGTGGCTGGCATCGCTGCCTGGTAGTGGGGAGAGGAAGGGGAAGATGGGCCTAGTTTGCCTACTGATCATATTGGCCACCACCTGAGTTCCTCCTACCCATTTGATGTTACAGATTCATGTCTAAGTATTTTATCTTGTGGAGCATTCATTCCCGTGATTTCATATGAATATACTGTACTGTATCAGCAAAATTTAGGAACATCCATGCACTATGTTGGCTCCAAATGCACACATTTTGCCAGTGAAAGCTTCTACAAGTGGAGTAACTAAGAGAAAGAGGTCAGTGCTGACATGAGAAGAAAGTTGAGCTAATTAAGAAGGTGGAGAGTGGAATCCTGAGAAGTGGTGTGTGTGCTGAATATCAAGTTAGCAGGACTACACTTTCAGACATTACTATGGCTAAATCTACCAGAAGTGAAAGAGATAAAGCCACATGTAATAGAAAAGTAGCAAGCAAAGCAAAGGTGGAGAGGGCTGATGATGCAGTATGGCAGCTGTACAAGTAGAAGTACCAGGACGAGTAAGCCAGTAGCAGGGTGCTTGCTCGTGAAAAAAAAATTTCACAAATCAATGAAAATTCCTGAGCAGTGTTTTTATACTGATGGATGGGTCAGAAGTTTTAAATTTAGCAGTGCATTAAGTACATTAGAGCAATTGGGGAAAGGCAATCAGCTGATGCTAGTCATGCTGAAGCATATTTAAGTAAATTTGCAGAGTTGGTGCAGGAAGAAAATTTATTTCCTGATAAAATTTATAATGCAGAGGAGACTTGGTTTGTGCTGTTGTATATTATCCACAGACACCATAGCTGATAACTGCTCATAATTAGTGAGCACAAACAAAATACTGTAGAATTTTTGCTATAAAATTGTTGAATTTTCCCCCTTTAGATTTTCAGGTGATTTTCATCACCTCATTTTCTTTGACCAGTTCCATGTTAATAAGAAAGGATTCCAAAGACACCTATCTCCTGCCCAACTGCCACTTTAGGTCTTCTGTGTAGTGCCACTTTGGTATGAAGGTGATAGGTGATCCACGTCCCAGTCATATAAATTGCCTACCACCATATCGTGGATAAATGTAAACAGATAACATCCTGACATTTATTCTAACCTCAAAATTCACCGGCTTACTATTTGGGGTTTCCTGCTTTTGTTAAAAAAAAATTACCCATAAAGATGTCACAGTTATTTGGTCTAAACAGAAACACTAAAAATCTGTCTTTTCATATGCCTATACAGTATTTATTTATTCAGCTTTGCATCTTGATGCATGTACTGAAGCATACATCCTCACGAGGGCTCCACTTGAAGGACTAACTCATCTATAGAGAGGTTTGGTTGCTTCATTGTAAACAAAGTTGGTCTCCATCCAGGCAGTGTGACCAACAGTTACAACACTCTTGTTATTTATTATTATTGATTCTTGAAGCCGTGGGTTTCAAAAATGACTCTTAATCAACTGTCAGTTCCTGTCACCTCTTTGACTTCTGTCTATTAGCTTTTGTATGTTTAATGCCTGCAGCCTCTCCTCAAAGTTTTTTGCTGTAGGTTCAAGACATTTAGTAACATGTCTTGATACCTAGATAGACTACACACAACCTACAAATTATGTCAAAAATCTTTAAAAACTTCTGATAAAGAAAGAGATCTAGGGTGGTTCTAGATAGACAACTATCACATGAGGACCACATAAAGAACATTGTGCAAGGAGCTTATGCTACACTTTCCACTTTCAAAACTGATTTTAAATACATGGATGGTGAAATACTAAAGAAATTGTTCACGACCTTTGTTAGACCAAAGCTGGAATATGCAGCAGTTGTGCGGTGGCCCTATCTTAAGAAGCACATCAACAAACTGGAAAGTACCAAGTATTATATACTTTCTACATTTCTTGTCATCTAAATTCTTACAGTTTCTTTGTTAAAATGTTTACTCATGTCCCTTATGTTCCTTGTTTTTATTTAGTGTTGGCCCCATTCACTTTAAATTACTATTTTACTTTATGTTCTGTTATGTTCCAGAGAAAATGTTATGAGAGAGAGTTCAATCGCTTTTCTAAACTACCCCTTGTATTTCCATTCTGTTATTAATGTAAATAAACTACTGTACTATTGCTACATCTACTGACTCCATATTGTATTAGTCTATATCTGTCATCCTCAATCGACACCTTTTTTGCATTCATTTGTTATTTTCCATGAACGATCTCATTTTGTTAACTTACTTTTCCTTTAGCATTAAGTGTTTTCCCCTCACACTTAGTTAAATCCCTAACTGTAGCCTCTGTTCACCCTACAACCCTGTTCAATCTGTTGCTTGCGGCAGGTGGCTACAGGTAACGGATCTCCCAATCCTGAGCACTCCAGGTGCAAACTCTGTGAGCAGGAACTGGGGCATGATCTCCCACACTACATCACAGTGTGTGCAGTTATCAGACCATTCAGACCCATTGGCATGAGGTACCTAGAGCTTTACAATTGCTTTATTCACTCTCGTGCTCTCATAATGCACCCAAAATTTGCCAGTACAGGCTACTAAATATATGGTCCTGTATGACTAACCATCCTGTCACATGCCTCTATATAACTAATCATCCTGTGTGATGGGGATTTATAGCATCACATAACTAGTTTTTTGACACACTGTACTCCCCGTCATATAGTCTAGGGTAACTGCACAAATGCAGATGTACTTAAATGTGTTGATAAAAAAAAAATCTGTTCATCCAGCAGTGAATGGGTACCTGGTTGTTAAACGATTTGGCAGGTCATATTCAGGGAAAAAATAATATAAAGGACCTGCCCGAAATGCTATGTGTGCAAAGACATGCAAATAAATGGCTCCCAGAACTGAAGGAAAAGAGCTATGAGGAGAGGTTAGAGGCATTAAATATGCCAAAACAAGAAGATTTAAGATAAAGAGGCAATATGATCACAACATAAACAATAGTAAAAGAAATCAATAAAATTAATGGGGAAAAATTCCTGAGACCTAGAACTTCAAGAGTAAGAGGTTCTATAAGATTTAAACTTAACTAAACAAAGCCGCCAAAGAAATAAAAGAAAATTCACTTTCGCAAACAGAATGGTAGACAGTTGAAAAAAGTTAGGCGAGAAGGTGGTGGAGGCCAAAACCGTCAGTAGTTTAAAAGTGTTTGCATCCTCCATCTTTTCACCTAACTTGTTCCAACCGTCTACCACTCTGTTTACAAAAGTTAATTTTCTTATATTTCTCCGGCAGCTTTGTTTCGTTAGTTTAAATTTATGACCTCTTGTTCTTGAAGTTCTGGATCTCAGGAATTCTTCTCTATCAATTTTATCGATTCCTGTTTCTATTTTGAACATAGTGATCATATCGCCTCTTTTTCTTCTATCTTCTAGTTTTTGCATATTTAATGCCTCTAACCTCTCCTCGTAGCTCTTGTCCTTCAGTTCTGGGAGCCACTTAGTGGCATGTCGTTGCACCTTTTCCAGTTTGTTGATGTGCTTCTTAACACTTTCGCGCTCTCCGCGAAGGTCATGCAGCCAACCGTAAGTGTTCACGGCGTTTTGCCGCGTAAGCGTAAAAACAAAAATGTGTATACTCTTTTTACTCTCATGACCTTAGTTCTCGAGCTACGTATTTCATTTTGGTACCAACGTGTTCGCAATAAAATTCTCTAGAAGAACATCAGTAAAAAAAGTCACGAAACGTATAGGGATACCAGCACCAAATAAATAACTACGAAGATGACTCGCCGTGAGCGCCCAACAGCAACAAAATGTTTTTACTCTTGGGATTGTTATCACCTCCACACTTGTTCTACAGCGTTAATTTTGGTATCAATGGACTCACAATGAAATTCCCAACACGGTGATATGAATATAAGCGTAGAATAATGATGCGGCCCGCCCGCAAGAGTGTGGGAAGTGGTGAAATTGTTACCCGGTATCGGTGACGGGACGACGCATGGCGCTTTGAAAGTTTATACTTATTTCACTCTCATGACATTAATTTTCTATGTACATCATTCATTTTTGTGTCAATGTGTTCGCAATAGAATGTCCTATGAGCCCATAGGTAAAAGAGATCAACAAAGCGTAAGATAGAATAGCGCCAAATATAAAACAACGATGGAACATATCAGTGAGCGTCAAACACACACGAAATGTTTTTACTTTTGTTATGTTTGTCAAGTTTATACTTGTTGCACACAGTTATTTTTGGTTGTACATTGATCGGAATAAAATTCCCTAAACAGACATATCAATATAATACATGATATGGGGGAAGCATTACCAGTATAAACGGCTAAAGTCACCCACCTGCAACCCGTTTGGGACATAATACCATTTGATCGAAGTGGTCCACACCTTTCATGAACTTATTGTACAATGCAGACTAGTGGTGAGAAAGAGAGCCTCATGGCGCGCAGTTTGAAACAAACCCAAAGTAAATCTGATAAAAATTGAATTTTATACAAATATTTTAAAGAGGACATAACTTTATGTCCACTATGCGGTGGCATTAGGCGAAACAGGACTCACCAGTGAGTCCGGTTAGAGCGAAAGTGTTAAGATATGGGCACCATACAACCGCTGCATATTCCAGCTTTAGGTCTAACAAAAGTCGTGTGTGTGTGTGTACTCACCTATTTGTGTCTGCAGGATCGAGCATCGACTCTTGGATCCCGCCTTTTGAGCCATCGGTTGTTTACTGCAATGACCCCGGTCCTATTTCCATATCATATCTAGTTTTAAAATTATGAATAGAATTTGCTTCCACAACCTGCTCCAACCACCCATGTCCCCTCGTTCTGCTACTATTCCGTGTGAACATTTCGTCTATGTCCACTCTGTCAATTCCCCTGAGTATTTTATACGTTCCTATTATATCCCCCTCTCCCTTCTTTTTTCTAGTGTCGCAAGGCACAGTTCCTTCACACGATCTTCATACCCCATACCTCGCAACTCGGGGACGAGTCTCGTTGCAAACTTCTGAACCTTTTCCAATTTCCTTATATGCTTCTTCAGATGGGGACTCCATGATGAGGCGTCATACTCTAAGACTGGCCTCACGTAGGCAGTGTAAAGTGCTCTAAATGCCTCCCTACTTAGGTTTCTGAATGATGTTCTAACTTTTGCCAGTGTAGAGTACGCTGCTGTCGTTATCCTATTTATATGTGCCTCAGGAGATAGATTAGGCATTACGTCCACGCCCAGGTCTCTTTCTCGCGTCGTCACAGGTAGGCAGTTCCCCTTCATTGTGTACTGTCCCTTTGGTCTCCTATCACCTAGACCCATTTCCATAACTTTACATTTGCTTGTGTTGAACTCCAGTAGCCATTTCTCTGACAATCTCTGCAACCTGTTCAAGTCCTCTTGGAGGATCCTACAATCCACATCTGTCACAACTCTTCTCATCAACTTTGCGTCATCTGCGAACATCGACATGTAGGACTCTACTCCTGTAAACATGTCGTTAACATATATTAGAAATAGAATTGGTCCCAGCACTGATCCTTGAGGTACTCCACTCATTACTGTTCGCCCCTTACCATAACTCTTTGGCTCCTTTGTTAGGTAGTTCCTTATCCATGCTAGCGCCTTTCCTCCCACCCACGCCTGCCTCTCGAGTTTGAACAGCAGTCTCATGTGCAATACTGTATCAAAGGCTTTTTGGCAGTCCAGAAATATGCAGTCTGCCCAACCATTTCTGTTCTGTCTTATCCTCGTTATTTTATCATAGAATTCCAGAAGGTTTGTTAGGCACGATTTCCCTGTCCAGAACCTATGTTGATGTTTGTTCACAAACCTAATGTTCTCCAGGTGTGCAACCAGTCGTAGCCTAATTATTCTTTCCAGTATTTTACAGGGGATGCTTGTCAGTGATACAGGTCTATAGTTAAGTGCCTCCTCCCTATCACCTTTCTTGAAAATCGGTACAACATCCGATTGTGTGAATCCACACATAGGATCCAAACGGATCCTATGTATGGATGGAGTGGGTGAGGGGATGTCTGGTGGGGTGGTGTGTGTATTAGGAATGGTTGTGGGAGCCTTGGAATGTGGGTGTGGGTGAGGTGGGTGTCAGGAGTGGGTGTGGAAGTCTTGGAATGTGGTTGTGGGTGTGGTGGGTGTCAGGAGTGGGTGTGGGTGTATTGGGTCTTTGAATGTCACGTGGGTGTCTACATTTATCAGTGTATGGATTATCTACATAGACATTTATCTATCAGCCTGTTAGCCAGTTAGTTATCCATCTATTCATCCAGCCCACCTGTTTGTCCCCCAACTGTTTTGTTATCTTTATTTCTGTTCTTGAGTATTTTGTAGGCCTGGATCATATCCTTCCACATCTCCTTTCTTCAAGTGTCATTTGTTTCTACTTCCTCAGTCTGTCCCCATATCTCAGCCCCCTCAATTCTGGGACTAGTGACTTATAAAATCTCTGAACTGTACTTTACTGATCTCCATTTTGTGCCTTTTGAAGTGAGGGCTGTATGATGGTATTGCATACTCTAGCATTGGTTGGACATATGCAATACATAACATTCTGAAAGTAGTCTTCAAGATCACAAAGGCAGTGCTGATGCTCACCAGCTTAGCAAATACCGCTCATGTTATTCTATTTATGCAAATACCTAAGTGTAGTTACAGGATGAGAGCTACGCTCATGGTAATTATTACCTAAGTGTAGTTACAGGATGAGAGCTACGCTCATGGTAATTATTACCTAAGTGTAGTTACAGGATGAGAGCTCTACCCTCGTGGTGACCCACCATTCCAGCATTCTGTCATATAATGCTTTGAAACTACTGACAGTTTTGGCCTCCACCACCTTCTACCGTAACATGTTCCAACCGTCTGCCACTCTGCTTATGAAAGTGAATTTTCTTGTATTTCTTTGGCAGCTTTGTTTAGTTACTTTAACCACTGTGCTGAGCCAACCGAGAAATCTTGTTCTGAGAGTTGTACTATTTCTTTTTAATTAGGCTATATTTTAATGTTTTTTTCATGTTTTCATCACCCTTTGTGTTTTGAAATGAAAATGGTTATGTTTGGAAACATTTTGACATTAACTTTAGCTGAATATTTATAAAAACAACAAAAATATGTTCTTAACAATTGCACTACTGGGGATTAAGTTTTTGCCAAAAACAGGTGCACAGTGCAGGGGTTAAATCTATGACCCCTTGTTTTCGAAGTTCCAGGTCTCGGGAATTCTTCTCTATCATACAGTAATATACGTCTATACCAGACATACGATAATGTATGCAGTAATGTATGTCTATACATTACACACAGAAATCACAATAGCGTGATGCATCAAATGAACAAATCCACAAGGGCCATGACGAGGGTTTGAACCTACATCTGAAAGGATCCCAGACACTTCCTTAATCGACTGAGCTATGACATGGTAAAAAAAATGCAACTGGGAAATCATCCTGATTTACCAACGGATCCTGCAGTCTCTCCGAGACACAAACCAGGGTTTTATGTAATTCCTTTGCAGTTCATTTGATGCATCACGCTATTGTGATTTCTGTGTGTAATGAAGTAAGGGCGAAGAGATAGAACAGCTTGACATAGCTCGGGTGCATGGGGGAGTTGTGTAAAACCCTGGTTTGTGTCTCGGAGAGACTGCAGGATCCGTTGATAAATCAAGATGAAGATCCCGGTTGCAATTCTTTTACAATGTCGTAGTTCAGTCAATTAAGGCAGCGTCTGGGATCCTCTCGGACGTAGGTTCGAACCCTCATCACAGTCCTTGTGGATTTGTTCTTGTGTCTATACATATCCTTTTCTCTCTTGTTGATCTTGTAACTTCCTCCCCTTCGTGAGGTTTTACTCCTGTGACCTCCGAACACCAGTTCCCGTTCTTATGACCGTTCACTTCTTTCACAACAATTATGTTATTAGTTCATATGACAAAACATATATTTGTACATTTTTTGCAAATAATAAACAAAATTAAATGTTAAATTCTTATATTCTATTGGCACCACATATCCAGTTCTATGGATTTATTCTAATTATCTGATTCAGAATCCACCTGTTGCATTTAATTGTCCACTGAAATGGGGTTTCTTTGAGTAGGAATGTACTGGATTTTTTCAAATTCATAATTACAGTACATACAGATCAACCTGGTTTATTCAGACCAATTTGTATCTTCAGCTGTCTGAATAACTGAAAAACCGGATTATCAAATAAAAGATTGAGAGAGAATTTTTCTCCAACTTTTTTATTTTCATATTTATTTTAACAGACACATGTGTTAAAATACCTGTAGTGGTGTTTTAATAGGAATACACTACAGTACTGTAATGCAGTCATAGAAAACCAAAGATAGTTTTGTGTCATTTAGTATAAATAAGTGACCTCTGCTGTTCAATCATGCTGAAATGTTACGAGTCGTGAGTGTTAACCCCCATTAACCAGACTTGTTCCAATTAGTTGGTATGGAGATGTGGACAATTTTATCCCCAGGTGATCAAAGAATCTGGGAAACGGGGATGCAGATAATGGGGGTTCCACTGTAGCTTAAAAACAAATGCAACACATAATATAAATTTAATACAGCTCTTCTTATCCAGTACAACCTAAAGTATTAATAAGGCACTCTGAATGTGATACACATTTTTATTCTCTTTGTCATATATCATATGTAGCAACTAACACATCCAACAAAATATTTCATATATTTTGTTACATATACGTTAGCACTAAAATTTAAATATACAATATAAAAAAATTAAAGTGCCTCAAACAAATATTGTGTGTGATCTAAATAACAATCAATTGGAACCTAGTCAACAGCTTAGGGTAAAAATAATTTTCATTCAAGAGTTTTGATGTTTTTACTTACAACAATGAATAGTTTCTATATAATAAATATTGTAAGTCCTTATATGGAGTAATAAACTCATTTGATATTTTCTCATACAGTGTAGCTAATTTTATTGTAATATTTGAATGTCATAACTATTTGGACCAATAATTATGTCAATAATAAATAACACAAAGATCTAGAGAGGCATCTCAGAGTGCATATTACAGGTTAATGGACAGAAACTCTGCAGTAAATATTTTGTAATTTTGCAATACAGTGGTACCTCCGTTTTCGAATTTAATTTGTTCCCAGAGACGGTTCAAAAACCAAAAATTCAAAAACCAAATTGAATTTTCCCATAAGAAATAATGTAAATTGAATTAATCCGTTCCACACCCCCAAAAATATTAACTTAAAAATATGTTTTATACATACTACTACTTATATTTTGTACTACAGTATGTACAAGTACATCTTACCTTTATTGAGGACTCTTGTTGGCATATGGAAGACAGTGAGAAAGGGAGGAGGAGGAGAGATGTTTGTGTTTGGAAGGGGAGTCCCCTTCTATTATAACAGCAGTGATGACATTTCTGGGGTACTCTCTCTTATGTTTTGCAGGCATACCACTAGGACCTGCTTGTGGCTCACTGCTTGCTTGTCTTACTAAGAATCTGTCTATAGAAACTTGTTTTCTCCTATGTTTTAACACTTGTCTGTAGTGAGACATCACATTGTCTCACTATGAATGATCTCTTGTTTTTCCTCTATCATCATCCTCACAATTATTTTCTTAGGTTGAACTTTACCACTGACTTTCTTGGAACCCATGGCATGATATATAGTAAGATCTCTATGTTCAGAAACTAAAAAAGCACAAAAACAATGAAATTCTTCACAAAGAATTGTAGTGCGATCGTCACTACATGGGAGACACTGGTTAACTGAAGAGCCGTGCGCTTGGTCGGCCCATGCATGTATGAACTAACTGGAGCATCGAGGCAAACTTCGAGTCCTGCGTTGAATTTTTTTAAGAAATTGAGCTCGAGAACCAAAAAATTTGAAAACAAGGGTACAGTATTCGAAAACCGAGGTTCCACTGTATTTTGTGTCACACGGTAACCTTGTGTGACTAGCACATAGAGGATGTCTAAACTTGTATTTATATACAATATAGATATTACTCATTTGGTAAACATCACCAATGAATAATTAATTGATCACTGAGGGCTTTGACTACCTTCATTGTTTTTTAGTGTAAAACAGCAGAGACAAAACTTTTGAAATGATAGAGGTCTAACTAGTTTAAATGTTCACCCAAACTATAAAAGTAAATTATTAGTCTAATTTCAATAGGAATACTCAACATCCCCAGCATTAACTACTTTTTCAGCAGTGGCTACATGAATAAAGCTTGGATAACTATTCAAGCAAAAAAAAATTATAATGTTATTAAAATACAGATCTTTCTTCAAGGCTTTCTTCACTACTTTCACAATAATTTGATTATGTTGTAGAGCAATAAACAATTTTGTCCTTATACTCACTATTTACTTCACTTTAATATCATGGTTCACTCTTCACACAGTGAAAACACACATTATTCTTAATTGCTACATTACATAGCGAGTGCTGTTAAGAAACATTATCGAGAGCAAGTTCAGTACAGTACAGGTCAATTGTCAATGTCGTGTCAACAACCCAAAAGTCACATTACGTCTTTAAACTAAATCAAGTTTGACTACTTAGCCAAACTTAAATTGGTTGGTGTTGCAAGAGTATGTGTAATCATCTGTAAAATAAGACAGGTTCTTCTATGTTAATTTTACATAAATGAAGCAATGAATGTAATGAAATGCCCTTTCCTGGTAGACCCTCAATACCTCCTTGGTAAGTAATGCACCTGTATTACTAAGCCTCAGGTTAGGACCAGGCCGCTGAGACCCACACTGACCTACTGGGAGCCAGGACCAGAATCTGACTCTCTATGAGGCGAGAGGGAACAAGGAATCAGAACTCTACCTGAAGCTGAGCAACCCAGCCAGAAGGTTAGGTGAAACAGAAAAAGCTATTACTTAAAAGAACTAATGAACAATGTGGAAACCTGGGAACCAGGTTTCAAATCGACTTGAGAATGGTCCAGGACAGGACCGAAACGTTGTCGTCCCTTCACCTTCTAGTGTGTGGTCTGGTCAACTTACTTTAGCCACGTTATTGTGACTCGTCGCCTGCACCAGGTTTCAAGTTTGAAGCTTTGGTTCTTTACTAATATCTCTGTAGATATTATTGAGATTCAAGGTTTTTGGTGGCCCAACAGGGTAATTATCACTTAGGTAATTACCCTGTACACCGCCACAAACTTGGAATCTCGGTAATATCTGTGGAGATATTAGCAAAGATATGACGAGAGATAAAAGCAAAGATAGACAGCAGGCTACTAAACCAAACCACCTGCTGAATGACAAGAGAGACCCAGGCCTTGAAGCAAGGGAATCAAGATGTAGGGTTAATAAATAAAACAAACAAATTGCACTGTAGCATTGCACTAAAGCCACAGTTGCACTAAATGCACTAAAGCCACAAAATAGTAACAGGACATCAAATACAGGGCACCCTAGCCAGACAAATTAGGCACCAATAGCAAAAGGTCTCATCGGGAAGATGGACGACTCATTTTTAGCCCAAAACTGTGAGCTAAGTCAACAAAATGCTGGGAAAACCACTAAAACTCAATTCAATGACCAGGAAGACATAGGAGGAGAATAAGCTGAGTGGAAGTGAAAGGTTCCCAACTGAAGAAAACGGGGAAGAAGACATTCACCACAAATGCAGGCAAGAGAGGCACTGATGAAGCCAAGTGATTCCAAGGGCAGGTACAGTAGCAACATATGTTTGCAGAGGATTCTAAATTGTTAGGGAGAATCAAGGACTTAGATGCCAGCCATGTACTCCAAAATGACAAAGTGAGTGAGTGGAGTAACACATAACAGGTGAAATTCAATGTAAATAAATGTGACATAATGGAATGTGGAATAGGAAAGAACAGACCACACACTTATCCCACAAATTATGTGAAAAAGTACTTAAAACCTCTGACAAGCAAAGAGATCTAGGAGTGGTTGTGGACAGTAAGCTGTCACAAGAGGACCACATAAATAGTATTGTGGGAAGAGTCTACAATACACTAGAAAATTTCAGAACTGCATTCAAATATATGGACAGAGAAACATTAAAGAAATTGTTCATAACACTGGAGAGACCAAAATTGGTATATGCAGTAGTGGTGTGGTGTCCATATCTAAAAAAATACATAAACTAGAAAGGGTGCAAAGACATGCTACTAAATGGCTTCTGGAGCTCGAGAACATGAGCTTGGCACACAGGAGAGGCTGGGGGTGTTAAAAATGCCAAGGCCCTAAGATAGAAGGAAAAGAGGTGAAATGATAACGAAGTGCACAACAGTAACAGGAATTGATCATATACACAAAGAGGACATTTTGAAACCTGCAACTTCAAGAACAAAAGGCCATTGATTCAAACTAATGAAAGAAAGGTCCCAATAATATATATGAAAGTTCTCTTTTGCAAGTAGAGTTGTGAAATGTTGACATAATTTAAGTGAAAAAGTGGTGGATGCCAAAACCATCAGTAGTTTCAAAGCATCATATAAGAAAGATTATTGGAAAGAGAGAACAACATGAGCATAGCTCTCATCTTTTAACTACACAGAAAACTACAGCTAACTACATCAACTCCCCATCAAGAGAGCTCTCAGTGGTGATCAAGTACCACAGACTATTTAAAAGTGAGGTGACTTGAAAGGAGCAGAGTTGTAGAGGAGGAAGCCAAACATCTCAGAGGGAGATATATATAGGGTGCAGAGGAGACAGTAGTCAGCTACCAGACAAGAGATCCCTGGCCTGGTAGCAAAATAAACCAGAGCAAAATAAAAGCTAGGGAATATGCAATGTGGGATGGTCTTAAACACGATTGTGAAGCAAAAATAAAGACAAAAATGAGGCAATGGCCCTGCAAGGAATTAACATTCCAGTAAAACCAATACCACTTATCTGTCAAAGAAGCAGCAATAACCTGCAGAGGTCTCCGATCCATGTAATACTTGGAAATGGGTGAACTGAGTAGTGAAACTGAGACACTGGGGCATAAAATTAGAAATGTTCACCCAGAGTAACTATCATCTGTCTTTTTCTCACTGTTCATATTTTCTTAGTAGTAGTAGGTTTTGTATTGTTCTATCTTTCTGCTTGGCTTTGTTTAGGGTTGCTATCTGATCCCCCTAAGTATCCCTCACCTTGTAAAGAAAGCCAGTCCTGGCTGCCAATGTATCAGTGTGGGGTCTTAGAGAGGCATTGCACCATCTTTAGGCTTAGCAATACCAGCACAGAAGCACCTGGGAGCTACTGAGGAGGCTTACCAGAAAACAAGACAAAACTTCCTAACAACATTGTTAATATATGTAGTAATCCTTAGGCTGTTACTTAAAAATAGTATTAGTTTACACCTGAAACCATTATTAGTGAGACAAGATACAATATAGGTAATATGTGCAGAAAAATTCTAAACAGATTTAGAGACAAGCAGAGGCAATTGATGTTTGGTCCTTAAATTTCAAAAAAATTACAAATGTCTAACACAGTGCTGGCATAAACATGTAAAATATCAGTACAGTAACATACACATTACAAACACACACATCTCACACACACAAACAATCAGTAATTTCACAGCATTTTATGACAAGGAGTGTTGGGAAAACAGGACACCACAAGCGTATCTCTCATCCTGTAACTACACTTAGGTAATTACACAAGTGTACACACACAAATACTCAAACTATTGGAAAAAATAATTAAAACTAAATGGGTAGAATACCTGGAGAAAAATTATATAATAACAGACACAGTATTGTTTTCGATCTGGAAGATCCTGTAACGAATTTACTCAAGTTTCTATGATCGAACCACAGAGATTTTACAGGAAAGAGATGGTTGGGTTGACTGCATCTATCTGGACCTAAAAAAAGCTTTTGACAGTTACACTTAATTACTTACTTATGGAAACTGGAACATATTGGAGGGGTGACAGGTAGGCTTTTAACAAGGATGAAAAATTTTCTGACAGAAAAATGAGAGCAGTATTCAGAGGCAATGTATTGGACTGGACCATGTTATTGTGACTCATGGTCTTTATATGAATATACATTTTCTAAATCTAATCTAAATAATTCATTAACTAACATTTAAATAGACTTGATTGTTATCTGTATACTGAAACGTCCATAATATATATACTTTTTTCTATGTGCTTTTATATTTAACACTATATAATAGATCAAATGATGTGAATATAAATTTAATGCCAGTCTTTGTGTCTCCTGTGCAGTGTATCACATGCTATATAACTCTTGTGTTTCCTGTGCAGTGTACCACATGCTGTATAACTCTTGTGTCTCCTGTGCAGTGTACCACATGCTGTATAACTCTTGTCTCCTGTGCAGTGTACCACATGCTGTATAACTCTTGTGTCTTTTGTGCAGTGTACCACATGCTGTATAACTCTTGTGTCTCCTGTGCAGTGTACCACATGCTGTATAACTCTTGTGTCTCCTGTGCAGTGTACCACATGTTGTATAACTTTAATTACAGTACTGTACTGCTAATTAAAAATACAAGTGTTATATATTCATCATCATAACTATTTTCTATCAAACGTGTACATGAATACCAGGTACAGTATTAAAATTGTTTAAATAATTGAAAGATAGACGATTTGATACTAATTTTCTTCCACTATGCAGTTTATTTAGCAACCACTGGCTAATATTACAGCTTACAGTTTTGAAACAAACTTATGTAGTAAACAGATCATAGCAGAAATATTGGTCTTAGTCACTTTATATTACCAGCATATCTAATACCTGTTGGTGGGAAGTAATCATGAAAATGTATTGTATAGCAAACAATAATCTAAATTATTATGTCCAACATAACCATTGTTGATTATGAAAGAATCATTTACACTATATTTTTATCTTAATGTTCAGAGTATCCACATCTTCATTTAGTCACATGACGACAACAAAGAAGGAACCAAAAGCAGAGTACCACAGACCATTGGGCATGTACTGAGCTGTAGCTTTAGGTGAAACGGCTCATCTTAAAATACATGTTTCTCTCACTGTTGAGTATTTCAGTACCTTGTAGGAGAGAAGGAATGTTCGCTAGTCCGGGACCTGATTTAGGAGGTAGAGTGATGAGCTCTGCGCACATTGCAGTAGGAACAGTTCCACCCAGGCACCCGGGTCCTGGAATTTTAGAATGCTATGGCTCTTCCAAGCAATATGCATTTCTCTTAATACAGTATATATTCCATCAAACTTTAGCATGTAAAGAACTATTTATTTTGTGTAACTAAATGAATGCAAAGAGAAGCTAAAATTATTAATTAATGGAGGCATGTCATGAAATTAGATTGATAAAATTGTTTGACAAAATTCAAGCCTTTACGAAGAAATTAACATGAAATTGCAATACAATATGGTATTCTTATTTTTTGCAGTTAATTATAATTCTACATTAGCTATGGCCACAGAATGTAATTAGCATTGTTTCAGATCCCCTGTGCATGTATACTACAGTACTGTTATACTGTATGACAATTTCATAACACATTGAGGACAGGAGCCACAAATTTGTGTCATTTGTGAGTTCAATAGGAAGAATATTAGACACAAATTTGTGCTTTGATGCAAGGTGACGTTCATCACCATATACGAGTCTTTCTGCATACTATTCTCATATTTCTTTTAGCACCATTAGTGTCCGTCAAATACAGTATTATTTATTTGAGTTTATTTCTGAAAATTGTGTTATCAGTAAAGGGCTCCAATCCTCAATGAATTATGGTACATAACTTAAGTGTCATGACCATGTAAAGCGCTACCTCATACTTACATCTTTCCAGTACACAATTTTAAACTAGCCTAATATGTTTGCACTTATTCAACCAAGCTCAAAAACAATGTGGCACTGAAAAGGCACTGGAAGAGTGAGTTCTTGTATACCAATCTTCCAAGATGAGGTCTTTCGTTGTGTGTAGTCACATAAATATTTTACAATTTGGTGATGTATTGGTCTTAGCCTACAGCTATGCTAAGTGTATAACAAGGACATAGTGTATAAATGTTTCAGTTATTATAGTGTACAGGGAAAGTAATATCTTTTAATCAACAGATTTTATTATAATAATCTTAGAAACTAAATTAATTTGTAAAATGGAGGAGGAATGCCTGGTTTGAGAAGCTCACATCACAATTAACCCTTAGGCAGTCGACATCGTCAATTGTTAATTCATAGGGTAATGCGGCTATCATAATAAGATTTAAACATTTATTGTCTGAGTTTTACATGTATGATGCAAATATGGATATAATAGGTCTGTATGGATATAATGGAGTTTATGTTGACCCATGAATAAATCTTGCTAAATAAATCAAATAAATCATTCATACCATTTCATGGTATGAATGCAGTTATCGTCATGAATGTTACTAGGGAAATAGTCATCATCAAATGTAGATTTAAATAATTATTGTCTTTGTTTTATGTGTATGATGCAAATATGGATATAATTGCCCCTCCGTAGATGTAAATACAGAAAAACGAGTGATAAAACAATCAGCGAAATATCCGAGGATAAAACAGGAAGCATCAGCAAAGTGGAGCACTAGGCGTTGACAAGTGCCAGACACAGCCATGCAGAGTGCCTCCACACAGTGAAACGACAAATATTCACCTATTTCTGTGTTTTTCTTACATTTTGTATACAAATGAATAATTCTATAATGAATAATTACTTTTGTTTTTTGTGCATCTGCGGGTATGACCATTCCTCCATAGCTGGTGTATATGTGCTAATGAACGTTTCAATGAAAACATAAAAAGACAAATGGACCAGAGAAACTGAGGATTTATTAAATATTTGCTACGTTAAAAATTGCACCAAGCAATTGCACCTCCTCGACCAGGAGGCCTGGTCGAGGACCGGGCCACGGGGACACTAAAAACCCCGAAATTCTCTCAAGATAACCTCAAGAAGCAGTAGAGTACAGTATCTTTATTTCTTGGATTTCTTCAGTTGAAACTACAGTACTCCTTATAGGGATAGCAATATAATGATAATGAAAGTGTCTGGGTTGTCTTGTATAACCTTCCAGGCCTGATTGTGTTCCTTAACACAGATGGCTCACAACGGATTGTAGCCAAGTCTGATCCCTGAGTAGGGCTAGTTGTACGGCCATATTTCCTTACTATGCCTCTGTTCAGCCATGAATTAGGTGACTGGTAGGATTGCATCCTGGGAAAGTTCCCTGGCATATGGGAACCTAAATAATACTCACAGGCTTCCTGGATCCAACAATGGAAAACTATTACAGTACTGTATAGTATTCAGTTATAATATACATTTTATTGTAATCATATAGGGGGGGTACCACCTCTGGTGCAATTATAGGGACCCACAGCCTCAGAGAAGGGAACACAGAGCATTCAAGGAAAAACTTGCCATTAAACTCTGAATACGTAAGAGTGTTTTATTGTAATCTATTATCATTTAGACAAATTCAACCCACCCAAGGTAGGTTCTTGGTGCAATGAGCTTCATTTTTATTACAGTTTAATTTGATGCCCTCTTAAATCTTACATACACAAATCGGTGCTATTATTGTCCATTACCATCTACTAATGCTATACAGCACAGTGAAGATGTAACTGGGTTGAAGATGTCAATGGAAAATTTGGATTTTTCCCTGGAAAAATCATATTACAGTATATTCTCTTTTTCTTTTCTCGAATCACAATCTAGAATTCTGGGTTCAAATCCTGGGCGGCTCAGAAATGGTTGTGCGCGTTTCCTTTCACCTCATGCCCCTGTCCACCTAGCAGTAAATAGGTACCTAGAAGTTAGTTAGCTTGTTGTGGGGTTGCATCCTGGATGGGGTCAGTAATTCGACCCTGGGGGGGGGGGGAGGGGGGGGAATTACCTTTGTATAAGCCTAACATGTACTGTATGTATAACCTGGCTTCCTGTCCCCTGACACAATGAGTTATTATTATTATTACAGTATTATAGATAAAAAAGCTATCCAATGCTACCAAACATTATCATCAGTATTGTACGATACTGACACTACATTTATCTGATCAAACTCTGACCCAAACACCCTAAACAATATATAGTTAATAATTAAAACGTAAAAATCCAAACATGACTAGCAATGTCACACTTAATATAGAAACAAAATTAAAAAAATTATAGTACTGTACAATACAGTATTTGGAAAAATCTTCTAATCAAATCAAGTTGACATTAACACTTTCGCGCTTAGGATTATCCATGAGTCGTCACCGTTTTTTATGCGTCACCGCATAACAGACGACGCCTGTAGTCCATCGAAAAAATATTTGTATAAAATCCATTTATTATCCGATCAACTTGGGAATAGTATACAAATGTTTGCCATGAAATTTACGTTTTCTCTAATAGCCGAACAGCTTATAAAAGAAAACGGCGTGGCAGTGAATCATCGTGGTAAAACAATTGTATTATTGACACGACGAGTGTAATCGACGTAGTTTTTATATATGTTGCCGATCGAACGCATCCTTATGTGACCTTTAATGCTTATGTTCTTATAGAACATTCTATTGCGAGCACATTGGTACAAAAATGAAATACATACATCGACAAATAATGTCAGGACAGTGAATTGAATATACACTTTTCAAAGCGAGTTTCGCCGATATGCTGCTGCGGGTAACACTTCGGCCACTTCCCACACTGTTTTGGGTGGGCTACGACATTGAATCTATATTTATATGCATATGTCCGTGTAGAGAATTTTATTGCGATTCCAATGATACCACAATTAGCGATGTAGGACAACTGTAGGCTTCGCAACCATTAAGAGAGTGGAAACATTTTGTTGCTGTTTGGCGCTCTTGGCGAGTGATCTGAATAGTTTTTTATTTGGTGTTGATAGTCCTTATGGTTTGGCGGCATTTTATAGATATGTTCTTATAGACAATTTTATTGCGAACAGGGTGATACCAAATTTAAATACGTGCACCTTCAATTATTATCAGGACAGTGAAAAGAGTGTACACTTTTTTGGTCTTACCGCGTAGGCGCGCGGAGCGCCGAAAGCATCTAGGGTATTATTTTTTTTTGAG
Source organism: Procambarus clarkii (assembly GCF_040958095.1). Taxonomy (NCBI): domain Eukaryota; kingdom Metazoa; phylum Arthropoda; class Malacostraca; order Decapoda; family Cambaridae; genus Procambarus; species Procambarus clarkii. The sequence goes on along the minus strand of NC_091221.1, from coordinate 3,861,801 downwards.
CGCCAAGAGTGTGAAAGTGTTAACACCAAAATTTAAAACAAAAGGTAAAGTTGTATGACAACATATAAATAAGCTTAACAGAACTTCACTATCCATATTTAATATAGTTTAAAAGTACTGTATAAATAAAGAGAGTAGATATACTCTTAAAACTCGAGTATTACTGTATGTCCCCAGCTCCTCCCTGCTAACCATATACTCTACAATTTAGTGTTTAGCTTCACCTGTATAATATTGACTTTGACACATTAACATTATAGCACTCTACTAGAAATTTGCAAAACACCATTTTTGTGTCATTAGCCACTCATTTAAAAGATATTTGAATTGCTAAAATATTTAGTTTGACTGTCAGCCTTTTTCCAAAAAATGAGTTCGATAAACTTGCGTACACTACTGTATTTATAATGATACAGGTATTGAATTTACTGTGCTTGTCTAAAGGAATAGTGTAACTATTATCATGCTGTAGCATCTCTTGTTTGGAAATGTATTTTAGATGGAAGGATTTGGAGTAAAGCCAAGTAGGAGACCTGCATTTTGTGAAATTTGTAAAATATAGATAGGCCTAAATAGGTATAGGTTATCTTGAGATGATTTCGGGGCTTTAGTGTCCTCGCGGCCCGGTCCTCGACCAGGCCTCCACCCTCAGGAAGCAGCCCTTGACAGCTGACTAACACCCAGGTACCTATTTTACTGCTAGGCAACAGGGGCATAGGGTGAAAGAAACTCTACCCATTGTTTCTCGCCGGCGCCCGGGATCGAACCCGGGACCACAGGATCACAGTCCAGCGTGCTGTCCGCTCGGCCGACCGGCTCCCTGTGTTATATCTCATCTGTGTTAGATAATCGGGATACATGACATTGAGCTAAATGCATTACATTTGTTTCTTTTTTAGCCATCTAACCTTGGGTTTGATTTGATCCAGTAGCTTTAGGTAAGACTATGGACAGGAGTTCCAAATTAGAGGTAACATGTTTACTGCTACAGTATTAATTAATCCATTAGGATTGATTCCATGATCAATCTAAGATATAATTTAGAGAATGATGAGTTCTGCTAAAATGATTTGGCCTCACCACTCTCAATACTGTAACCATATCACAAAAACTTCATATATTTTGTACATATTTTGTATATTACCATATACAAAAACTACAGTACATATTTTGTGTTTTATATTATTCATTCATTTAATGTCATATTCATGGTTATTAAATGCACCCTTTTATCCCATAAGACTCGTAAAATATGTATGCTGTCAGGGTATACAGTACAGTACTGTGTGTACATGGTGTGTGGGGCAACACATCTTAAGACCAAAACCACGAGTCAACTGTAAATACCTGGTACGTCCTCAAATGGACTGATTCATACTATACCCCAACCATTGCAAACAACATCAGCTATTTTCAGAAATAACTATAATCTTCAATAATTTTTGCTATTTTCTGTCAACAATTGATATAATTCCCATTGGCGGGCACAGGAAGCCTGTACTTAGGCGTATTGAGGTCACCAATGGTTCCCAACCTGTGGGACATGAACCCCCTAAGGGGAAATTTTGAGTATTAGAAAATAGGCCCAAACCTAAAAAGATTGAGACCCACTGCTCTAAGTCAACGACTGACCTTATCCAGGATGCAACCCGCAATAACTGTCTTAACTTGTGGTTATCCATGTTACTGCTGGGTGAACAGAGGCATCTGGTGAAAGGAAGCGTGCCAATAGTTTCTGTCCCACCAGGTTGTGAACCAGGGACACGGACTAGTATGTTAAAAGCTATAGTTAAAAGTTTTATACCAAAATCGCACGGAAAAATTAATTTTGTAAATATATTTATGATTGTTTTAATTTTTTGGGGGGGCACTATTTTCCTGACATAATGCTGCTATGCCAAATGCAACCGCACTTGGCCAGAACCGTTTTGTAATTTTCTTTGGCGATTCCAGAGATATCAACTGGATATAATTATCTGCTGCAGCCAGAGAACTGGAAAAGTAATCTGTTCAAGATGAGTCCCATTGTAAGGAACTGTATACAGTTTGCACTCCCTGTAAAGTGTCAAGCTGTGAGTGCGTTGACATAAAAAGTTTTTGTCCAAATGTTTATGGTGCAGTATTAAAATAGATGCCTTGTGATTTGCTCAGTATTAGATACTGCATATTTGAAGTTATGAGAGCAAGCATTTAAATACTCTAGTTCTTTTCCTCACGTGCTAATGCAAGGTGATCATCTGGGCTTTGAAAGATGTCCACGTTTCTTTTTAATTGAATCAATTTTGAGTAGGATCTAGCAGTAGTATTAGGTCAGAGAAGGCAAGAAAAAATAAAGAGTATTATTTATGAAAAGAAAGAACTGGTTATGAAATTTCAGTGTGATCATATTGTGATGAAGAAGAATATCAGAACAAAACCTTTTTCTGACACACACAACCAAAAAAGTACTTACTTTAGAAATTTATTCACTTTTGAAGGTGAAGAAAAGACCCAATACCTGCATGTGTATAAATGTATTAAAAAACAAATTTTGGGATGTAACCTGCATCCTTTCTCAAGGTGCTGTATACAATGTTACATTGTATACAGTACTGTACCTTCAGAAAGGATGTAGGTTAGATAAAAAAAATTGGTTTATAATATATCTATACATACTGTATATTGGGTCTTTCCTTCACCTTCATTCAAGCACTACGGCATTGTAGTAAGTTTCTCCATATTCACATTTGTAATGTATCCACTTTTGTAATCCATCCACTAACTCACTTTAGAAATGTGTTCACTTTCATAATATACCCACTTTTGTAATATACCCATTTTTTGTAATGCATCCATATTTTATGTACTCAATTTAGTAATGTACTCATTTTTTTTAATGTATCCAGTTTCGCAATGTATTCACTACTGTAATGTTGTCATAATATAACCATTATATATTCAGCCAACAGAATCCTTTTTAAATCCTCTACATGAAAGAGTAAGAATGAATGCACAAGGAGTGCATTAGGACCATAAGTGGCTCTTACAAAGGGATTACCAGAAGTCAAGGCTTTTGTGTGTAATTACCTAAGTGTAGTCACAGGATGAGAGCTACACTCGTGGTGTCCCGTCTTCCCAGCACTATTACCACCTATTACCAGTGTGTGAGATGACATTTCTGTGCCATGTTGGAGAGTGACCAGGGTTTCAGGACAAACTAGTTGAGATAAGTGACTGTGACATCTATATCACACAGGATGTGTCACAGGCATGAAGTGATCGTGTGATTCTAGGCTGAGGCAATCTGAGTTGCCATGCCTTAGAATGTCACACCAAGGATTGACCGAGTGAGGAGTGACAGTCAGTTGGAGACCCAAGGGGAGAGCAACAAGTCCTTGGTTGGAGAACTGGGCGAGACGACGTCCCAAGAGCTGGCAGTCACCAGTCTCATTGATTGTGTTAAGAGTTGAACTCTCATAGGAGTGACAGACTAACCTCAGTGATGGACTTAAAAGGGTTCTAGGTTATGGGTTAGGATGTTAGTACCGTACTAAGTTATACGGACTGGTTAGGGTCCAGTGTGCGGGCCAAGTAGAGGCCAAGGTATGGACTGGTTAGGGTCCAGTGTGTGGGCCAAGTAGAGGCCAAGGTATGGACTGGTTAGGGTCCAGTGTGTGGGCCAGTGTGGACCAAGAATGTAGTCCATGAGCACCTGGCCAGTGTAGCCAAGCAGTTAAAGAAACTCTTTGATGATTATTTAGGAATTAAAGAAGTTACTTGTGTAATTCTTCATAGTTTATTTAATGTGATAAACACTAAATGGATTTGAGCTTCTGTTACCATTTCTTGTACTGTACTTCAAATGTGAGTCATGAGCAGAATGGTGCTTTTCAAGAGATTAGTTGAAGTGTTGATTCAACTTTGATATACACGTTGAATATATTATGCAAAATAGTTAATAAATAACGTAATCCATAATCGTCTCATCAGTGTACCTACATTTATAATGTACCCACTTGTGCAACTAAGCCTCTTTTGCACTTGACCCACTTTAGTAATGCAACCACTTTTCTTATCAGCAGTGCAGCATTGATATCCCTCTTGTATTTAAATTTTATATACATACATTGGATTCCATAATAAATATAAAATAATATATATACAATGTAAACTTGTATGAAAGCATGGAAGACGAACACTTGCGAAGGCATGCAGGTTCACACAGCTCAAGTAAATGGTGTACCCCACAAAAAAAAAAATCTACAAAAGTAGAACAAAGACTTATGAAGGATAATAAAACATAAAAAAATATCAAATGTGTTGCATCAGAATAAAGAGTGTGTTACAAAAGTGAAGTAAATACACTACAGTAGTTGATAAGTAGGCGAGTTCCTGCTTGTAAATGCAGGTATCTCAAACTAAAACACCACAAAAATGAAAAAAAAAAACCCGCTATGAGTAGCATCATCTCATAAGTATGGCACACTTCCATACAGCCAAACCCGCTATGAGTAGCATCATCTCATAAGTATGGCACACTTCCATACAGCCAAACCCGCTATGAGTAGCATCATCTCATAAGTATGGCACACTTCCATACAGCCAAACCCGCTATGAGTAGCATCATCTCATAAGTATGGCACACTTCCATACAGCCAAGGTATTTTTTATCATTTTTCATAGTCTTAATAATTTCTTTTTCTTCTATATTTCTTTATCTTTTCCTGCTTTCTGATTTTTTCTGATTTTTAACTTTCCCAAGTGTAAATACAGATGTCAGCAAGCACATCCCTATTTTACTACAGGTACTTATTTCATATTACAAGAACATCTAGCCTTGCTTCACTCTCAAACTCTTCCCTACAAGCATCAAACACCTCTCAATCAAGAAAGCAGTATACTGTACTGTACTGTAGGAGCTCGGTAATTCCAATTTCAGCAACCCAAATCGCACAATAGTTCAAATGAATTAACTTTTGATATTTTTACCCTTTTTGATCTTTTGAACCAAATGAGAATTTGGGTTAAAAGGTTATATCAAATGAGAAACCTGAATAAATTCAAGTTCAAATTCCTGACTTCTCAACTTGAATAGAAATTTGGGTTATTACAATTTCTGCCAAACGAGAAACCTCATATTCAAATTTGTTCCTTTTTGGATATTCTCGGTAAAAAAAAGTTTGCTAACTTGAATGTTCGGCTAACTTAAATGAGGTTGAGCTCCATATGATTCCCATTACCAAGCCTACGTAGTACATGACTAAGATATGTACAACTCTCAAACAATTCCAAACTGTTGTGTATGAAACAGGAGAGAAAGTCTTCAGGATGAATTATAAGAATAGATTAAATTAATGTATGAATGCAAAACTAAAAACTAAATATTTCTTATGGGAGTAAGAGTTTTGCTGACATATTGGTGTCTTTGCAAAGATGTGATGGGTAAAGAAGTAAGAATTATGATGTAATGTGTATATAAAGTCAAAGACAGTCTTGAGACTACAGGTTTGAGAAGCAATATTTACTCAAATTAAATGAGCTAGAACAAACAGCTAACCGAGAGAATGTGTGTAGCAGAAATTCATATGTGCTTAAAGATGACAGAAACAGGCAGTTAGGGTGGTGTCTACAAGGAGTTTCATAAGGGGGATACCCTAAAACTGGATACAACAAAATGTATGTAGGTAACCACATTTATCTCTAATTATAATAGGAATAACTTGATTACGTTTATACAATGTGCCAAAGCCATTGGATACATATTTATTGCAGGTGTTACATTACACTTTAAAGAGAATCCACATGAATGTCAACATACTATGCTTGGTATTCACATAACATAGTTCAACAGGTGCACAATCAGCCGCACAATCCGCCACATACACTGTAATCAATTAAAATGCAGCAATGCACTTTTTATCACTTGAGCAATGTTACTTGGTCTATTATTATTAAAACGGTAATGACTGTCAATAAAACTATCAGACAACATCTTTGAAACAAGAACCAAAATCAATTTCCTCTGAAATTATGAAGACCTGAAGAATACTAAAAGAGCAAAGATTTAGAAAGCAACAAAAGATTTCTCTCATTTTCAGAGAATATTTTGTGAAGAAAACCCAAAAACCCAATACCATGCATACCTTTATTTTCATGCACTGGAAAATATTGTAATTAAGCAATATTCTGATAATCAAACTTGTACAATACAGTATGTATATATATATATATATATATAATATATATATATATAATATATATATATATAATATATATATACACACACACATACATACACACATACTATTGACATTTGAATGCTAAATATAATCACAATGAAAAATATTTGCAGATAAGCATATTTAGCCAATTTACATCTATTACAATGCATTATTAAACTCACATAGAGAAAGGTTTGATTTTCAGAATAGCTATGCAACTGTATCAAGCAAATAGGGCTTATGAAACCCTTAAATGACAAACACATTACTCACCAGTGCTGGGTCCAGGGAGGAGGCAAGACTAGAGTTTGAACAAGAGTGTGGGGGGAGGATATCCATGTGCGGATGTTCGCCACCACTGCTAGCATCCCCCATGTCACTCCCTGGCCCACTCTCTAACCCCCAGTCTTCCTCGTCCTCTTCTATAGAGATATCTTCTTTCACAATCTGTGTGTGCATACAATTTGTCAGTACACGATTTGTGATTGTTAATGTTAAAACATTGAATATGATCTGTAGAGTTCAATATAGAATGACCAGTTTCATATACCACTGTATGAACATGTGACTTGTTAACACACTCACCACTTCATCATCTGGTTTTGCTGAACTTGGTGGTCTCCAAGATGGACCCGGCAAAGGATCAGATTCATCACGATTCCTGTCTTGACAGTTAATTTCTAAAGGGACCATAGGCACTGGAGAACGTGGTGGCTGTGGCGTATGTGGGGGCTGAGGTGTACTTGATATATGCTTAATGTCCTCTGGTGAATTTTCCTTGTTACCGTAGTGAGGCTGATCCGGCGAAACAGAATGAGGTGCACATTCATTCTGTGCATTATCAGATTGTGACACAGAAGATGAGGAGGATTTTTGTGACAAGTCATATGGACTGTTAGGTTCTTGAGGTGACAAATTACTATACATAAGGCCAATCCCAGAAGACATATATTCAGATTCTCGAGTTCGTTTTCTCTTTGGTGGAGGGCTGACTGAAGGATCTGGGGGAGGTCTGGGAGTCGGGACCTCTCTTGACGATCTGTCTGCTTTTCTAAGCTGGATGGGATCATCTGGGACGGCTAGACCTTTGACTTGCAGTCCCTCTGCAGTCTTAATTAGTGACGCTAGATTGTGATGGGGCACATTTACTTCTCCTCGGTACATAAAATCTAATAATGCCTCCAAGTCTCTGGCAGTTACATCTTTCATAAATACTATGGGATGTTTACAAGGATTCTTTGTGAACATTTCTTTAAAGTAATCACTACATGTTGACAGCACAAATTTGTGAGCTGGGTATTGTTTTCCACCACATGCTAGTGTCACATCGATGAATACTTCCTGTAAAGAAAATGAGAAGAATATTGATATTATACTAAAGATTGGAAATAAAAAAGGTGCCCTCACTAATTTTTAGACAACAGTAAATTAAATTTTCTATCAAACTAGCAGCTTAAAATCTTGGATGGATTACTGTGGTCATTAACATGATAAAAGTATTTATTCTGCAATTAATGAGTTCATGCCCTTAACTAAAATATATAAGACGTGTATAAGTTTTAGATGCTACGATTAAAAAATTATGTACAATAAAATGCATATAAAGTAAATATGGCTCTTAATATCTAGGTAAAAGAATGACAAATTTTAAAAAGTACACACACACATGAGCTACCATTTGTCTTCTGCATCTACAACATTTGCCTCTTATGAGCACGAATGATGAACGCACTAATAAATATCTGCACTGTACTACAATACAATTTTTATACAAAAAAGTGAAAAGTGTTAAAACTACAGACGGATTCGGTTGAATTAGTCAGGCCGAGCAAGAGTCCAGTGTGCATATTTCCAAATTTATAAGCAGCATACTTGTAAATTTTTTACATATTTGGTGAAAAGCCATATAGGTACTCATTGTTCATGGCAGATTTATCGGCTTTTTCTCCCACTTATACAGTACAATATTTGTATTTCTGAAGAATTTTATATACAGTACATATATGACTAGCTATGGTACCTAGCAGTGCCCAGGTTGACCCTAAAATGTAGCACCACTCAAATGTTGGGAGCCCCAGCAATGCAAATCTGCCATCAGAACATGCATTTTGGTATGTCTTCTCACTGACTTTTGATCCATAATGGGGAGAGGGGGGGGGGGGGGTGGACCCCAACCTCCTGTATGACCATCCCTGTACACTCACGTTTCACCCTGCAAAGTTTAGTGAGGCTAGCCCTAAGCATTTGGCCTCCAACCTTGGACATTTAAACTAACAGACATCCTCTTTTATAGATATAAATATATGCTTTCCCTATGTAGGCAGTGGATCGAGGGAGGATTTGTCCCAGACAGTTGAATAATATAATGAACAGATGATAAAAGTCTATGGACTTGGCCCTGAACATTTAATCTCTACTGAATTTATGAACAGGAGGCACAGGGGGGGGGGGCCAACCCCCAACCCTTCATGACCATCCTCCTACACCTACAAGTCACCTGGCAAAATTTGGTGAGACTAGTCCCAAACTGCTAGCCTCCAACCTTGAATAAAAAATGTCCTCTTTTACGGTGGATGCTCTTTGGGTGGATCTGGTTTCTCTGGTTCCCTGTTCCACGGCTCCTGTGTCTCAGGTTGTCTGCAGTGTCATCAAGTCCAGCTAGCCTGCAATCTACCATCCTGCCCATGACTTTCGGAAGTATGCTGCTCTTGCAGGGGATTTTGGCAACATATCTTGGGAAGACATTTAGGCACGGGGGTTTTTTGGAGGTTGAACAGGGTCCTGGGTTCCTTGGCGGCCATGTGTGGCTTTGGGGCACCTGTCGTGGCCGTGTGTGGCTTTGGGGCACTTGTCGCGGCCGTCTGTCTCTTCTTCATCTTGAGACCTGCGGTGCTGTCGCCTCCTGGGCACGTCACTCCTTTTACTTCATCTTTGGGTAGTTAGCTTCAGGGAGCCAACAGGGCTCCCCACAGAAAATTAGCACTGAATATAATTCAATGGGGGCGGGGGGAGGATGCTAACAAGCAGAAGTGCTAGTCGCATGAAGGGTTGCTTGTTTGGTTTCTTTTTAGAGGAGTTATGGAGTTATTTTTATCTTTTTGGATGTAGATTGCACAGGTTAATCAGACAGTAGTCTGTTTTTATTTGCCTACCTTTCTGGGTCCTTCCTCGGTCGATGGCAATTATGACATACTGTGCTTTAAATTTAAAGTGCTCAAAGGCCATTCATTGCTCTCTGCGCCTCTCTGAGGGGGGGCCAGGTTCTGGCTCATGGTTCACGGTAGGCATAAGAATACATGTGACTGATGACCCCAAACTAATATAGCACATATTAGTTCAGATAACTTCAGAGAGCATCTGGGGCTCACCCAGAAAATGCTGTTTCATTACATTCAACGCTGCCCTTTTGACCAATTATTCAAACAGTCTAATTAAAAATTTTACTCACACAAAAGATTTTTTAATGGAATGCTGATAAACATTTGAAGATAATTATATATAAGTCTAGACATACCTATTAAAGTAGGAAGAGCAGTCTACATATAAAGCAATGTACTGTACATATAAAGCAATGTACAGTAATTAAACTGGACATATTTAAAGTGGAGTTGATTATGGGAGGTAACCCTGGATCCTAGGACACGTGCATCACATAATACAAACAATATTATGAGTACTCTTTAAAAAATGTCACTTGCTATCCATCTGTACATATACACTATAATATTTCAAAATACAGTATATACAGTACTGTATTATGTAAACAATAGAAATCCAAGACCAAATGTGGAGCCTGAAGGATAAGTTTAACTCTAGCTAAACTAATACAGCTGCAATTATAGTGAGCACTGATTTCTGTTTTAATGCAGTTGCAATAATGTTGAATTGTACTTAGTTATATTTTGTATTTTGTACATGGACTAACTTTAGGTGGATAAGTTTAAAATAATTCACTTGATTAATGATTGCAGTTGTCTGAGAAGGCATTAACAAGATACTGAACAAGTTGAAAAAGTTCTCATACTGTACAAGTAATACAGTACTGTACAAGTATTTAAAATTAACAATGTTATAAAATAATAATATTATACAATGAATTATATGAAAGTGTAAATTAAATTAATGCCAATTTTCCCAATTAAGGTGTATCAACTCCATCATAAATGCTGTAGCAGTTACTTCCATCTCAACAGTAATTAGAGGTGCTACAAATGACATCCACACATGGATGTCATTTGTAATTTGCAGACATTTTCATCCACATCATTCTAACATGGATGAAAAAGTTTCTAACTGAAAGAAAATGAGGGCAGTAATTAGAAGTTTCTAACTGATAGAAAAATGAGGGCAGTAATTAGAGGCAATGTATCAAACTAGAGAAATGTCCAAAGTGGAGTACCACAGGGTTCAGTTCTTGCACCGGTAATGTTCGTTGCCTATATAAACGATCTACCAGATGGAATACAGAATTATATGAACATGTTTGCTGATGATGCTAAGATAATAGGGAAGATAAGAAACTTAGATGATTGTCATGCCCTATAAGAAGACCTGGCCAAAATAAGTATATGGAGCACAACTAAGCAAATGGAATTTAATGTGAATAAATGCATGTTATGGAATGTGGAATTGGAGAACATAAACCCCACACAACCTATAAATTATGTGATAAATCTTAAAATAATTCTGATAAAGAAAGAGATCTAGGGGTGGTTCTAGATAGAAAACTATCACTTGAGGCCCACATAAAGAACATTGTGTGAAAATTATGCTACACGTTCTAACTTCAGAATTGCTTTTAAATACTGTACATGGATGGCGAAATACTAAAGAAATTGTTCATGACTTTTGTTAGACTAAAGTGGTTGTATGATGCCCATATCTTAAAAGCACATCAACAAACTGGAAAAGGTGCAAAGCCATGCCACTAAGTGGCTCCCAAAACTGAAGGACAAGAGCTACAAGGAGAGGATAGAGGCATTAAATATGCAAAAACTAGAAGGTAGAAGAAAAAGAGGCGATATGATCATTATGTACAAAATAGTAAAAGGAATCGATAAAATTGATAGGGAAGAATTCCTGAGACCTGTAACTTCAAAAACAAGAAGTCATTGATTTAAACTAACTAAACAAAGCTGCCGAAAAAATATAAAAAATTCACTTTCGCAAACAGAGTGGGAGACAGTTGGAACAAGTCAGGTGAGAAGGTGGTGGAGGCCAAAACCGTCAGTAATATCAAAGCACTATATGACAGAGTGCTGGGAAGATGGGACACCATGAGTGTAGCTCTCATCCTGTAACTACACTGAGGTAATTACACATTTCCATGGTTCAAGCAGTTTCCCCTCAACCAATCGACAAGCAGCATTGGTCCAACCGAGTAAGGCAGACAGGGACATAAGGCCATCTGACCATAACATTGACATCATTCAACATAGCATAGTCAGTTGCAAAACCTCTTCTGATCTGCCTCAACCTTTCTGTCCCATCAGACAAGACTTGGTTAAGGCCACCAGCTGTGACCAGACTCTTCTGCCATCTGCGCTCTACAGCTTCACAATCCAACTTACCCTGTCATACCATGCAGAAATCACCGCTGTAACCATTATAACAAAAATATATATTGATATCCATATATTTAATAATTAATAATTCATTGTCTCATAGGACAGGCAGCCAATTTATACATACAGTACATGTTAGTGCCCCCCTCCCCCCGAGCCAAATTACTGACCCCCCCCCCCCCACACAGGATGCAACTCCACAATAAGCTGACTAATTCCTTGGTACCTGTTTACTGCTAGGTGGACAGGGACATTAGGTGATAGGAAATGCAGCGAATCATTTCTGTCCTGCCTGGGATTCGAACCCGGAATTCTCGATTGTGATTCAAGAACGAACCCAACTGTACTAGCAGGACTTTAAATTTCCTGTTTACTTCCCAATCAGGGTACATAAGTGTTTAAACAACTTTGGTCTGTAGTCAAATTATCTACAGAACCAGTTTATCAACACTTTTTTTCTGTAATTTAGACTATTATTTAGATTTTGTTCTGTTTCTTGCATTACTAGAGCCTTTTTCAACCTTGCATTATTTGACATTGTGTAATTCACTTCACTTGTTTAGTACATGAAATGTAGACAAATACCTGTGCCCCACACTACTGTTACTGTACCAAATCAAAGACAATGTTCTGGGAAGCATGACAAGTGCAGTGTCTCACCTGGTCCCTGAGTATCGTGAGGATGTCTGCGAAGGTGGACTTGTGATTGTTCCACTTTAGCGACAGCAGCTCGTCCGTCATTGTGTTTATTCTGAAAGTAAAACATTATATCAGTGAAACTCATTAAACAGTAATCTATATGACTCCCTCGTCTGAACATTTCTCCACGATTACAGCATAATTATTTATTCATTTACATTAATTAATTTGTTTACATAGTTATACCCATATCAGTCGATCCATTCTGTTTATTAGATTTGTTATATTTAAAAAGTTATGCAGTTGCACATTGTTCATTTAGCTTTGTTACAGTGGAGGTGAACTGTTTATAATAAACAAAGTTGGAATATTTAACTATGGTAATAGATGAGGCATCTCTGTGAATGAATTAAAGATATAATTCCATGAATATTTATGATATAATTATCTGATGGTCTTTGCCAGGAAATGTCGTCTGTGGGAAAGCGTATAATCTATGTTTAGTAAACCCTCAACGATGTGATTTGTAAAAGTATTTAGTTTTCTCTAAAGAAGGACTCCCGTATGCCCTTTGGAAGGTTAGTTGAAGCTGTCTGTGCCTTCACCTCTTTGACAATCACTCCCATTTGGATTGAACAATAGAGCGACAGTCTGGCTTCTTGCAGGTTTGCGTTCAATTTCCGACCATCCAAGCTGGGTACCATTCCTTTCCTCCGTCCCATCCCAAATTCTTGCCCCTCAATGCCTTCATAGCCCTTCCAAGTGCTGTACAGTCGTAATGGTTTAATACTTTCTCCTGATAATTACCTTACCTTCACTTCATTGTTACTAATTTTGGCTTAGTCTCAGCTACAATTAAGTTCCTTTAGGAGTTTGCACCATCTACAGAAGATCTTATCAGATACTATCTTTGTCAGCAAAACTATTCACACATGTCTTACATCATTAAAGTTTACAGATAGTCCTATCACTCATGTTTAAGGAATTTCCATGTAGGTATAGTATATTTTAAACGGGATGATAAATTACCCAAAAATATTATCCAAGTATCCGAAATTTGAATATTAATTATTTCTAGTAAACACACTGCCTGTACGTCTCTTGCCTCATATCGCATGACCATGTACTGTAACTTCGAGTACAATTATGTAATTAAATTACTACTACCTTTGCAACATTAAAAACTGAGGCAACAACACATGTAATTAGTTCACCACATATGTAAATTGCTTAGCCTTAGTGTCTGAATCCTGTGTGGCTGTAACTTGCATGTAGTAAATTATGCTAAACTTGTCAAAACTGTGAATAGACTGTTGGTGTATCTTAACAACTTTGTACCACCATGTTGTAACATGCTAAGTTAATATTGGGGGGGGGGGGGGGAGGGATCAGTTCCTGCATCCAGAATGTGGCTCTTCCTGGTAGCTATGTTCTCCACCTTGCCAGGGTGGGTGGGCAAGGGAGTGAACATCCCTGGTAGCTATGTTCTCCACCTTGCCAGGGTGGGTGGGCAAGGGAGTGAACATCCCTGGTAGCTATGTTCTCCACCTTACCAGGGTGGGTGGGCAAGGGAGTGAACATCCCTGGTAGCTATGTTCTCCACCTTGCCAGGGTGGGTGGGCAAGGGAGTGAACATCCCTGGTAGCTATGTTCTCCACCTTGCCAGGGTGGGTGGGCAAGGGAGTGAACATCCCTGGTAGCTATGTTCTCCACCTTGCCAGGGTGGGTGGGCAAGGGAGTGAACATCCCTGGTAGCTATGTTCTCCACCTTGCCAGGGTGGGTGGGCAAGGGAGTGAACATCCCTGGTAGCTATGTTCTCCACCTTGCCAGGGTGGGTGGGCAAGGGAGTGAACATCCCTGGTAGCTATGTTCTCCACCTTGCCAGGGTGGGTGGGCAAGGGAGTGAACATCCCTGGTAGCTATGTTCTCCACCTTGCCAGGGTGGGTGGGCAAGGGAGTGAACATCACTGGTAGCTATGTTAAAGGGGGTAAAAAAGGGTAATAAACACGGAAAAAGACTCACTATCACTTCAAGACGATCTAAATAGGGTTGTGAAATGGTCAAAAGATTGGCAGATGCAGTTTAATGCTGATAAAATGTAAGGTTTTGAGGATGGGTAATGATGATAGAGTTACAAGATATGAGCTAGATGGTGTTGAGATTGCGAAGTCGGATTGTGAAAGGGATCAGGGAGTTATGATTAGTAAGAATTTAAACCCAAAAAATCAATGTTACTAATAAGACAAATAGGACACTGGGATTTATTAACCGAAGCGTTAGTAACAAGACACCTGGTGTTGTTCTTCAGCTATATCTTGCCCTGGTTAGGCCCCATTTAGATTATGCAGTTCAGTTTTGGTCGCCTTACTATAGAATGGATATAAATTCACTAGAACGTGTCCAGCATAGGATAACAAAATTAATCCCCCATATTAGAAACCTGTCATTTGAAGAAAGATTGACAAAGCTTAAATTACATTCTCTAGAAAGGCAAAGAGTTAGGGGTGACATGATAGAGGTGCACAAGTGGATGAATGACCATAACAAAGGGGATATTAATGAGGTATTAAAAGAAAAGACAACACAAGACAGAACACGAAACAACGGGTATAAATTAAATATGTTTATATTTCGGAAAGACCTGGGTAAATACTGGTTCGGTAACAGGGTTGTTGATTTGTGGAACCAATTACCAAGTAATGTAATAGAAGTAGGATCCCTTGATTGTTTCAAGCGTAGGTTAGACATATATATGAACGAGATTGGGTGGTTATAAATAGGAGCTGCCTCGTATAGGTCGATGGGCCTTCTGCAGTTACCTTTATTCTAATGTTCTTATGTTCTCCACCTTGCCAGGGTGGGTGGGCAGGGGAGTGTGAACCTCCCTGGTAGCCATGTTCTCCACCTTGCCAGGGTGGGCAGGGGAGTGTGAACCTCCCTGGTAGCCATGTTCTCCACCTTGCCAGGGTGGGTGGGCAGGGGAGTGTGAACCTCCCTGGTAGCCATGTTCTCCACCTTGCCAGGGGTGGGCAGGGGAGTGTGAACCTCCCTGGTAGCCATGTTCTCCACCTTGCCAGGGTGGGTGGGCAGGGGAGTGTGAACCTCCCTGGTAGCCATGTTCTCCACCTTGCCAGGGTGGGTGGGCAGGGGAGTGTGAACCTCCCTGGTAGCCATGTTCTCCACCTTGCCAGGGTGGGTGGGCAGGGGAGTGTGAACCTCCCTGGTAGCCATGTTCTCCACCTTGCCAGGGTGGGTGGGCAGGGGAGTGTGAACCACCCTGGTAGCCATGTTCTCCACCTTGCCAGGGTGGGTGGGCAGGGGAGTGTGAACCACCCTGGTAGCCATGTTCTCCACCTTGCCAGGGTGGGCAGGGGAGTGTGAACCTCCCTGGTAGCCATGTTCTCCACCTTGCCAGGGTGGGTGGGCAGGGGAGTGTGAACCACCCTGGTAGCCATGTTCTCCACCTTGCCAGGGTGGGCAGGGGAGTGTGAACCTCCCTGGTAGCCATGTTCTCCACCTTGCCAGGGTGGGTGGGCAGGGGAGTGTGAACCTCCCTGGTAGCCATGTTCTCCACCTTGCCAGGGTGGGTGGGCAGGGGAGTGCCAGGGGCCATGAATGAGATCGTTGCGCCCAAGACAAAAACCTGGTCGCTCAAGGACGGCCAGGTTTACCCAGGCTGCTGCAACCGATCCTGACCCACCTCTCTGTTCCACCTCCCTCCCACCCCCCATAGCCTTGAGAACCCCCCCCCTTACCCCCCCCCCCCACACTTCCAGCAGCCGCTCCTTTTTCCTGTCCCACCTCTCACGTCCCCTTCCTCGTCTGTGTGTCTCCAGGGCAGTGGGGTGGATTGCGAGGTTTACCCTAGGTCACAGACGGGATGGACTTCTGACATTGCTGCATCATCTCACTTGCATACCAAAGTTGATGATAATTCAGTGTCTGGTGGCGTTCATATGTTTGTATTTGATTTATATAAACACGGTGAGAGTACATAACATTGGTGGGTTTTTTACATTCTTGCAAAGCCACTAACACGTATAGTGGACAGGTGGGTCATATATTAGTGGGTTATTTTTAGCTTGAGACGAGAAAAGGACTATTTAGGAATTATTCGGTTTTGATATGCTATTTATATTTGTATTTGTGTATATATATATATATATATATATATATATATATATATATATATATATATATATATATATATATATATATAATATATATATATACTTCATTAATCGTCATTTATAAGTTGTCCATTAATATGAAACATTAATAGATAGGTTTCAAATTAAAATCTTTCAGTATGATTTATTCATGAACATAAAACTAGTTTAAATTTGAGTAACACGCGTGGCTTTTTTTTTTTTTTTTTTTTTTTTTACTCATGTCATGAGGCGATGATCCTCGCCCGTCCTCCTAAGGTTACCCCAACGTCCAGAAACCGTGGTACTATCGCCGCCAATGAGTGGGCGGGGAAGGAGGTGGGTGGGGGAGGAGCCACACAGTAAGACACGGGGCGGGGGCGTGTCCCCCCACCCACAAGTAAGCAGGCTACACGGTAGCTAAATATAGGGTGACCTTGCAGTGTGTTGAGCCTCCAAGGTACACTCTACACCTGCACTACACATGTCAACGTCATGCCCACACCGCTCACGTCACACCAGCGAGCGGGACTCGTAATTCTGTGGCTAGGGTTCGATTCCCGGACTAGGCGGAGACAAATGGCCAGTCTCTTTCATCCCTGTTGCTCCTTGTTACCTAGCTGTAAATAGGTACCTGGGAGTTAGACAGCTGTTACGGGCTGCTGCTTTTTTTTGTGTGTGTGTGAAAAATTAGTAGTAACAGTAGATTGACAGTTTAGAGGCGAGCCGAAAGAGCCGAGCTCAACCACCCCCCCCCCCCCCCCCGCAATCACAACTAGGTGAATACACTTGGCAAGACTGCAGCTACACACAGCCAGCCCCACATTGAGTGTTATCTTACACCTTGGAGTGTTATCTTACACCTTGGAGTGTTATCTTACACCTTGAGTGTTATCTTACACCTTGGAGTGTTATCTTACACCTTGGAGTGTTATCTTACACCTTGAGTGTTACCTTACACCTTGAGTGTTATCTTACACCTTGGAGTGTTATCTAACACCTTGAGTGTTATCTTACACTATGCCTCGCCCACGCAATACACTCCTTAACTTTCACAGGTTCAAGAAAATGTATCAATACGCTACCATTGTGCTAACAGAATCTATAGTGACAAGAACCAAAGATTTTCACATATAAATCTGTATGTTAATCATATACGGAAACCAAATCAATAGGCGGATAAACTGTCTTGTGTATTGGTTAATTTTTCTGTATGGCCTGCTTGATAGGGTTCTGGGAGTCCTACTCCCCAAGCCCGGCCTAACTTGTGAGAGTTTGGTCCACCAGGCTGTTGCTTGGAGCGGCCCGCAGGCCCACATACCCACCACAGCCCGGTTGGTCCGGCACTTTTTTTTTTAGAAAAGAATCTAGTTTCCTCTTGAAGATGTCCACGGTTGTTCCGGCAATATTTCTTATAGTCGCTGGGAAGACGTTGAACAACCGCGGACCTCTGATGTTTATACAGTGTTCTCTGATTGTGCCTATGGCACCTCTGCTCTTCACTGGTTCTATTCTGCATTTTCTTCCATATCGTTCACTGCAGTACGTTGTTATTTTACTGTGTAGATTTGGGACCTGGCCCTCCAGTATTTTCCATGTGTATATTATTTGGTATCTCTCTCGTCTCCTTTCTAGTGAGTACATTTGGAGAGCTTTGAGACGATCCCAATAATTTAGGTGCTTTATCGCGTCTATGCGTGCCGTATATGTTCTCTGTATTCCCTCTAATTCAGCAATCTCTCCTGCTCTGAAGAGGGCAGTGAGTACTGAGCAGTCGCAGAGCAGCCTAAGGGAGTCGGTCGGCCGAGCGGACAGCACACTGGACTTGTGATCCTGTGGTCCCGGGTTCGATCCCGGGCGCCGGCGAGAAACAATGGACAGAGTTTCTTTCACCCTATGCCCCTGTTACCTAGCAGTAAAATAGGTACCTGGGTGTTAGTCAGCTGTCACGGGCTGCTTCCTGGGGGTGGAGGCCTGGCCGAGGACCGGGCCGCGGGGACACTAAAAAGCCCCGAAATCATCTCAAGATAACCTCAAGATAAGACAGTACTCAAGACGGGACAACACAAGTGACTTGAAGAGTACAACCATTGTGGTGGGATCCCTGGATTTGAAAGTTCTCGTAATACATGCGATCATTTTTCTGGCTGACGCGATATTTGCTTAGTTATGCTCCCTAAACGTTAGGTCGTCGGACATCATTATCTTATTATTCCCAAATCCTTGACATATTTTCCTACTATGGGCAGATTTGATTGTGTTTTGTACCCTGTATTATTTTTATTTTATTTTTTTTTTGAGATATATACAAGAGTTGTTACATTCTTGTAGAGCCAGTAGTACGCGTAGCGTTTCGGGCAGGTCCCTGGAATACGATCCCCGCCGCGAAGAATCCTTGTTACAACCAAGTACACATTTTACTGTTGCGTTAAACAGAGGCTACAGTTAAGGAATTGCGCCCAGTAAATCCTCCCCGGCCAGGATACGAACCCATGACATAGCGCTCGCGGAACGCCAGGCGAGTGTCTTACCACTACACCACGGAGACTAATTATGCTTAAGGTCCTCATTTTTGACGTACCCGAGTATGGCCTAAGGCACTGTCAACACACAACTGTACTACCATTTGTCAAGCAGTTACCACATGCAGTGTTGCATGATGATATACCACATGCAGTGTTGCATGATGATATACCACATGCAGTGTTGCATGATGATATACCGCATGCAGTGTTGCATGATGATATACCACATGCAGTGTTGCATGATGATATACCACATGCAGTGTTGCATGATGATATACCACATGCAGTGTTGCATGATGATATACCACATGCAGTGTTGCATGATGATATACCACATGCAGTGTTGCATGATGATATACCACATGCAGTGTTGCATGATGATATACCGCATGCAGTGTTGCATGATGATATACCACATGCAGTGTTGCAGCACGTATTGCATGATGATACACCATATGCTAAGTGTGCTTGCGGGGGTTGAGCTCTGGCTCTTTGGTCCCGCCTCTCAACCGTCAATCAACTGGTGTACAGGTTCCTGAGCCTACTGGGCTCTATCATATCTACACTTGAAACTGTGTATGGAGTCAGCCTCCACAACGTCACTTCCTAGTGCACTCCATTTGTTAACTACTGGTTGTGTGCGTGTGTTCATGCATGCGCGTGCACGCGAATGTGTGCGCGCGGGACGGAGTTCGCGTGTGTAAAGCGAAATTCAGGCACAATGTAAAAATGGTAAAATGGGTGGTGGTGGTGGGGGGGGAGTAGTGGCAAAGAATGAGAATGTAAAATACAAAGGTTCGCTCCCCTCGACAGCTGCCAGGCATCACACATGTCACCACCGTAACGTCACGAGGCTCTGCAGGGACCACGAGGAGGGGGGGAGGGGTGTTGTGGGAAGGGGAGAAGGGCTGGGAACCAGGGGGAGGGGGGTGATGGGGGGAAGAGGGAGTGGGAACACAACATGCCAAGAGTCGCTGGTTCTCATCATCACTAAACACACACACTCATCACCCAAACTTCTTGCTCACGTGAGCCTCCTCTCCCGAGGAAGTATGGCGGGCAAGTGCGCTCATGTTGTGCTTCCTGCCCACGTGCTGCCGTCACAAGAGACAATGGTAATAATATGAGGAGAGGGGGGCTATAGCAGCATACAAGGTGTAAAATAATGTGCAGCAACTCTGTCACTGCGCCAGATGGTTGCGGGTGGTGGCGGTGCGCGATAACACGGCCGCCAGGTGGTCACACAGCTGTGCCACCACGCATTAACACCCTCCCCACACTTGTACCCCTAACAACTCCACACATACACACGCACACCAACTCGTATGTTATCTAGCCATATTGACCTGACTGTTTAGCAGCACTGAGGTCAGCAGGAGGAGCAGCAGCAGCAGGTAGAGGTAGAGGAGTAATGCGGCGGGAGCGAGGTAGAGGCGCACGCGGCCGCACGTCCACGCACATGTGTCGCCGCTCCCCACCACCAGCGTACTGGCACCAGGCCCGCACTTCCAACCTTCCACCCACCACTAATATCACACCCCACACACCTATCACCACTTATACATAGTAATTAACCCACATAACATCTTATCCATTCAACTCAACCTTCCAAATATAATCCCTTTACGCTGGTAATCCCACGTAAACAAACTGGCAAGTACCGCGCACGTTTGTTTACCATTTACTGGCTTGGGTTTAGCCTGGGGGCCTGACGGCTCAGTGGACAACGCTCGGGATTCGTAGTCCTGAGGTTCCGGGTTCGATCCCCGGCGGAGGCGGAAACAAATGGATAGTTTCTTTCGTCCTGATGCACCTGTTCGCCTAGCAGTAAATAGGTGATATGTATCTGGTGCTTACCTACCGGTGCTTCTAACTATGATGAAGCACGTCTTCTGTTATGATGTAGCACGTGTTATGATGACACGTGTTATGATGTAACATGTGTTATGATGTAACATGTGTTATGATGACACGTGTTATGATGACACGTGTTATGATGTAACATGTGTTATGATGACACGTGTTATGATGACACGTGTTATGATGACGTATTATGATGTAACATGTGTTATGATGACACGTGTTACGATGACACGTGTTACGATGACACGTGTTATGATGACACGTGTTATGATGACACGTGTTATGATGACACGTGTTATGATGACACGTGTTATGATGACACATGTGTTATGATGACACGTGTTATGATGACACGTGTTATGATGACACGTGTTATGATGGTGTAGCACGTATATGATGATTTAACGCATGTTGTATAGTGTGATGTAATATGAGTTATCGTCATGTAATAGGCGTGTTACGGTGATATAACAGGTGTTATCGTGATATAACAGGTGTTACGGTGATATAACAGGTGTGTTACGGTGATATAACAGGTGTGTTACGGTGATATAACCAGTGTTATAGCGACGTTTCAGGTGTGTTACATTGAAGTGAAACACAGGGGTGTTGATAGAAGATGGCTGAGTATAACATTGGGACGCATATGAGTTTCACCGTTAAACAGGTGCATTACAGCTGCACCCAGACCAGTGTTACCTCCCCCATAGCTCCGGTGAGCACCACTCAACCCAAGATACAGGTGGGAAGAGTGACAGGTGCGCAAGACACAGGTGTGAGAGGAGAGACAGGTGCGCACGACACAGGTGTGAGAGGGGAGACAGGTGCTCAAGACACATGAGAAGACACAGGTGCACAGGAGTGGGACAGGGAGGAGAGGTATAGGTTGTGAGATTGGGGGCTGGAGGACTGTGTCGACCAGTGGGGACTGGAGGTCTGTGTCGACCAGTGGGTGCTGGAGGCCTGTGTCGACCAGTGGGGGCTGGAGGTCTGTGTCGACCAGTGGGTGCTGGAGGCCTGTGTCGACCAGTGGGTGCTGGAGGTCTGTGTCGACCAGTGGGTGCTGGAGGTCTGTGTCGACCAGTGGGTGCTGGAGGTCTGTGTCGACCAGTGGGTGCTGGAGGACTGTGTTGACCAGTGGGGGCTGGAGGCCTGTGTCGACCAGTGGGTGTTGGAGGCCTGTGTCGACCAGTGGGGGCTGGAGGCCTGTGTCGACCAGTGGGGCCTGAAGGCCTGTGTCGACCAGTGGGGGCTGGAGGCCTGTGTCGACCAGTGGGTGCTGGAGGCATGTGTCGACCAGTGGGGGCTGGAGGCCTGTGTCGACCAGTGGGGGCTGGAGGCCTGTGTCGACCAGTGGGTGCTGGAGGCCTGTGTCGACCAGTGGGGGCTGGAGGTCTGTGTTGACCAGTGGGGGCTGGAGGACTGTGTCGACCAGTGGGGGCTGGAGGCATGTGTCGACCAGTGGGGGCTGGAGGCATGTGTCGACCAGTGGGGGCTGGAGGCATGTGTCGACCAGTGGGGGCTGGAGGTCTGTGTCGACCAGTGGGGGCTGGAGGCCTGTGTCGACCAGTGGGTGCTGGAGGCCTGTGTCGACCAGTGTTGGCTGGAGGCCTGTGTCGACCGGTTGGGGCTGGAGGTGTGTGTCGACCAGTGGGTGCTGGAGGTGTGTGTCGACCAGTGGGGGCTGGAGGTCTGTGTCGACCGGTTGGGGCTGGAGGTCAGTGTCGACCAGTGGGGCTTGGAGGTGTGTGTCGACCAGTGGGGGCTGGAGGTCTGTGTCGACCAGTGGGGGCTGGAGGTCTGTGTCGACCAGTGGGGCCTGGAGGTCTGTGTCGACCAGTGGGTCCTGGAGGCCTGTGTCGACCAGTGGGTCCTGGAGGTCTGTGTCGACCAGTGGGGCCTGGAGGACTGTGTCGACCAGTGGGTGCTGGAGGTCTGCGTCGACCAGTGGGTGCTGGAGGTCTGTGTCGACCAGTGGGTGCTGGAGGTCTGTGTCGACCAGTGGGTGCTGGAGGTCTGTGTAGATCAGTGGATGCTGGAGGTCTGTGTCGACCAGTGGGTGCTGGAGGCCTGTGTCGACCAGTGGGTGCTGGAGGTCTGTGTCGACCAGTGGGGCCTGGAGACCTGTGTCGACCAGTGGGGACTGGAGGCCTGTGTCGACCAGTGGGGACTGGAGGCCTGCAGGTGGCCACTAGGTATTGGTGAGCAGCCTCTGACGGCCTCCTGGCCTTGGCATGGGGCACGAGGGAGCGGGGTATTTACTGGGGGGAGGAGGGGGGCGGCAGGGGATGGAGAGGGGGGTGGCGGGGATGGACTCTCCGTCCAGTCTAGAGAAATGTAAACACAGAAAGACAACACTAACAGCAAGTGAATCACCGACAGTGACACGCGCACTCACTGGCACTCAACACCAGTGCCACCAGTACTTGTGGCACTACCATCACCAGTATTAAACAGGACAGGAACGGCGGTAAAGGGAAGGGAAGGAGGTGTGACGATGGAGACAGAAGGAAACAATAAGAAGGGAAGAGGACATGAGGATGGGAAGGGAGGAGGTGCCGAAGGGGGAGGCCCTGGGCCCTGTCACAACCTTCAAGAGATGGTGGACGACGCCCAAGGACACGGGCCATGTTCTCATGCACGCTTCATCTCCACCAAACCCATTAACATTTTCTAGAGCGTAAAGCATCGCAGGCAAACGTGTCGCAGGCAGGACGCAGGCCTGTGGCTGGTCGGCCTTCTGCAGTCTACCTCACTGTATGTGGTGCTGCTGCTCTCTAGTGCAGCTGAGTAGCAAGCTCTCAGCAGGCAGGTGCTGCAGACTGACTCACCAGCACACAGGCAGCCCCCCCCCCCTCACTGCTTACTGACTATATTTCACCACGTATTACTTAAAGCACTTGGCGGTGGAAGACGTGACCAGGTGGTGGCCAGTGGCACGCCCTCCGCCGCCACTCATGGACTGGAATATCACACCCAGTGAAGGCGGGCTGTGACTGTGGCTCTCAGCAGTGTGCCTCTCAACGGTGTGGCTCTCAACGGTGTGGCTCTCAACGGTGTGGCTCTCAACGGTGTGGCTCTCGACGGTGTGGCTCTCAACGGTGTGGCTCTCAGCAGTGTGCCTCTCAACGGTGTGGCTCTCAACGGTGTGGCTCTCAGCAGTGTGGCTCTCAACGATGGGAACTCTTCCACCCCCCCGGGGATGGGTGAGGCAGGTGTTGCATCCTTGCACCGGAAGTTTGTGGCCAGACGAATTTCGCACTAGTATTTCCTGACCAATTCCTTGCTGACGAGAGGGTGCCGAAGTGCCCGCCCTGGCTGGATGTGACAACAGTATGGGGGTAGTGGTGGGCAGCGCCGCCCTGCTCCAGATGGTGTGGGGCATAAAGTGCTAGGACACACTCACTCTTCCACTCACCACACACACACTATCAACCTTTCCTTCCCCCCACCCCCTCTCTCCCCAGGTCAGTGACACACACCATACATCAGCCAGCATGTGTGGTGCTAACCTTTCCTGAGCCTCAAGTGTTAACAAGAGGTAACAGCTCGCCAGGAGAGGTGCGGCCTGTGTCTGCTGTACGACTGAGCACTACGCCACGCGTGTCTACCACAAACTGTTGTTGTTGTTATAGATTCAGCTACTCGGAACAAGTTCCATGCAGCACGGGCTATGGTGAGCCCGTAACTTACCTGGCACAGGAGCGGTGCTGTAGTGACCTCAAACTGTTCACACCTTATATTAATTTAATATGACTTCTTCCTCTCGCCAGGCTCCTCACTTATACCCGTCTTAACCTCTATTCATTATTTGTGTCGGCAGAATCCAGCTATTAGCTCTTGGCCCCCGCCTTTCTAAGTAATTTATTTTTATTCTATTATGCCTACTACAATATATTTATCTTACGCCCAAGAAGCAGCCCGTAGCAGCTGTCTAACTCCCAGGTACATATTTACTGTTAGGTGAACCGGAGGCATTAGTGTGAAAGAAAATTTGCCCCCTTGTTTCTGCCATTGCCGGGGAGTCGAACCCGGGGCCTTAGGACTACGACCCCAGAGCGCTGTCCACTCAGCCGCGAGGCCCCACAGTGTGAGGTAATACTGGGGGTTGTGAGGCATCTGGTGGAGGCTATGAGGCAGGTGGTGGAGGCTATGAGGCAGGTGGTGGAGGCTATGAGTCAGGTGGGGGGAAAAGAGACACTCCCCCGCAATCATGATGAACGCAGACACACCAACGGTTTGTCTACCATTAACTGGTGTCTGCGTCAGGCCCGTCTACATGCAAGCCTTCCACAGCTACTAAAGCCAGCGTGAGTGACCGCACCTTAAGGATGTAGCCACTCAAATGTTGGAGCACTGTGAGTGGCGGTGTAATCAAGAGGCAGCAGCAGCAGGTGATGGGGGAATGTTACACCTGCCGTGGGTGGTAAGCCAGTCACACCGTTACCGCCTCGTCCACCCACCTCCCTAGGTCATCTTAACAACGGAAGCAAACTATGCAAACCACGCACGCACGCACTCACGCACGCACTCACAACATTCACCTAAAGACAGGCTATTTAACACAAGGGGCACACGCACAAGGGGACACAGGTGGAAACTGAGTGGCCAAATGAGCCACAGAGATATTAGAAAGAACTTTTTTAGTGTCAGAGTGGTTGACAAATGGAATGCATTAGGCAGTGATGTGGTGGAGGCTGACTCCATACACAGTTTCAAGTGTAGATATGATAGAGCTCAATAGGCTCAGGAATCTGTACACCTGTTGATTGACGGTTGAGAGACGGGACCAAAGAGCCAGAGCTCAACCCCCCGCAAACACAACTAGGTGAGTACACGCGCGCGCACACACACACGCGTCCATACCTAGTTAAACACAAGACAAAGTTAGAGAAGATTCAGCGGTATGCCACCAGACTCGTCCCGGAACTGAGAAGTATTAGCTATGAGGAAAGGCTAAAGGAGCTGAAACCTCACGTTCCTGGAAGACAGAAGAGTAAGGGGAGACATGATAACCACCTACAAAATTATCAGGGGAATTGACAGGGTGGACAAAGACAAACTCTTTAGCACGGGTGGAAACTGAGCACAGGTGGAAACTTAGTACCCAAATGAGCCACAAAGACATTAGAAAAAACTTTTTCAGCGTCAGAATAGTTAAGAGATGGAATGCATTAGGCAGTGATGTGGGGGAGGCTGACTCCATACACAGTTTCAAGTGTAGATATGGTAGAGCCCAGTAGGCTCAGGAATCTGTACACCAGTTGATTGACAATTGAGAGGCGGGACCAAAGAGCCAGAGCTCAACCCCCCGCAAGCACAACTAGGTAAATACAACTAGGTGAATATACACCCAGTACACCCTGGGAGAATAAGGAGCACACGTTCCCCTGTGGTACCTACACACACAAGGAACACCTTCACACTAACACTGAACAACGCGTGTGTAATATGACCTAAGTGTAGCCCTTATTGTACACCGCCTGTGTGCTTCTCTGATGACATACTAGTTAACACATTAATACCTTCACTAATATATACTAGGATAATACTAATTATCCTTCATCTTTCTTAACATGCTATCACATTCATTATTATTTACGTGCGGCCTATGTCCACTCTTCCACTACATAACGAATGTGTCATACATTGTCTTAGAAAGGGTGTATGAGGCTTAGGAGTGCTAGGAGAGCTTAGAGCTGATATTTATGTCTGATATCAGGGCTTAGGGCTGATATATATGTCTGATATCAGGGCTTAGGGCTGATATATGTCTGGTAGCAGAGCTTAGGTCTGATGTATATGTCTGATATCAGAGCTAAGATCTGATATTTATATCTGATATCAGAGCTTAGGTCTGATATATATATCTGATATCAGAGCTAAGATCTGATATTTATGTTGCCGTTAGAAAGTTGCCGGTTTGTCCAAATTCAGTAACACAATCGTCAACTTTCTGGTGGTCCATCACTACGTATTGGCACTTTCGACCACAAAACTACTTTCATTTTTGGAGGCTGTGGGTTGACGCGAGGCGAACGACGAAATATCAAGTGAACGACCAATCACTCAATATTTCCAGACATTTGGTGGCAATAGACAGTTGAGAAGTCAATCTTGAGAGATCAAAATATTACTTAGACCAGTGCCGATCCTTGCCAGGCTCAAATGACTCCCACAGGAAGGCTTATTAATTATAGTTTGTTATAAAATATTAAAAATAGTTTGTGTTCGCTGGAAACACAAACTGAAACTGTCTATTTTCCGCTTATTAAAACTTGTAATAAAGTTGTTACATCTTGGCTTAACGTGTTTATGACGTGTTAGAACGTTGTTACAACTTGCTATATTGGTTGTTATAACTGGTTAGGTGTTAAAACTTGTTCGAACGTTGTACCAACGTCGTAGTTTCGGTGTGTGTTTGGCGTGTCTCCAAACACAATGTCTATTTTCCCCTTCACATAACAATCTCTCATCTATTGTAAGAGTGTGTGTTGGTTTGTTCACATCCAGCAGCTGCGGCTTAACTCTCGTTACGGGTATTAAGCTCCAGTTGCTGGACCCCGCCTTTAAGCAATTATTCATCCAGTGTCATGCATTTTCGCAGGTGCAGCTGTCTAGAACAGGTGCCTAGAACTGTCAGAATTGTTAACATGAGAAAGGAACTAAACTTACCTTCCATTTACGAAAGAATAGTTCTACTTAGTACTATGTTTTGCGCCAAAACTTTGAAAAATAATGGTCCCCCCAGCTCTATTCAAATTAAATTGAGATCCATTCTAAACAATTCTGACTGTTCCCTCAATCCGCCGCAAAAAGCTCCCTACAGTGTGTGGCTCAGTTGTTGTGCCTATAATCTTCAGAAACTGAATGTATCTCTTAACCCTGATAAAACTGTTCACTATATTCCCCCTTGGAAAGATGTGGAGGTCTCTCTGCATTATACTCCCATCAGTGTAAAACAAATGTATAACACTGACATTTTGAGATGTATAACATTAGAAGCTATTGACAGTCATCTTCAAATTCTCAAACCGACTGAATCCTATGCCTTTACTGATGGCTCTGTGCAGTTAGGCACTGGTAGAACAGGTTGTGCATGTGCAGTGTATAAAGGGAATGAAATGATCATGTCTAGTACACAGAGATTGAACAACTGGGCAAGCACGACACAGACCGAGCTATTGGGTATTTATCTAGCCACTGAATACCTTAAGCTCAATGGTGGTGGAGTTATTTTCTGTGACTCTAAAAGTGCTCTGCAGTCCTTAAATAACCCATCACAATGTATGTCGGAAGTAGCTTGTAATATTAAATGGAATGGAATTTTTGCCAATGATAATAATTCTTGTATAAAATTTGTGTGGATCCCATCCCATGTTGGAGTTGAAAAACATGACTTTGTAGATCAATTGGCCAATGAGGCTTGCAGGAAAGTAAACATTGATTATGACTTTGGACTATCTAATGCAGTTATTAGAAACATACAAATTAAAGAAATTAATTCAGATTTAGAAGAACTAAGAAATGCACAGAGACGTGAAAGCTGCAGTATTAAAAGTTATGACAAGTTTTGTAATAATAGGTATTTGTATGGTCAGCACAGTAACCGGACCAGGCAATGTGATGTAGTCATTGCGGTAGTTCTCCTTGGCTATAGACACATCTGGCAGGTTAGTGAGGCTGAGCCACTACCAGAATATTCAGATTGTAAACTCTGTGATAAACCTTTAATGCACTCACTAGAACACTATATTGATGAATGTGAAACCGTAAAGGACTTTAGACCTCCTGGCCTATTGTACCACCAACTGTGTAACTATTTTATTGACTCAGGTGTTCTGGACGACATCCTAACAATTTACCCAAAATTTGCTTGTCCATTTTAAAGAATGAAGAACAATTTCTATTTATACTCTAAGCTGCATCAGTTATGAACCCATCCCTGCCCTTGTGTGGCAGTGCACAATAGAAAGTTGTTGTCACATATTCACACATTAAAACATTGATTGTAACCGTGATATATATGTGCTTCAGCCTACAGTTTAGACCTATTGTCTTATGTATGACCCTCTGTCCTGCGTGACAGTGAATACTAGCATTAACCTCAATTTAATAAGACTATCAAAATCCTCAGATTAGGCAAAATTGTAATTAATTTTGTCAATAAAGATGTTAATAATAATAATGCATTTTCGCACTATCTTGTCATGGTGTTAATTCTTCCTTTTTCAGTCTGTTAATAGCACTCCAGATGTAGAGGTTCCACTCGTGCAGCCTCGTGCTCGTCTCACGCAAACTGGTTTGTCTCCCCATTATCAGGGACGGCAAGCCTGTTAGGCTTATGTTGGCCCGCCTGGCCAAGGGCGAAGCTGGCCGCATGGTCACCCGACCAGTTGCTGGCCACACTCAACGGTTTTTATCGGACTGGCCCAGACATGCACACATCAAAACACACACACACACACACACACACCTACCCCCCCCCCTCCCCCCCTCTCTCTCTCTCTCTCTCTCTCTCTCTCTCTCTCTCTCTCTCTCTCTCTCTCTCTCTCTCTCTCTCTCTCTCTCTCTCTCTCTTTTCTAGATTTCGTTTAGGTTGGAGCCGTAAAAAGGGAGAATTAACTGGACATAAATGTTTAGCTGCTGGCCCTTGTTCCCCCAACAGTAACTGGGGGAGATGGTTGTTAACCGGTTGGCGGGAAGTGTTCCAGTGGCCACAGGTATGGTAACGCCGAGTATGACCTATGGGAAGTTATCAGCCTCGTAATAGAAGTCAGGGGCCAGATTCACGAAGCAGTTACGCAATTACTTACGAACGTGTACATCTTTCCTCAATCTTTGACGGCTTCAATTAAATTTATTAAACAGTTTACAAGCATGAAAACTTCCCAATCAATTGTTGTTATTGTTATAAACAGCCTCCTGGTGCTTCCGAGCTCAGTAACGGTTTATTAATTGTAAACAAAGCCGCCAAAGATTGAGAAAAGATACACAAGTTCGTAAGTACTTGCGTAACTGTTTTGTGAATCTGGCCCCAGGATCGTCTACCCCTGTACCCCACCTTCCTCACGGCAGATCTTATCATACTGTTATCATCAAGTGATAATGTTGAGCTGTAAACAGAACTAGCCTTTAAGCTGACAGCCCCAAGGTTCTGTTAAGAGAGGCATCCAAGCATAGAGGTGTAGGAAGGCATCTCTGGTGCTGACTTCCTTCACTACACTATGGAATGTGGAGACTCTGTTAGGAACACCTGTCTTGGAGACGCTGTTAGGAACACCTGTCTTGGAGACGCTGTTAGGAACACCTGTCTTGGAGACGCTGTTAGGAACACCTGTCTTGGAGACGCTGTTAGGAACACCTGTCTTGGAGACGCTGTTAGGAACACCTGTCTTGGAGACGCTGTTAGGAACACCTGTCTTGGAGACGCTGTTAGGAACACCTGTCTTCACTACACTATGGAATGTGCAGACGCTGTTAGGAACACCTGTCTTGGAGACGCTGTTAGGAACACCTGTCTTCACTACACTATGGAATGTGCAGACGCTGTTAGGAACACCTGTCTTCACTACACTATGGAATGTGCAGACGCTGTTAGGAACACCTGTCTTCACTACACTATGGAATGTGCAGACGCTGTTAGGAACACCTGTTGGCCTCGCATGGATCACGGCCTCTACCAGTAAATCACCTGGTACAGGTCAGGTCACCGCAATGAGGTGACTTGACCTAGTGTTTTAGTGAGTCCCAAACACTTGCCTTAACTCACTCGGCCACGATAGGACAAAAGCGAATCGATCTGGAACTCAATTGAATTCATTGTGGCCCCAAATGGTGCCACAAACAGGATTTTATGAATGGCCCATCTACACTGTGGCCAGTGGGTAATGTACACCTACACTGTGGCCAGTGGGTGATGTACACCTACACTGTCGCCAGTGGGTAATGTACACCTACACTGTGGCCAGTGGGTGATGTACACCTACACTGTCGCCAGTGGGTAATGTACACCTACACTGTGGCCAGTGGGTGATGTACACCTACACTGTCGCCAGTGGGTAATGTACACCTACACTGTGGCCAGTGGGTAATGTACACCTACACTGTCGCGAGTGGGTAATGTACACCTACACTGTGGCCAGTGGGTAATGTACACCTACACTGTGGCCAGTGGGTAATGTACACCTACACTGTCGCCAGTGGGTAATGTACACCTACACTGTCGCCAGTGAGTGATGTACACCTACACTATGGCCAGTGGGTAATGTACACCTACACTGTCGCCAGTGGGTAATGTACACCTACACTGTGGCCAGTGGGTAAAATACACCTACACTGTGACCAGTGGGTGATGTACACCTACACTGTCGCCAGTGGGTAATGTACACCTACACTGTCGCCAGTGAGTGATGTACACCTACACTATGGCCAGTGGGTAATGTACACCTACACTGTCGCCAGTGGGTAATGTACACCTACACTGTGGCCAGTGGGTGATGTACACCTACACTGTCGCGAGTGGGTAATGTACACCTACACTGTGGCCAGTGGGTAATGTACACCTACACTGTGGCCAGTGGGTAATGTACACCTACACTGTGGCCAGTGGGTAATGTACACCTACACTGTGGCCAGTGGGTGATGTACACCTACACTATGGCCAGTGGGTGATGTACACCTACACTGTGGCCAGTGGGTAATGTACACCTACACTGTCGCCAGTGGGTAATGTACACCTACACTGTGGCCAGTGGGTAATGTACACCTACACTGTCGCGAGTGGGTAATGTACACCTACACTGTGGCCAGTGGGTAATGTACACCTACACTGTCGCGAGTGGGTAATGTACACCTACACTGTCGCCAGTGGGTAATGTACACCTACACTGTCGCCAGTGGGTAATGTACACCTACACTGTCGCCAGTGGGTAATGTACACCTACACTGTGGCCAGTGGGTAATGTACACCTACACTGTGGCCAGTGGGTAATGTACACCTACACTGTGGCCAGTGGGTAATGTACACCTACACTGTGGCCAGTGGGTAATGTACACCTACACTGTCGCCAGTGGGTAATGGTCTCAACCTTACTCCCTCCACCACCACCTCTTCACCATCAACCACAATACTAACCTTATGCTTACACAATTATTTTCGCGTCACATTTGTCGTTAACCTGCCGGGAAGTGAACATTTGCAACCAAGTTTGAGGCCTCACGCAGAACCAGATTCCGTGTATCAAATATCATAACATACTTCGTAAACCACCCCTACTTTTGACATAGAGGTTATCTTGAGTTGATTTCGGGGCTTTAGTGTCCCCGCGGCCCGGTCCTTGACCAGGCCTCCACCCCCAGGAAGCAGCCCGTGACAGCTGACTAACTCCCAGGTACCTATTTACTGCTAGGTAACAGGGGCATTCAGGGTGAAAGAAACTTTTGCCCATTTGTTTCTGCCTCGTGCGGGAATCGAACCCGCGCCACAGAATTACGAGTCCTGCGCTCTATCCACCAGGCTACGAGGCCCTCGAGGGCAGAAGATACAAAACAACCACTGCCACACCACACAGAAGGGATGGCATTGATCTAGACACATAAGCACCAACTTTTCCGCACTATTTATGTTATTTCTGAGGTATGTGTGTGTGCACAAATGCAAAATTCTGTTGTAGCCGACGAGGAAGCATGGTCCCCCCTGCTGCCTGAGGTGGTGGTGGTGGTGGTGCTGCTTGCTGGGAGTGGTGTTTGTACTGTGAGACTCCGAGAGACTCCGAGAGAGTCTCGTGAGACTCCGAGAGACTCCGTGAGTCTCGTGAGACTCCGAGAGACTCCGTGAGAGTCTCGTGAGACTCCGAGAGACTCCGTGAGAGTCTCGTGAGACTCCGAGACTCCGAGAGAGTCTCGTGAGACTCCGAGAGACTCCGTGAGAGTCTCGTGAGACTCCGAGAGACTCCGTGAGAGTCTCGTGAGACTCCGAGAGACTCCGTGAGAGTCTCGTGAGACTCCGAGAGACTCCGTGAGAGTCTCGTGAGACTCCGAGAGACTCCGTGAGAGTCTCGTGAGACTCCGAGACTCCGAGAGAAGTGAGATAAAGCTGTGAGATGATGGCCAGCATCTTGCAGCCTGGTGTTGTGGTGATGATGATGATGCTGGAGGAGTGTGATGAGTCTCCCAGGTCGTCCTTGACTAGCTGTCAGTAGTCATCACACTCGCTACACTTTAACCTCACGTGTTCATCTTCACGTCTTTGTTGGCATATTCATCATCACCATAATAACAACTACAACAACTACAATAATTGTATTTTCTTATATCCGGTGGACATTATTGCGACTTTCAGAAACTACCGACAATTATGAAGATCAATGTTAAGTTTTCAACATTTATTTTCCACAAATGTACAACCTTAATATTTATATATGAACACTGTATTTAGAAAAAACACAACTAATTTGGAAAATATGCTGTGTTTCATCCAATGCTATTACAATTATTTATCTTTCCATTTATATAAATGAGGAAATGGAATAAATGGATAACTAAAAACTGTCGTTAACGTTTTCTTTGATAAACGCAACTTTCAGTAACATTGTATAAAAGTTGTGTATAAATTGTGAACCAATTACAGGTGTGTTGTGCCACCTTGGGAAGGTCTTGGGGCGGGCAGCGCTACAAGGCCAACTGCTTCACTACCCCACAATCAAGGCCCCCATCTCTCAACAATATATTCTCCATATTCTATATTTATATTTCCTCCATCTTGACTCCAATGTTACCAACACGTCCTTTGAGAATTATTCATCATTCATCATTCAAATGTATATCTCCAGTACCTAATTCCCAAGATAAAGACCTCGGAGTTAGGTAATGTAAAGTGATAGACACACAAGTCCCCCTGAACAAATCCACAAGGGCCGTGACGAGGATTCAAACCTACGTTTGAGAGCATCCCAGTGAGAGCATAATCGACTGAGCTACGACACGGCCAAAAGAGTTGAAACCAGAACTTAGATGTTTGTAGCTGGGGTAGTACAACCTACACCAGACCCGCTGGTGTACATGCAGGGAGGGCAGCAAGACCAAACTCTGTAGCAGCCGCTGACAAATACCTAGCATAACAAAATACTTGTCCTTGAGAAATATAAGTGGATAGAGGGGAGGAGGTAGTGATGGGGGGGAGATGGGGGGGAGGGAGGGGGTCAGGGACGGGTGAGGTGGTAGAGATTGAGAGGGAGGGGGAAGGTGTAGGGGGGTGAGGAGGGAGAAATGTGAGGGAGGGTGGGGGCCTGGGAGAGAGGTGGGTGAGGGAGGGGGGACATGGGAGAGAGGTGTGTGAGGGAGGGGGGACATGGGAGAGAGGTGGGTGAGGGAGGGGGGGACATGGGAGAGAGGTGGGTGAGGGAGGGGGGGGGGCTGGGAGAGAGGTGGGTGAGGGAGGGGGGGGGCCTGGGAGAGAGGTGGGTGAGGGAGGGGGGCCCTGGGAGAGAGGTGGGTGAGGGAGGGGGGGACATGGGAGAGAGGTGGGTGAGGGAGGAGAGAGGTGGGAGAGGTAATGAGAGCACTTCACCAGCTGGGGGCCTCCGACAGGTGGCTACCACGACGGATCACCTGTCCATCACACACCCTACACTGTGTGTACACGTGCACCTGCTGGACCACACGTGCACCTGTTGAACCACACGTGCACCTGTTGAACCACACGTGCACCTGCTGGACCACACGTGCACCTGTTGAACCACACGTGCACCTGTTGAACCACACGTGCCCCTGCTGGACCACACGTGCACCTGTTGGGCAACACGTGCACCTGCCGGACCACACGTGCACCTGCTGGACCACACGTGCACCTGCTGGGCCACACGTGCACCTGCCGGACAACACGTGCACCTGCCGGACAACTCATGTACTCAAACACTTCATTTACCAACCATTTACCAACCATTTACCAACCTGTCCTCCTAGAAAGATCGTCGCATTTCCCTCGTACGCGTTACATAAGACCAAAAACTGTCGTACTAGAAAAGTGGAAGCGGCTGGCGAAAGCGACGTACTGTCCCGTTTTCTGTTTTAGGTCCTCTGTTAGGTTAGGAGAGAACACTTTACACTGACCATTTTCCTAACGTTTAGAAGCTTTAAGAGGACGGAAGCTACATTTACACACTGGTCGCCATAACACCCACACTCCAAGTACACTATGTGGAAAGCACACACATACACCGAGTGTATGTATGGGCGGGACCAAAGAGCCAGAGCTCAACCCCCACAAACACAACTAGGTGAGGTGAGTACATACACCGGGTGGAAAATAGGTATAGAGAGAGCTCGTAGCAGGAAGATGGAGATACATTAAGCAAGGTCAGATGTCAGGGCATAAGGACGATGAGTGCCACCCGCGGGAAAAGGGCGGGAAGCCTGGCGTCGGCCGCCGCGACCTCCCTGTATGGGAGAGCCACGAGGACAAAACACTCCACACCCAATACACACTCTCCCTCTAACATCAACGTCGTGCCAATGAGGCAAAAATATATATGAAAAACTAAACAAAAAGACAAGGAATCCACAAATTACCTAACCGGAACTGTGGACCCAAGGTTGTCTCAAGGGTAAAGATGCCAGAGGTACGTCCAGCCACCTAAACAACACTAGGCCGCCACAGATAATATCACCATACAAAACGTAAATAATACCAGCAGAGGGGGAGAAAACCCACAGTACCCCACCACTATCCCCCCATACTCAGCTGAGGTTTTGTTGGCAAAAGATGGGTAGGATGAGTTGAGAGGCGTAGCTGGTGGAGTGTGCGTGTGTGTCGGGGGGGGGGGGGGGGGGGGAGTCAGCGTAGGTGCTGGCCTCGTTCAAGGCCACATAGTCAACATGGCTTTACCCAACCTGGCTTTCTCAAGTTCCCTCGGCTTAAACAACACTAACTAAATATTGCGTCATTTAAAAGACTGTAACAAACATTGCATCGAATATAACTTTCGTGGAATGTAAACATTGTTCCCCCTCTCTCTCGTTATGGCATGAATAACAGCACTAGAACAGTTCAACTTTCCCTGGGTAAACAGGTGAGAGAAAGTGTGTGTGAGAGAGAGCAGCCGTACAACGCTGCCTACTCTCGCCCGCGTGCTTGGCAGGTGTGTAGAGCTCCCATCCTTGGCTTCCTCGCACCTCCATTTCTGGATGACAAATCTTAACTCGCATCTCTTCCTGTTCAAACTGTCTTTTCCTCTCATATTCACACACTATGTATGACTATCTCAATGTCTGTCCAAAGTAGGAGGCCAGGCGCTTGGGCTAGCCTCACCCACGTTTGCAGGGGTAATGGTCTGTGGTACAGGATGGACATAGGCTGGTCGGGGTAGGCCTAAGTTAAACGCTTTAAGAAATATTAGCAATTATAAACATCCAGAGGTCATTTTCAGGGAGTAGAGTATAAAATATGGCGTATATTTAACGTAGAGTTGTTACTGAAAAGAAACAACCACGAATAATTGAAGCTAAGAGAAGGTAAGGGAAAAGCAAAGTATCTGAGACATTTACATTTGCTTCAGTGTTTCTTGAGGGGGTGCAGGGAGGGGGGAGCAGGGAGGGGGTGCAGGGAGGGGGGCTGCAGAGAGGGGATCAGAGAGAGGGTGCAGGGAGGGGGGTTGCAGAGGGAGGTGCAGAGATGGGGGTGCAGGGAGGGGGGTTGCAGAGGGGGGGTCAGAGAGAGGGTGCAGGGAGGGGGTGAAAGGAGGAAGGGGGGAGGGTGAAGACATAGCTAGATGATGGCCAGAAGTCGAAATTGCTAGATAGAGAGGTGGAGATAGAGTGAAGGGAGACAGGCCCAGGCAACGCCGGATCTCTCTCTCTATCTCCCTAGTATATTAGGTAATTACACATATACATATATGCATATGATAAAATCATCTTAGGGCAAAGAGGTAGCTTGAACCGGCGTTCTATATATATATATATATATATATATATATATATATATATATATATATATATATATATATATATATATATCGTGATAAAGCTACCTTATTTTTATAGGTGCCCCGCTTCCTCTCACACACAATGGCTGTAGCCACTCTTGAAAGTTAACCAGCCAGAGAAAGAAAGCTGGGAAAGTGGGGAGAGAAAGTAGTGTGCGGCCCGGGAGAAACTCACGAATACCTCAAGCCTGAGATAGTCACGGAAGCCCTTACGCCAGACACTGGAGCGAACACCATAAAAACCAGACGCCACCTGAGCAGAGAGCGGAGGCAAGTCTCGCGCTACAACCGCTCTCTACGCTGCCGCGGACCCAACACAACACCTGGGAGGTGGTAGGGGGTTGGGGGCTCCAGGAGTGGTGACTCCCCCATCCCGGCCTCCACCCACGTATGTTGCTGAGGGCCATGACGTGGTGTTGTGATGGCCCGGACCAAAACGCACCCCACTCCCTTCCCCTCCCACCGTCCGCGGTGTGCCTCTTGTGTTTGTGGAGGGTTATGGCGTGGTGGTCCTGCTTCCAGCTCTTGGTGGGGGTAGTGATGTGGTACTCGTCCCTCAGCGTTCCCTTCTTCCCTCTTGGTGGACTCTTCCCTCCCCTCAGTGGATGGTGGGTCTTCCATTCCTTCAGTGGGACGAGTCATTATATATTAACCTAATCATATTCTATAAAACAAAGACGACCACAGACCTCATTAAAAAGAGCCCGAAGCCGACTGAGAACACTTTACAGCAGTCAAACAGTGGTATATATGTACACCTGCCCCCACCAAGGTATATATGTACACCTGCCCCCACCAAGGTATATATGTACACCTGAACTCCACCAAGGATGTAGCCTTCAATCTAAGTACTTAGGTATGACGTCGACCAAGCTGACGAGGCGTTTACCTGCTTGATACCTGGTTGATGGGGTTCTGGGAGTTCTACTCCCCAAGCCCGGCCCGAAGCCAAGCTTGACCTGTCATCTTCAATCAGGTGCCCT